>NC_138898.1:32171735-32729661 GCF_965194825.1 Balaenoptera physalus
GTGCCCACAGGAACTGCATGGAAGAGCCCTGTGGGTCCGTGTGTTTCCTTGAGGTAGTCAGAAACTACTGAGGATAACCTTATGAGCTCAAGTTTGAAACCGGGCAACCCTGGCAAAACCTTCATTTCGTCCGTGGTAGGCGAGACAGGTGCGGTTTGAAAGCTGCCTGAAAATCACTCCTGCTGCCCATCTTCTCTTTGCTGCCTGACGGCATCACGAAAGAACTTGAGTGTAATCGTATGAGGCATGCTGGTCTCGGTTCCTTGCTGGGAGCTCCTCTAGGAGCACACTGGAGCCTGCTGGCAAAGAACTGGCACCCCTGTGCTCAAGTAAAATGCAGATTTCTCCCAAAGTAAGTTTAGCTATGCCCTAGTGGCGAAGAAGCATGTGTTAAAGGAAGGCTGCAACACTGTTACGTATTTCACACCTCACTGTGCACTCAACTTGGTTGTAACATCTGTGAAAAGGCACTGAATGCCTCCAAATCTTCTGCTGCGTTTGAGTCCCAGGACGCAAATGGGTTCGTTGGCTTTAAGGCTGTGAACGGGCAGCAGTAATGGCAAAGCCCTGCCCGGATCGCTCCAGAGCTCTCGTTTGGACAGCATTCAAACGGCTTCAGGAAGGCCGTTCCAAGCATCCTTACATTCCAGGCTGTCGTAGCCAGGAAGGCATTTGGATTCTTTTGAGAAACACCACTGTGCCTCACAAGTGAAACCTGCGGGCTCCTAAATACGTCTCCCTACGGCAGCCTGAAACTATATGTTTAGTTCCAGTATGAAAAAAACGGACAGCTTTACTTGAGACAATGCTGGACGTCTGGGACCATCCAGATTCACCAAGGCCTAACTTTTGCCCGGCGGGGGAATGCTCTTCTGCACGTACAGCACTCACCACGTGAAAACCTTTCTTAGCACAAGGAAGCAGTCTTACCCTAGTAGTAGAGAGGTAGGCAGAATCTTCAGATAAACCTGCTGGGTCATCAAGCTTGAAAGTCGGACAGCGATGGGATCTTTCGTATTCCCCTGCAATGGAAGCTTCTTTCTTTGGGCTATAAAGCTGCCTGAACAGCCCTAGGGGCCCTACTTCTCTTCACTGCAGGATGCTCGCTGTGGGCCAAGGCTGCGTTCTCTCAAAGGCAATAATGTACTGGAAATTGGTTTCTAAAAACTCATCCAACTGCACTCCAGATTCAGCTCCATACAAATGAAATGTGACCTAAGTCCTCAGCGTAAGGTCCAGTGTTTCACATCAGCAGAGTTGAGTGTGCAGTGGTAGCCACGAAGCCATACTCTGAAAAGGAGTGCCTTAACTCTGCTATGCCCCTGAGGACACATAGGGCAGTGTATCGTGCACCAGTTTCTCATGATGACCACTGTGTGCTAGAAGAGAGGCCGCTGGCTTCTGAGGAACCCTAGGCGCAGTAGGTGCCCGGGAGCACTCTTCACATTCATAGCAAGGGCAACGTACTCCTTTCTGGGATGCCTAGGTAGAGTGTTCCAATCGTCATAGAGCCTAGCGAAAGCAGCGCCTGGCAGACTCTCTTTCCAAGTGGATCGTCCTCAGTGACAGAAACAGAACTGCAGTGTTACTGCACAATGTGCTTGTGATTCAGTCTGGGACACAGGATAGCACTCTCACAGAATAGAAAGCTAACCTTTGCATCCAGCCTGAAGACCAGTACATTCTTCACTCTTCACACTGTTAAGTATGTGCAGGAGCCTTGATCACCGAGGCCTACCTAAGGTACTGAAATACTTACCCATTTCATCCTATGCAGAGGTCCCTGTGCCCACAGGAACTCCTTGGAAGAGCCCTGTGGGTCCCGTGTGTTTCCTTGAGGTAGTCAGAAACTACTGAGGAACACCTTATGAGCTCAAGTTTGAAACCGGGCAACCCTGGCAAAACCTTCATTTCGTCCGTGGTAGGCGAGACAGGTGCGGTTTGAAAGCTGCCTGAAACTCACTCCTGCGGCCCATCTTCTCTTTGCTGCCTGACGGCATCACGAAAGAAATTGAGTGTAATCGTATGAGGCATGCTGGTCTCGGTTCCTTGCTGCGAGCTCCTCCAGGAGCACACTGGAGCCTGCCGGGAAAGAACTGGCACCCCTGTGCTCAAGTAAAATGCAGATTTCTCCCAAAGTAAGTTTAGCTATGCCCTAGTGGCGAAGAAGCATGTGTTAAAGGAAAGCTGCAACACTGTTACGTATTTCACGACTCACTGTGCACTCACCTTGGGTGTAACATCTGTCAAAGGGCACTGAATGCCGTCCAAATCTTCTGCTGCGTTTGAGTTGCAGGAAAAATGGGTTCGTTGGTTTTAAAGCTGTGAACGTGCAGCTGTAATGGAAAGCCCTGCCCGGATCGCTCGACAGCTCTCGTTTGTACAGCATTCAAAGGGCTTCAGGAACGCCGTTCCAAGCAGCCTTACATTCCATGCTGGCGTAGCCAGGGAGGCATTTGGATTCTTCTGAGAAACACCACTGTGCCTCACAAGTGAAACCTGTGGGCTCCCAAATACGTCTCCCTACGGCAGCCTGAAATTACATGTTTAGTTCCAGTATGAGAACAACGGACAGCTTTAGCTGTGACAATGCTGGACTTCTGGGACCATCCAGATTCACCAAGGCCTAACTGTTGCCCGGCGGGGGAATGCTCTTCTGCACGTACAGCACTCACCACGTGAAAACCTTTCTTACCACAAGGAAGCAGTCTTACCCTAGTAGTAGAGAGGTAGGCAGAATCTTCAGATAAACCTGCTGTGTCATCAAGCTTGAAAGTCGGACACCGATGGGAACGTTCATAGTCTCCTGCAATGGAAGCCACTTGCTTTGGGCTTCAAAGCTGCCTGAACAGCCCTAGGGGCCCTACTTCTCTTCACTGCAGGATGCTCGCTGTGGGCCAAGGCTGCGTTCTCTCAAAGGCAATAATGTACTGGCAATTGGTTTCTAAAAACTCATCCAACTGCACTCCAGATTCAGCTCCATACAAATGAAATGTGACCTAAGTCCTCAGCGTAAGGTCCAGTGTTTCACATCAGCAGAGTTGAGTGTGCAGTGGTAGCCACGAAGCCATACTCTGAAAAGGAGTGCCTTAACTCTGCTATGCCCCTGAGGACACATAGGGCAGCGTATGGTGCACCAGTTTCTCATGATGACCACTGTGTGCTAGAAGAGAGGCGGCTGGCTTCTGAGGAACCCTAGGCGCAGTAGGTGCCCGGGAGCACTCTTCACATTCATAGCAAGGGCAATGTAGTCCTTTCTGGGATGCCTAGGTAGAGTGCTCCAATCGTCACAGAGCCTAGCGAAAGCAGCGCCTGGCAGACTCTGTTTGCAAGTGGATCGTCCTCAGTGACTGAAACAGAACTGCACTGCTACGGCACAATGTGCTTGTGATTCAGTCTGGGACACAGGATAGCTCTCTCACAGAAGCGAAAGCTAACCATTACATCCAGCCTGAAGACCAGTACATTTTACCCACTTCACACTGTTAAGTATGTGCAAGAGCCATGGTCACCGAGACCTACCTAAGGTACTGAAATACCCGCTTCATCCTATGCAGAGGTCCCTGTGCCCACAGGAACTGCATGGAAGAGCCCTGTGGGTCCGTGTGTTTCCTTGAGGTAGTCAGAAACTACTGAGGATAACCTTATGAGCTCAAGTTTGAAACCGGGCAACCCTGGCAAAACCTTCATTTCGTCCGTGGTAGGCGAGACAGGTGCGGTTTGAAAGCTGCCTGAAAATCACTCCTGCTGCCCATCTTCTCTTTGCTGCCTGACGGCATCACGAAAGAACTTGAGTGTAATCGTATGAGGCATGCTGGTCTCGGTTCCTTGCTGGGAGCTCCTCTAGGAGCACACTGGAGCCTGCTGGCAAAGAACTGGCACCCCTGTGCTCAAGTAAAATGCAGATTTCTCCCAAAGTAAGTTTAGCTATGCCCTAGTGGCGAAGAAGCATGTGTTAAAGGAAGGCTGCAACACTGTTACGTATTTCACACCTCACTGTGCACTCAACTTGGTTGTAACATCTGTGAAAAGGCACTGAATGCCTCCAAATCTTCTGCTGCGTTTGAGTCCCAGGACGCAAATGGGTTCGTTGGCTTTAAGGCTGTGAACGGGCAGCAGTAATGGCAAAGCCCTGCCCGGATCGCTCCAGAGCTCTCGTTTGGACAGCATTCAAACGGCTTCAGGAAGGCCGTTCCAAGCATCCTTACATTCCAGGCTGTCGTAGCCAGGAAGGCATTTGGATTCTTTTGAGAAACACCACTGTGCCTCACAAGTGAAACCTGCGGGCTCCTAAATACGTCTCCCTACGGCAGCCTGAAACTATATGTTTAGTTCCAGTATGAAAAAAACGGACAGCTTTACTTGAGACAATGCTGGACGTCTGGGACCATCCAGATTCACCAAGGCCTAACTTTTGCCCGGCGGGGGAATGCTCTTCTGCACGTACAGCACTCACCACGTGAAAACCTTTCTTAGCACAAGGAAGCAGTCTTACCCTAGTAGTAGAGAGGTAGGCAGAATCTTCAGATAAACGTGCTGTGTCATCAAGCTTGAAAGTCGGACACCGATGGGATCTTTCGTATTCCCCTGCAATGGAAGCTTCTTTCTTTGGGCTTCAAAGCTGCCTGAACAGCGCGAGGGGCCAGCTTCTCTTCACTGCAGGATTGTCGCTGTGGGCCAAGGCTGCGTTCTCTCAATGGCAATAATGTGCTGGCAATTGCTTTCTAGTAACTCATCCAACTGCACTCCAGATTCAGCTCCATTCAAATGAAAGGTGACCTAGGTCCTCAGGGTAAGGTCCAGTGTTTCACATCAGCAGAGTTGAGTGTGCAGTGGTAGCCACGAAGCCATACTCTGAAAAGGAGTGCCTTAACTCTGCTGTGAGCCTGAGGACACATAGGGCAGTGTATCGTGCACCAGTTTCTCATGATGACCACTGTGTGCTAGAAGAGAGGCCGCTGGCTTCTGAGGAACCCTAGGCGCAGTAGGTGCCCGGGAGCACTCTTCACATTCATAGCAAGGGCAACGTACTCCTTTCTGGGATGCCTAGGTAGAGTGTTCCAATCGTCATAGAGCCTAGCGAAAGCAGCGCCTGGCAGACTCTCTTTGCAAGTGGATCGTCCTCAGTGACAGAAACAGAACTGCAGTGTTACTGCACAATGTGCTTGTGATTCAGTCTGGGACACAGGATAGCACTCTCACAGAATAGAAAGCTAACCTTTGCATCCAGCCTGAAGACCAGTACATTCTTCACTCTTCACACTGTTAAGTATGTGCAGGAGCCTTGATCACCGAGGCCTACCTAAGGTACTGAAATACTTACCCATTTCATCCTATGCAGAGGTCCCTGTGCCCACAGGAACTCCTTGGAAGAGCCCTGTGGGTCCCGTGTGTTTCCTTGAGGTAGTCAGAAACTACTGAGGAACACCTTATGAGCTCAAGTTTGAAACCGGGCAACCCTGGCAAAACCTTCATTTCGTCCGTGGTAGGCGAGATAGGTGCGGTTTGAAAGCTGCCTGAAACTCACTGCTGCGGCCCATCTTCTCTTTGCTGCCTGACGGCATCACGAAAGAACTTGAGTGTAATCGTATGAGGCATGCTGGTCTCGGTTCCTTGCTGCGAGCTCCTCCAGGAGCACACTGGAGCCTGCCGGGAAAGAACTGGCACCCCTGTGCTCAAGTAAAATGCAGATTTCTCCCAAAGTAAGTTTAGCTATGCCCTAGTGGCGAAGAAGCATGTGTTAAAGGAAGGCTGCAACACTGTTACGTATTTCACGACTCATTGTGCACTCACCTTGGGTGTAACATCTGTGAAAGGGCACTGAATGCCGTCCAAATCTTCTGCTGCGTTTGAGTTGCAGGAAAAATGGGTTCGTTGGTTTTAAAGCTGTGAACGTGCAGCTGTAATGGAAAGCCCTGCCCGGATCGCTCGACAGCTCTCGTTTGTACAGCATTCAAAGGGCTTCAGGAACGCCGTTCCAAGCAGCCTTATATTCCATGCTGGCGTAGCCAGGGAGGCATTTGGATTCTTCTGAGAAACACCACTGTGCCTCACAAGTGAAACCTGTGGGCTCCCAAATACGTCTCCCTACGGCAGCCTGAAATTACATGTTTAGTTCCAGTATGAAAACAACGGACAGCTTTAGCTGTGACAATGCTGGACTTCTGGGACCATCCAGATTCACCAAGGCCTAACTGTTGCCCGGCGGGGGAATGCTCTTCTGCACGTACAGCACTCACCACGTGAAAACCTTTCTTACCACAAGGAAGCAGTCTTACCCTAGTAGTAGAGAGGTAGGCAGAATCTTCAGATAAACCTGCTGTGTCATCAAGCTTGAAAGTCGGACACCGATGGGAACGTTCATAGTCTCCTGCAATGGAAGCCACTTGCTTTGGGCTTCAAAGCTGCCTGAACAGCCCTAGGGGCCCTACTTCTCTTCACTGCAGGATGCTCGCTGTGGGCCAAGGCTGCGTTCTCTCAAAGGCAATAATGTACTGGCAATTGGTTTCTAAAAACTCATCCAACTGCACTCCAGATTCAGCTCCATACAAATGAAATGTGACCTAAGTCCTCAGCGTAAGGTCCAGTGTTTCACATCAGCAGAGTTGAGTGTGCAGTGGTAGCCACGAAGCCATACTCTGAAAAGGAGTGCCTTAACTCTGCTATGCCCCTGAGGACACATAGGGCAGTGTATGGTGCACCAGTTTCTCATGATGACCACTGTGTGCTAGAAGAGAGGCCGCTGGCTTCTGAGGAACCCTAGACGCAGTAGGTGCCCGGGAACACTCTTCACATTCATAGCAAGGGCAACGTAGTCCTTTCTGGGATGCCTAGGTAGAGTGCTCCAATCGTCACAGAGCCTAGCGAAAGCAGCGCCTGGCAGACTCTGTTTGCAAGTGGATCGTCCTCAGTGACTGAAACAGAACTGCACTGCTACGGCACAATGTGCTTGTGATTCAGTCTGGGACACAGGATAGCTCTCTCACAGAAGCGAAAGCTAACCATTACATCCAGCCTGAAGACCAGTACATTTTACCCACTTCACACTGTTAAGTATGTGCAAGAGCCATGGTCACCGAGACCTACCTAAGGTACTGAAATACCCGCTTCATCCTATGCAGAGGTCCCTGTGCCCACAGGAACTGCATGGAAGAGCCCTGTGGGTCCGTGTGTTTCCTTGAGGTAGTCAGAAACTACTGAGGATAACCTTATGAGCTCAAGTTTGAAACCGGGCAACCCTGGCAAAACCTTCATTTCGTCCGTGGTAGGCGAGACAGGTGCGGTTTGAAAGCTGCCTGAAAATCACTCCTGCTGCCCATCTTCTCTTTGCTGCCTGACGGCATCACGAAAGAACTTGAGTGTAATCGTATGAGGCATGCTGGTCTCGGTTCCTTGCTGGGAGCTCCTCTAGGAGCACACTGGAGCCTGCTGGCAAAGAACTGGCACCCCTGTGCTCAAGTAAAATGCAGATTTCTCCCAAAGTAAGTTTAGCTATGCCCTAGTGGCGAAGAAGCATGTGTTAAAGGAAGGCTGCAACACTGTTACGTATTTCACACCTCACTGTGCACTCAACTTGGTTGTAACATCTGTGAAAAGGCACTGAATGCCTCCAAATCTTCTGCTGCGTTTGAGTCCCAGGACGCAAATGGGTTCGTTGGCTTTAAGGCTGTGAACGGGCAGCAGTAATGGCAAAGCCCTGCCCGGATCGCTCCAGAGCTCTCGTTTGGACAGCATTCAAACGGCTTCAGGAAGGCCGTTCCAAGCATCCTTACATTCCAGGCTGTCGTAGCCAGGAAGGCATTTGGATTCTTTTGAGAAACACCACTGTGCCTCACAAGTGAAACCTGCGGGCTCCTAAATACGTCTCCCTACGGCAGCCTGAAACTATATGTTTAGTTCCAGTATGAAAAAAACGGACAGCTTTACTTGAGACAATGCTGGACGTCTGGGACCATCCAGATTCACCAAGGCCTAACTTTTGCCCGGCGGGGGAATGCTCTTCTGCACGTACAGCACTCACCACGTGAAAACCTTTCTTAGCACAAGGAAGCAGTCTTACCCTAGTAGTAGAGAGGTAGGCAGAATCTTCAGATAAACCTGCTGGGTCATCAAGCTTGAAAGTCGGACAGCGATGGGATCTTTCGTATTCCCCTGCAATGGAAGCTTCTTTCTTTGGGCTATAAAGCTGCCTGAACAGCCCTAGGGGCCCTACTTCTCTTCACTGCAGGATGCTCGCTGTGGGCCAAGGCTGCGTTCTCTCAAAGGCAATAATGTACTGGCAATTGGTTTCTAAAAACTCATCCAACTGCACTCCAGATTCAGCTCCATACAAATGAAATGTGACCTAAGTCCTCAGCGTAAGGTCCAGTGTTTCACATCAGCAGAGTTGAGTGTGCAGTGGTAGCCACGAAGCCATACTCTGAAAAGGAGTGCCTTAACTCTGCTATGCCCCTGAGGACACATAGGGCAGTGTATGGTGCACCAGTTTCTCATGATGACCACTGTGTGCTAGAAGAGAGGCCGCTGGCTTCTGAGGAACCCTAGGCGCAGTAGGTGCCCGGGAACACTCTTCACATTCATAGCAAGGGCAATGTAGTCCTTTCTGGGATGCCTAGGTAGAGTGCTCCAATCGTCACAGAGCCTAGCGAAAGCAGCGCCTGGCAGACTCTGTTTGCAAGTGGATCGTCCTCAGTGACTGAAACAGAACTGCACTGCTACGGCACAATGTGCTTGTGATTCAGTCTGGGACACAGGATAGCTCTCTCACAGAAGCGAAAGCTAACCATTACATCCAGCCTGAAGACCAGTACATTTTACCCACTTCACACTGTTAAGTATGTGCAAGAGCCATGGTCACCGAGACCTACCTAAGGTACTGAAATACCCGCTTCATCCTATGCAGAGGTCCCTGTGCCCACAGGAACTGCATGGAAGAGCCCTGTGGGTCCGTGTGTTTCCTTGAGGTAGTCAGAAACTACTGAGGATAACCTTATGAGCTCAAGTTTGAAACCGGGCAACCCTGGCAAAACCTTCATTTCGTCCGTGGTAGGCGAGACAGGTGCGGTTTGAAAGCTGCCTGAAAATCACTCCTGCTGCCCATCTTCTCTTTGCTGCCTGACGGCATCACGAAAGAACTTGAGTGTAATCGTATGAGGCATGCTGGTCTCGGTTCCTTGCTGGGAGCTCCTCTAGGAGCACACTGGAGCCTGCTGGCAAAGAACTGGCACCCCTGTGCTCAAGTAAAATGCAGATTTCTCCCAAAGTAAGTTTAGCTATGCCCTAGTGGCGAAGAAGCATGTGTTAAAGGAAGGCTGCAACACTGTTACGTATTTCACACCTCACTGTGCACTCAACTTGGTTGTAACATCTGTGAAAAGGCACTGAATGCCTCCAAATCTTCTGCTGCGTTTGAGTCCCAGGACGCAAATGGGTTCGTTGGCTTTAAGGCTGTGAACGGGCAGCAGTAATGGCAAAGCCCTGCCCGGATCGCTCCAGAGCTCTCGTTTGTACAGCATTCAAACGGCTTCAGGAAGGCCGTTCCAAGCATCCTTACATTCCAGGCTGTCGTAGCCAGGAAGGCATTTGGATTCTTTTGAGAAACACCACTGTGCCTCACAAGTGAAACCTGCGGGCTCCTAAATACGTCTCCCTACGGCAGCCTGAAACTATATGTTTAGTTCCAGTATGAAAAAAACGGACAGCTTTACTTGAGACAATGCTGGACGTCTGGGACCATCCAGATTCACCAAGGCCTAACTTTTGCCCGGCGGGGGAATGCTCTTCTGCACGTACAGCACTCACCACGTGAAAACCTTTCTTAGCACAAGGAAGCAGTCTTACCCTAGTAGTAGAGAGGTAGGCAGAATCTTCAGATAAACCTGCTGGGTCATCAAGCTTGAAAGTCGGACAGCGATGGGATCTTTCGTATTCCCCTGCAATGGAAGCTTCTTTCTTTGGGCTATAAAGCTGCCTGAACAGCGCGAGGGGCCAGCTTCTCTTCACTGCAGGATTGTCGCTGTGGGCCAAGGCTGCGTTCTCACAAAGGCAATAATGTACTGGCAATTGGTTTCTAAAAACTCATCCAACTGCACTCCAGATTCAGCTCCATACAAATGAAATGTGACCTAAGTCCTCAGCGTAAGGTCCAGTGTTTCACATCAGCAGAGTTGAGTGTGCAGTGGTAGCCACGAAGCCATACTCTGAAAAGGAGTGCCTTAACTCTGCTATGCCCCTGAGGACACATAGGGCAGTGTATCGTGCACCAGTTTCTCATGATGACCACTGTGTGCTAGAAGAGAGGCCGCTGGCTTCTGAGGAACCCTAGGCGCAGTAGGTGCCCGGGAGCACTCTTCACATTCATAGCAAGGGCAACGTACTCCTTTCTGGGATGCCTAGGTAGAGTGTTCCAATCGTCATAGAGCCTAGCGAAAGCAGCGCCTGGCAGACTCTCTTTCCAAGTGGATCGTCCTCAGTGACAGAAACAGAACTGCAGTGTTACTGCACAATGTGCTTGTGATTCAGTCTGGGACACAGGATAGCACTCTCACAGAATAGAAAGCTAACCTTTGCATCCAGCCTGAAGACCAGTACATTCTTCACTTTTCACACTGTTAGTATGTGCAGGAGCCTTGATCACCGAGGCCTACCTAAGGTACTGAAATACTTACCCATTTCATCCTATGCAGAGGTCCCGGTGCCCACAGGAACTCCTTAGAAGAGCCCTGTGGGTCCCGTGTGTTTCCTTGAGGTAGTCAGAAACTACTGAGGAACACCTTATGAGCTCAAGTTTGAAACCGGGCAACCCTGGCAAAACCTTCATTTCGTCCGTGGTAGGCGAGACAGGTGCGGTTTGAAAGCTGCCTGAAACTCACTCCTGCGGCCCATCTTCTCTTTGCTGCCTGACGGCATCACGAAAGAACTTGAGTGTAATCGTATGAGGCATGCTGGTCTCGGTTCCTTGCTGCGAGCTCCTCCAGGAGCACACTGGAGCCTGCCGGGAAAGAACTGGCACCCCTGTGCTCAAGTAAAATGCAGATTTCTCCCAAAGTAAGTTCAGCTATGCCCTAGTGGCGAAGAAGCATGTGTTAAAGGAAGGCTGCAACACTGTTACGTATTTCACGACTCATTGTGCACTCACCTTGGGTGTAACATCTGTGAAAGGGCACTGAATGCCGTCCAAATCTTCTGCTGCGTTTGAGTTGCAGGAAAAATGGGTTCGTTGGTTTTAAAGCTGTGAACGTGCAGCTGTAATGGAAAGCCCTGCCCGGATCGCTCGACAGCTCTCGTTTGTACAGCATTCAAAGGGCTTCAGGAACGCCGTTCCAAGCAGCCTTACATTCCATGCTGGCGTAGCCAGGGAGGCATTTGGATTCTTCTGAGAAACACCACTGTGCCTCACAAGTGAAACCTGTGGGCTCCCAAATACGTCTCCCTACGGCAGCCTGAAATTACATGTTTAGTTCCAGTATGAGAACAACGGACAGCTTTAGCTGTGACAATGCTGGACTTCTGGGACCATCCAGATTCACCAAGGCCTAACTGTTGCCCGGCGGGGGAATGCTCTTCTGCACGTACAGCACTCACCACGTGAAAACCTTTCTTACCACAAGGAAGCAGTCTTACCCTAGTAGTAGAGAGGTAGGCAGAATCTTCAGATAAACCTGCTGTGTCATTAAGCTTGAAAGTCGGACACCGATGGGAACGTTCATAGTCTCCTGCAATGGAAGCCACTTGCTTTGGGCTTCAAAGCTGCCTGAACAGCCCTAGGGGCCCTACTTCTCTTCACTGCAGGATGCTCGCTGTGGGCCAAGGCTGCGTTCTCTCAAAGGCAATAATGTACTGGCAATTGGTTTCTAAAAACTCATCCAACTGCACTCCAGATTCAGCTCCATACAAATGAAATGTGACCTAAGTCCTCAGCGTAAGGTCCAGTGTTTCACATCAGCAGAGTTGAGTGTGCAGTGGTAGCCACGAAGCCATACTCTGAAAAGGAGTGCCTTAACTCTGCTATGCCCCTGAGGACACATAGGGCAGTGTATGGTGCACCAGTTTCTCATGATGACCACTGTGTGCTAGAAGAGAGGCCGCTGGCTTCTGAGGAACCCTAGGCGCAGTAGGTGCCCGGGAACACTCTTCACATTCATAGCAAGGGCAATGTAGTCCTTTCTGGGATGCCTAGGTAGAGTGCTCCAATCGTCACAGAGCCTAGCGAAAGCAGCGCCTGGCAGACTCTGTTTGCAAGTGGATCGTCCTCAGTGACTGAAACAGAACTGCACTGCTACGGCACAATGTGCTTGTGATTCAGTCTGGGACACAGGATAGCTCTCTCACAGAAGCGAAAGCTAACCATTACATCCAGCCTGAAGACCAGTACATTTTACCCACTTCACACTGTTAAGTATGTGCAAGAGCCATGGTCACCGAGACCTACCTAAGGTACTGAAATACCCGCTTCATCCTATGCAGAGGTCCCTGTGCCCACAGGAACTGCATGGAAGAGCCCTGTGGGTCCGTGTGTTTCCTTGAGGTAGTCAGAAACTACTGAGGATAACCTTATGAGCTCAAGTTTGAAACCGGGCAACCCTGGCAAAACCTTCATTTCGTCCGTGGTAGGCGAGACAGGTGCGGTTTGAAAGCTGCCTGAAAATCACTCCTGCTGCCCATCTTCTCTTTGCTGCCTGACGGCATCACGAAAGAACTTGAGTGTAATCGTATGAGGCATGCTGGTCTCGGTTCCTTGCTGGGAGCTCCTCTAGGAGCACACTGGAGCCTGCTGGCAAAGAACTGGCACCCCTGTGCTCAAGTAAAATGCAGATTTCTCCCAAAGTAAGTTTAGCTATGCCCTAGTGGCGAAGAAGCATGTGTTAAAGGAAGGCTGCAACACTGTTACGTATTTCACACCTCACTGTGCACTCAACTTGGTTGTAACATCTGTGAAAAGGCACTGAATGCCTCCAAATCTTCTGCTGCGTTTGAGTCCCAGGACGCAAATGGGTTCGTTGGCTTTAAGGCTGTGAACGGGCAGCAGTAATGGCAAAGCCCTGCCCGGATCGCTCCAGAGCTCTCGTTTGGACAGCATTCAAACGGCTTCAGGAAGGCCGTTCCAAGCATCCTTACATTCCAGGCTGTCGTAGCCAGGAAGGCATTTGGATTCTTTTGAGAAACACCACTGTGCCTCACAAGTGAAACCTGCGGGCTCCTAAATACGTCTCCCTACGGCAGCCTGAAACTATATGTTTAGTTCCAGTATGAAAAAAACGGACAGCTTTACTTGAGACAATGCTGGACGTCTGGGACCATCCAGATTCACCAAGGCCTAACTTTTGCCCGGCGGGGGAATGCTCTTCTGCACGTACAGCACTCACCACGTGAAAACCTTTCTTAGCACAAGGAAGCAGTCTTACCCTAGTAGTAGAGAGGTAGGCAGAATCTTCAGATAAACCTGCTGGGTCATCAAGCTTGAAAGTCGGACAGCGATGGGATCTTTCGTATTCCCCTGCAATGGAAGCTTCTTTCTTTGGGCTATAAAGCTGCCTGAACAGCCCTAGGGGCCCTACTTCTCTTCACTGCAGGATGCTCGCTGTGGGCCAAGGCTGCGTTCTCTCAAAGGCAATAATGTACTGGCAATTGGTTTCTAAAAACTCATCCAACTGCACTCCAGATTCAGCTCCATACAAATGAAATGTGACCTAAGTCCTCAGCGTAAGGTCCAGTGTTTCACATCAGCAGAGTTGAGTGTGCAGTGGTAGCCACGAAGCCATACTCTGAAAAGGAGTGCCTTAACTCTGCTATGCCCCTGAGGACACATAGGGCAGTGTATGGTGCACCAGTTTCTCATGATGACCACTGTGTGCTAGAAGAGAGGCCGCTGGCTTCTGAGGAACCCTAGGCGCAGTAGGTGCCCGGGAACACTCTTCACATTCATAGCAAGGGCAATGTAGTCCTTTCTGGGATGCCTAGGTAGAGTGCTCCAATCGTCACAGAGCCTAGCGAAAGCAGCGCCTGGCAGACTCTGTTTGCAAGTGGATCGTCCTCAGTGACTGAAACAGAACTGCACTGCTACGGCACAATGTGCTTGTGATTCAGTCTGGGACACAGGATAGCTCTCTCACAGAAGCGAAAGCTAACCATTACATCCAGCCTGAAGACCAGTACATTTTACCCACTTCACACTGTTAAGTATGTGCAAGAGCCATGGTCACCGAGACCTACCTAAGGTACTGAAATACCCGCTTCATCCTATGCAGAGGTCCCTGTGCCCACAGGAACTGCATGGAAGAGCCCTGTGGGTCCGTGTGTTTCCTTGAGGTAGTCAGAAACTACTGAGGATAACCTTATGAGCTCAAGTTTGAAACCGGGCAACCCTGGCAAAACCTTCATTTCGTCCGTGGTAGGCGAGACAGGTGCGGTTTGAAAGCTGCCTGAAAATCACTCCTGCTGCCCATCTTCTCTTTGCTGCCTGACGGCATCACGAAAGAACTTGAGTGTAATCGTATGAGGCATGCTGGTCTCGGTTCCTTGCTGGGAGCTCCTCTAGGAGCACACTGGAGCCTGCTGGCAAAGAACTGGCACCCCTGTGCTCAAGTAAAATGCAGATTTCTCCCAAAGTAAGTTTAGCTATGCCCTAGTGGCGAAGAAGCATGTGTTAAAGGAAGGCTGCAACACTGTTACGTATTTCACACCTCACTGTGCACTCAACTTGGTTGTAACATCTGTGAAAAGGCACTGAATGCCTCCAAATCTTCTGCTGCGTTTGAGTCCCAGGACGCAAATGGGTTCGTTGGCTTTAAGGCTGTGAACGGGCAGCAGTAATGGCAAAGCCCTGCCCGGATCGCTCCAGAGCTCTCGTTTGGACAGCATTCAAACGGCTTCAGGAAGGCCGTTCCAAGCATCCTTACATTCCAGGCTGTCGTAGCCAGGAAGGCATTTGGATTCTTTTGAGAAACACCACTGTGCCTCACAAGTGAAACCTGCGGGCTCCTAAATACGTCTCCCTACGGCAGCCTGAAACTATATGTTTAGTTCCAGTATGAAAAAAACGGACAGCTTTACTTGAGACAATGCTGGACGTCTGGGACCATCCAGATTCACCAAGGCCTAACTTT
The DNA here is from genome assembly GCF_965194825.1 of Balaenoptera physalus. Classification (NCBI taxonomy): domain Eukaryota; kingdom Metazoa; phylum Chordata; class Mammalia; order Artiodactyla; family Balaenopteridae; genus Balaenoptera; species Balaenoptera physalus. The sequence goes on from NC_138898.1 coordinate 32,186,840, forward strand.
TGCCCGGCGGGGGAATGCTCTTCTGCACGTACAGCACTCACCACGTGAAAACCTTTCTTAGCACAAGGAAGCAGTCTTACCCTAGTAGTAGAGAGGTAGGCAGAATCTTCAGATAAACCTGCTGGGTCATCAAGCTTGAAAGTCGGACAGCGATGGGATCTTTCGTATTCCCCTGCAATGGAAGCTTCTTTCTTTGGGCTATAAAGCTGCCTGAACAGCCCTAGGGGCCCTACTTCTCTTCACTGCAGGATGCTCGCTGTGGGCCAAGGCTGCGTTCTCTCAAAGGCAATAATGTACTGGCAATTGGTTTCTAAAAACTCATCCAACTGCACTCCAGATTCAGCTCCATACAAATGAAATGTGACCTAAGTCCTCAGCGTAAGGTCCAGTGTTTCACATCAGCAGAGTTGAGTGTGCAGTGGTAGCCACGAAGCCATACTCTGAAAAGGAGTGCCTTAACTCTGCTATGCCCCTGAGGACACATAGGGCAGTGTATGGTGCACCAGTTTCTCATGATGACCACTGTGTGCTAGAAGAGAGGCCGCTGGCTTCTGAGGAACCCTAGGCGCAGTAGGTGCCCGGGAACACTCTTCACATTCATAGCAAGGGCAATGTAGTCCTTTCTGGGATGCCTAGGTAGAGTGCTCCAATCGTCACAGAGCCTAGCGAAAGCAGCGCCTGGCAGACTCTGTTTGCAAGTGGATCGTCCTCAGTGACTGAAACAGAACTGCACTGCTACGGCACAATGTGCTTGTGATTCAGTCTGGGACACAGGATAGCTCTCTCACAGAAGCGAAAGCTAACCATTACATCCAGCCTGAAGACCAGTACATTTTACCCACTTCACACTGTTAAGTATGTGCAAGAGCCATGGTCACCGAGACCTACCTAAGGTACTGAAATACCCGCTTCATCCTATGCAGAGGTCCCTGTGCCCACAGGAACTGCATGGAAGAGCCCTGTGGGTCCGTGTGTTTCCTTGAGGTAGTCAGAAACTACTGAGGATAACCTTATGAGCTCAAGTTTGAAACCGGGCAACCCTGGCAAAACCTTCATTTCGTCCGTGGTAGGCGAGACAGGTGCGGTTTGAAAGCTGCCTGAAAATCACTCCTGCTGCCCATCTTCTCTTTGCTGCCTGACGGCATCACGAAAGAACTTGAGTGTAATCGTATGAGGCATGCTGGTCTCGGTTCCTTGCTGGGAGCTCCTCTAGGAGCACACTGGAGCCTGCTGGCAAAGAACTGGCACCCCTGTGCTCAAGTAAAATGCAGATTTCTCCCAAAGTAAGTTTAGCTATGCCCTAGTGGCGAAGAAGCATGTGTTAAAGGAAGGCTGCAACACTGTTACGTATTTCACACCTCACTGTGCACTCAACTTGGTTGTAACATCTGTGAAAAGGCACTGAATGCCTCCAAATCTTCTGCTGCGTTTGAGTCCCAGGACGCAAATGGGTTCGTTGGCTTTAAGGCTGTGAACGGGCAGCAGTAATGGCAAAGCCCTGCCCGGATCGCTCCAGAGCTCTCGTTTGGACAGCATTCAAACGGCTTCAGGAAGGCCGTTCCAAGCATCCTTACATTCCAGGCTGTCGTAGCCAGGAAGGCATTTGGATTCTTTTGAGAAACACCACTGTGCCTCACAAGTGAAACCTGCGGGCTCCTAAATACGTCTCCCTACGGCAGCCTGAAACTATATGTTTAGTTCCAGTATGAAAAAAACGGACAGCTTTACTTGAGACAATGCTGGACGTCTGGGACCATCCAGATTCACCAAGGCCTAACTTTTGCCCGGCGGGGGAATGCTCTTCTGCACGTACAGCACTCACCACGTGAAAACCTTTCTTAGCACAAGGAAGCAGTCTTACCCTAGTAGTAGAGAGGTAGGCAGAATCTTCAGATAAACCTGCTGGGTCATCAAGCTTGAAAGTCGGACAGCGATGGGATCTTTCGTATTCCCCTGCAATGGAAGCTTCTTTCTTTGGGCTATAAAGCTGCCTGAACAGCCCTAGGGGCCCTACTTCTCTTCACTGCAGGATGCTCGCTGTGGGCCAAGGCTGCGTTCTCTCAAAGGCAATAATGTACTGGAAATTGGTTTCTAAAAACTCATCCAACTGCACTCCAGATTCAGCTCCATACAAATGAAATGTGACCTAAGTCCTCAGCGTAAGGTCCAGTGTTTCACATCAGCAGAGTTGAGTGTGCAGTGGTAGCCACGAAGCCATACTCTGAAAAGGAGTGCCTTAACTCTGCTATGCCCCTGAGGACACATAGGGCAGTGTATCGTGCACCAGTTTCTCATGATGACCACTGTGTGCTAGAAGAGAGGCCGCTGGCTTCTGAGGAACCCTAGGCGCAGTAGGTGCCCGGGAGCACTCTTCACATTCATAGCAAGGGCAACGTACTCCTTTCTGGGATGCCTAGGTAGAGTGTTCCAATCGTCATAGAGCCTAGCGAAAGCAGCGCCTGGCAGACTCTCTTTCCAAGTGGATCGTCCTCAGTGACAGAAACAGAACTGCAGTGTTACTGCACAATGTGCTTGTGATTCAGTCTGGGACACAGGATAGCACTCTCACAGAATAGAAAGCTAACCTTTGCATCCAGCCTGAAGACCAGTACATTCTTCACTCTTCACACTGTTAAGTATGTGCAGGAGCCTTGATCACCGAGGCCTACCTAAGGTACTGAAATACTTACCCATTTCATCCTATGCAGAGGTCCCTGTGCCCACAGGAACTCCTTGGAAGAGCCCTGTGGGTCCCGTGTGTTTCCTTGAGGTAGTCAGAAACTACTGAGGAACACCTTATGAGCTCAAGTTTGAAACCGGGCAACCCTGGCAAAACCTTCATTTCGTCCGTGGTAGGCGAGACAGGTGCGGTTTGAAAGCTGCCTGAAACTCACTCCTGCGGCCCATCTTCTCTTTGCTGCCTGACGGCATCACGAAAGAAATTGAGTGTAATCGTATGAGGCATGCTGGTCTCGGTTCCTTGCTGCGAGCTCCTCCAGGAGCACACTGGAGCCTGCCGGGAAAGAACTGGCACCCCTGTGCTCAAGTAAAATGCAGATTTCTCCCAAAGTAAGTTTAGCTATGCCCTAGTGGCGAAGAAGCATGTGTTAAAGGAAAGCTGCAACACTGTTACGTATTTCACGACTCACTGTGCACTCACCTTGGGTGTAACATCTGTCAAAGGGCACTGAATGCCGTCCAAATCTTCTGCTGCGTTTGAGTTGCAGGAAAAATGGGTTCGTTGGTTTTAAAGCTGTGAACGTGCAGCTGTAATGGAAAGCCCTGCCCGGATCGCTCGACAGCTCTCGTTTGTACAGCATTCAAAGGGCTTCAGGAACGCCGTTCCAAGCAGCCTTACATTCCATGCTGGCGTAGCCAGGGAGGCATTTGGATTCTTCTGAGAAACACCACTGTGCCTCACAAGTGAAACCTGTGGGCTCCCAAATACGTCTCCCTACGGCAGCCTGAAATTACATGTTTAGTTCCAGTATGAGAACAACGGACAGCTTTAGCTGTGACAATGCTGGACTTCTGGGACCATCCAGATTCACCAAGGCCTAACTGTTGCCCGGCGGGGGAATGCTCTTCTGCACGTACAGCACTCACCACGTGAAAACCTTTCTTACCACAAGGAAGCAGTCTTACCCTAGTAGTAGAGAGGTAGGCAGAATCTTCAGATAAACCTGCTGTGTCATCAAGCTTGAAAGTCGGACACCGATGGGAACGTTCATAGTCTCCTGCAATGGAAGCCACTTGCTTTGGGCTTCAAAGCTGCCTGAACAGCCCTAGGGGCCCTACTTCTCTTCACTGCAGGATGCTCGCTGTGGGCCAAGGCTGCGTTCTCTCAAAGGCAATAATGTACTGGCAATTGGTTTCTAAAAACTCATCCAACTGCACTCCAGATTCAGCTCCATACAAATGAAATGTGACCTAAGTCCTCAGCGTAAGGTCCAGTGTTTCACATCAGCAGAGTTGAGTGTGCAGTGGTAGCCACGAAGCCATACTCTGAAAAGGAGTGCCTTAACTCTGCTATGCCCCTGAGGACACATAGGGCAGCGTATGGTGCACCAGTTTCTCATGATGACCACTGTGTGCTAGAAGAGAGGCGGCTGGCTTCTGAGGAACCCTAGGCGCAGTAGGTGCCCGGGAGCACTCTTCACATTCATAGCAAGGGCAATGTAGTCCTTTCTGGGATGCCTAGGTAGAGTGCTCCAATCGTCACAGAGCCTAGCGAAAGCAGCGCCTGGCAGACTCTGTTTGCAAGTGGATCGTCCTCAGTGACTGAAACAGAACTGCACTGCTACGGCACAATGTGCTTGTGATTCAGTCTGGGACACAGGATAGCTCTCTCACAGAAGCGAAAGCTAACCATTACATCCAGCCTGAAGACCAGTACATTTTACCCACTTCACACTGTTAAGTATGTGCAAGAGCCATGGTCACCGAGACCTACCTAAGGTACTGAAATACCCGCTTCATCCTATGCAGAGGTCCCTGTGCCCACAGGAACTGCATGGAAGAGCCCTGTGGGTCCGTGTGTTTCCTTGAGGTAGTCAGAAACTACTGAGGATAACCTTATGAGCTCAAGTTTGAAACCGGGCAACCCTGGCAAAACCTTCATTTCGTCCGTGGTAGGCGAGACAGGTGCGGTTTGAAAGCTGCCTGAAAATCACTCCTGCTGCCCATCTTCTCTTTGCTGCCTGACGGCATCACGAAAGAACTTGAGTGTAATCGTATGAGGCATGCTGGTCTCGGTTCCTTGCTGGGAGCTCCTCTAGGAGCACACTGGAGCCTGCTGGCAAAGAACTGGCACCCCTGTGCTCAAGTAAAATGCAGATTTCTCCCAAAGTAAGTTTAGCTATGCCCTAGTGGCGAAGAAGCATGTGTTAAAGGAAGGCTGCAACACTGTTACGTATTTCACACCTCACTGTGCACTCAACTTGGTTGTAACATCTGTGAAAAGGCACTGAATGCCTCCAAATCTTCTGCTGCGTTTGAGTCCCAGGACGCAAATGGGTTCGTTGGCTTTAAGGCTGTGAACGGGCAGCAGTAATGGCAAAGCCCTGCCCGGATCGCTCCAGAGCTCTCGTTTGGACAGCATTCAAACGGCTTCAGGAAGGCCGTTCCAAGCATCCTTACATTCCAGGCTGTCGTAGCCAGGAAGGCATTTGGATTCTTTTGAGAAACACCACTGTGCCTCACAAGTGAAACCTGCGGGCTCCTAAATACGTCTCCCTACGGCAGCCTGAAACTATATGTTTAGTTCCAGTATGAAAAAAACGGACAGCTTTACTTGAGACAATGCTGGACGTCTGGGACCATCCAGATTCACCAAGGCCTAACTTTTGCCCGGCGGGGGAATGCTCTTCTGCACGTACAGCACTCACCACGTGAAAACCTTTCTTAGCACAAGGAAGCAGTCTTACCCTAGTAGTAGAGAGGTAGGCAGAATCTTCAGATAAACGTGCTGTGTCATCAAGCTTGAAAGTCGGACAGCGATGGGATCTTTCGTATTCCCCTGCAATGGAAGCTTCTTTCTTTGGGCTTCAAAGCTGCCTGAACAGCGCGAGGGGCCAGCTTCTCTTCACTGCAGGATTGTCGCTGTGGGCCAAGGCTGCGTTCTCTCAATGGCAATAATGTGCTGGCAATTGCTTTCTAGTAACTCATCCAACTGCACTCCAGATTCAGCTCCATTCAAATGAAAGGTGACCTAGGTCCTCAGGGTAAGGTCCAGTGTTTCACATCAGCAGAGTTGAGTGTGCAGTGGTAGCCACGAAGCCATACTCTGAAAAGGAGTGCCTTAACTCTGCTGTGAGCCTGAGGACACATAGGGCAGTGTATCGTGCACCAGTTTCTCATGATGACCACTGTGTGCTAGAAGAGAGGCCGCTGGCTTCTGAGGAACCCTAGGCGCAGTAGGTGCCCGGGAGCACTCTTCACATTCATAGCAAGGGCAACGTACTCCTTTCTGGGATGCCTAGGTAGAGTGTTCCAATCGTCATAGAGCCTAGCGAAAGCAGCGCCTGGCAGACTCTCTTTGCAAGTGGATCGTCCTCAGTGACAGAAACAGAACTGCAGTGTTACTGCACAATGTGCTTGTGATTCAGTCTGGGACACAGGATAGCACTCTCACAGAATAGAAAGCTAACCTTTGCATCCAGCCTGAAGACCAGTACATTCTTCACTCTTCACACTGTTAAGTATGTGCAGGAGCCTTGATCACCGAGGCCTACCTAAGGTACTGAAATACTTACCCATTTCATCCTATGCAGAGGTCCCTGTGCCCACAGGAACTCCTTGGAAGAGCCCTGTGGGTCCCGTGTGTTTCCTTGAGGTAGTCAGAAACTACTGAGGAACACCTTATGAGCTCAAGTTTGAAACCGGGCAACCCTGGCAAAACCTTCATTTCGTCCGTGGTAGGCGAGATAGGTGCGGTTTGAAAGCTGCCTGAAACTCACTGCTGCGGCCCATCTTCTCTTTGCTGCCTGACGGCATCACGAAAGAACTTGAGTGTAATCGTATGAGGCATGCTGGTCTCGGTTCCTTGCTGCGAGCTCCTCCAGGAGCACACTGGAGCCTGCCGGGAAAGAACTGGCACCCCTGTGCTCAAGTAAAATGCAGATTTCTCCCAAAGTAAGTTTAGCTATGCCCTAGTGGCGAAGAAGCATGTGTTAAAGGAAGGCTGCAACACTGTTACGTATTTCACGACTCATTGTGCACTCACCTTGGGTGTAACATCTGTGAAAGGGCACTGAATGCCGTCCAAATCTTCTGCTGCGTTTGAGTTGCAGGAAAAATGGGTTCGTTGGTTTTAAAGCTGTGAACGTGCAGCTGTAATGGAAAGCCCTGCCCGGATCGCTCGACAGCTCTCGTTTGTACAGCATTCAAAGGGCTTCAGGAACGCCGTTCCAAGCAGCCTTATATTCCATGCTGGCGTAGCCAGGGAGGCATTTGGATTCTTCTGAGAAACACCACTGTGCCTCACAAGTGAAACCTGTGGGCTCCCAAATACGTCTCCCTACGGCAGCCTGAAATTACATGTTTAGTTCCAGTATGAAAACAACGGACAGCTTTAGCTGTGACAATGCTGGACTTCTGGGACCATCCAGATTCACCAAGGCCTAACTGTTGCCCGGCGGGGGAATGCTCTTCTGCACGTACAGCACTCACCACGTGAAAACCTTTCTTACCACAAGGAAGCAGTCTTACCCTAGTAGTAGAGAGGTAGGCAGAATCTTCAGATAAACCTGCTGTGTCATCAAGCTTGAAAGTCGGACACCGATGGGAACGTTCATAGTCTCCTGCAATGGAAGCCACTTGCTTTGGGCTTCAAAGCTGCCTGAACAGCCCTAGGGGCCCTACTTCTCTTCACTGCAGGATGCTCGCTGTGGGCCAAGGCTGCGTTCTCTCAAAGGCAATAATGTACTGGCAATTGGTTTCTAAAAACTCATCCAACTGCACTCCAGATTCAGCTCCATACAAATGAAATGTGACCTAAGTCCTCAGCGTAAGGTCCAGTGTTTCACATCAGCAGAGTTGAGTGTGCAGTGGTAGCCACGAAGCCATACTCTGAAAAGGAGTGCCTTAACTCTGCTATGCCCCTGAGGACACATAGGGCAGTGTATGGTGCACCAGTTTCTCATGATGACCACTGTGTGCTAGAAGAGAGGCCGCTGGCTTCTGAGGAACCCTAGACGCAGTAGGTGCCCGGGAACACTCTTCACATTCATAGCAAGGGCAACGTAGTCCTTTCTGGGATGCCTAGGTAGAGTGCTCCAATCGTCACAGAGCCTAGCGAAAGCAGCGCCTGGCAGACTCTGTTTGCAAGTGGATCGTCCTCAGTGACTGAAACAGAACTGCACTGCTACGGCACAATGTGCTTGTGATTCAGTCTGGGACACAGGATAGCTCTCTCACAGAAGCGAAAGCCAACCATTACATCCAGCCTGAAGACCAGTACATTTTACCCACTTCACACTGTTAAGTATGTGCAAGAGCCATGGTCACCGAGACCTACCTAAGGTACTGAAATACCCGCTTCATCCTATGCAGAGGTCCCTGTGCCCACAGGAACTGCATGGAAGAGCCCTGTGGGTCCGTGTGTTTCCTTGAGGTAGTCAGAAACTACTGAGGATAACCTTATGAGCTCAAGTTTGAAACCGGGCAACCCTGGCAAAACCTTCATTTCGTCCGTGGTAGGCGAGACAGGTGCGGTTTGAAAGCTGCCTGAAAATCACTCCTGCTGCCCATCTTCTCTTTGCTGCCTGACGGCATCACGAAAGAACTTGAGTGTAATCGTATGAGGCATGCTGGTCTCGGTTCCTTGCTGGGAGCTCCTCTAGGAGCACACTGGAGCCTGCTGGCAAAGAACTGGCACCCCTGTGCTCAAGTAAAATGCAGATTTCTCCCAAAGTAAGTTTAGCTATGCCCTAGTGGCGAAGAAGCATGTGTTAAAGGAAGGCTGCAACACTGTTACGTATTTCACACCTCACTGTGCACTCAACTTGGTTGTAACATCTGTGAAAAGGCACTGAATGCCTCCAAATCTTCTGCTGCGTTTGAGTCCCAGGACGCAAATGGGTTCGTTGGCTTTAAGGCTGTGAACGGGCAGCAGTAATGGCAAAGCCCTGCCCGGATCGCTCCAGAGCTCTCGTTTGGACAGCATTCAAACGGCTTCAGGAAGGCCGTTCCAAGCATCCTTACATTCCAGGCTGTCGTAGCCAGGAAGGCATTTGGATTCTTTTGAGAAACACCACTGTGCCTCACAAGTGAAACCTGCGGGCTCCTAAATACGTCTCCCTACGGCAGCCTGAAACTATATGTTTAGTTCCAGTATGAAAAAAACGGACAGCTTTACTTGAGACAATGCTGGACGTCTGGGACCATCCAGATTCACCAAGGCCTAACTTTTGCCCGGCGGGGGAATGCTCTTCTGCACGTACAGCACTCACCACGTGAAAACCTTTCTTAGCACAAGGAAGCAGTCTTACCCTAGTAGTAGAGAGGTAGGCAGAATCTTCAGATAAACCTGCTGGGTCATCAAGCTTGAAAGTCGGACAGCGATGGGATCTTTCGTATTCCCCTGCAATGGAAGCTTCTTTCTTTGGGCTATAAAGCTGCCTGAACAGCCCTAGGGGCCCTACTTCTCTTCACTGCAGGATGCTCGCTGTGGGCCAAGGCTGCGTTCTCTCAAAGGCAATAATGTACTGGCAATTGGTTTCTAAAAACTCATCCAACTGCACTCCAGATTCAGCTCCATACAAATGAAATGTGACCTAAGTCCTCAGCGTAAGGTCCAGTGTTTCACATCAGCAGAGTTGAGTGTGCAGTGGTAGCCACGAAGCCATACTCTGAAAAGGAGTGCCTTAACTCTGCTATGCCCCTGAGGACACATAGGGCAGTGTATGGTGCACCAGTTTCTCATGATGACCACTGTGTGCTAGAAGAGAGGCCGCTGGCTTCTGAGGAACCCTAGGCGCAGTAGGTGCCCGGGAACACTCTTCACATTCATAGCAAGGGCAATGTAGTCCTTTCTGGGATGCCTAGGTAGAGTGCTCCAATCGTCACAGAGCCTAGCGAAAGCAGCGCCTGGCAGACTCTGTTTGCAAGTGGATCGTCCTCAGTGACTGAAACAGAACTGCACTGCTACGGCACAATGTGCTTGTGATTCAGTCTGGGACACAGGATAGCTCTCTCACAGAAGCGAAAGCTAACCATTACATCCAGCCTGAAGACCAGTACATTTTACCCACTTCACACTGTTAAGTATGTGCAAGAGCCATGGTCACCGAGACCTACCTAAGGTACTGAAATACCCGCTTCATCCTATGCAGAGGTCCCTGTGCCCACAGGAACTGCATGGAAGAGCCCTGTGGGTCCGTGTGTTTCCTTGAGGTAGTCAGAAACTACTGAGGATAACCTTATGAGCTCAAGTTTGAAACCGGGCAACCCTGGCAAAACCTTCATTTCGTCCGTGGTAGGCGAGACAGGTGCGGTTTGAAAGCTGCCTGAAAATCACTCCTGCTGCCCATCTTCTCTTTGCTGCCTGACGGCATCACGAAAGAACTTGAGTGTAATCGTATGAGGCATGCTGGTCTCGGTTCCTTGCTGGGAGCTCCTCTAGGAGCACACTGGAGCCTGCTGGCAAAGAACTGGCACCCCTGTGCTCAAGTAAAATGCAGATTTCTCCCAAAGTAAGTTTAGCTATGCCCTAGTGGCGAAGAAGCATGTGTTAAAGGAAGGCTGCAACACTGTTACGTATTTCACACCTCACTGTGCACTCAACTTGGTTGTAACATCTGTGAAAAGGCACTGAATGCCTCCAAATCTTCTGCTGCGTTTGAGTCCCAGGACGCAAATGGGTTCGTTGGCTTTAAGGCTGTGAACGGGCAGCAGTAATGGCAAAGCCCTGCCCGGATCGCTCCAGAGCTCTCGTTTGTACAGCATTCAAACGGCTTCAGGAAGGCCGTTCCAAGCATCCTTACATTCCAGGCTGTCGTAGCCAGGAAGGCATTTGGATTCTTTTGAGAAACACCACTGTGCCTCACAAGTGAAACCTGCGGGCTCCTAAATACGTCTCCCTACGGCAGCCTGAAACTATATGTTTAGTTCCAGTATGAAAAAAACGGACAGCTTTACTTGAGACAATGCTGGACGTCTGGGACCATCCAGATTCACCAAGGCCTAACTTTTGCCCGGCGGGGGAATGCTCTTCTGCACGTACAGCACTCACCACGTGAAAACCTTTCTTAGCACAAGGAAGCAGTCTTACCCTAGTAGTAGAGAGGTAGGCAGAATCTTCAGATAAACCTGCTGGGTCATCAAGCTTGAAAGTCGGACAGCGATGGGATCTTTCGTATTCCCCTGCAATGGAAGCTTCTTTCTTTGGGCTATAAAGCTGCCTGAACAGCGCGAGGGGCCAGCTTCTCTTCACTGCAGGATTGTCGCTGTGGGCCAAGGCTGCGTTCTCACAAAGGCAATAATGTACTGGCAATTGGTTTCTAAAAACTCATCCAACTGCACTCCAGATTCAGCTCCATACAAATGAAATGTGACCTAAGTCCTCAGCGTAAGGTCCAGTGTTTCACATCAGCAGAGTTGAGTGTGCAGTGGTAGCCACGAAGCCATACTCTGAAAAGGAGTGCCTTAACTCTGCTATGCCCCTGAGGACACATAGGGCAGTGTATCGTGCACCAGTTTCTCATGATGACCACTGTGTGCTAGAAGAGAGGCCGCTGGCTTCTGAGGAACCCTAGGCGCAGTAGGTGCCCGGGAGCACTCTTCACATTCATAGCAAGGGCAACGTACTCCTTTCTGGGATGCCTAGGTAGAGTGTTCCAATCGTCATAGAGCCTAGCGAAAGCAGCGCCTGGCAGACTCTCTTTCCAAGTGGATCGTCCTCAGTGACAGAAACAGAACTGCAGTGTTACTGCACAATGTGCTTGTGATTCAGTCTGGGACACAGGATAGCACTCTCACAGAATAGAAAGCTAACCTTTGCATCCAGCCTGAAGACCAGTACATTCTTCACTTTTCACACTGTTAGTATGTGCAGGAGCCTTGATCACCGAGGCCTACCTAAGGTACTGAAATACTTACCCATTTCATCCTATGCAGAGGTCCCGGTGCCCACAGGAACTCCTTAGAAGAGCCCTGTGGGTCCCGTGTGTTTCCTTGAGGTAGTCAGAAACTACTGAGGAACACCTTATGAGCTCAAGTTTGAAACCGGGCAACCCTGGCAAAACCTTCATTTCGTCCGTGGTAGGCGAGACAGGTGCGGTTTGAAAGCTGCCTGAAACTCACTCCTGCGGCCCATCTTCTCTTTGCTGCCTGACGGCATCACGAAAGAACTTGAGTGTAATCGTATGAGGCATGCTGGTCTCGGTTCCTTGCTGCGAGCTCCTCCAGGAGCACACTGGAGCCTGCCGGGAAAGAACTGGCACCCCTGTGCTCAAGTAAAATGCAGATTTCTCCCAAAGTAAGTTCAGCTATGCCCTAGTGGCGAAGAAGCATGTGTTAAAGGAAGGCTGCAACACTGTTACGTATTTCACGACTCATTGTGCACTCACCTTGGGTGTAACATCTGTGAAAGGGCACTGAATGCCGTCCAAATCTTCTGCTGCGTTTGAGTTGCAGGAAAAATGGGTTCGTTGGTTTTAAAGCTGTGAACGTGCAGCTGTAATGGAAAGCCCTGCCCGGATCGCTCGACAGCTCTCGTTTGTACAGCATTCAAAGGGCTTCAGGAACGCCGTTCCAAGCAGCCTTACATTCCATGCTGGCGTAGCCAGGGAGGCATTTGGATTCTTCTGAGAAACACCACTGTGCCTCTCAAGTGAAACCTGTGGGCTCCCAAATACGTCTCCCTACGGCAGCCTTAAATTACATGTTTAGTTCCAGTATGAGAACAACGGACAGCTTTAGCTGTGACAATGCTGGACTTCTGGGACCATCCAGATTCACCAAGGCCTAACTGTTGCCCGGCGGGGGAATGCTCTTCTGCACGTACAGCACTCACCACGTGAAAACCTTTCTTACCACAAGGAAGCAGTCTTACCCTAGTAGTAGAGAGGTAGGCAGAATCTTCAGATAAACCTGCTGTGTCATCAAGCTTGAAAGTCGGACACCGATGGGAACGTTCATAGTCTGCTGCAATGGAAGCCACTTGCTTTGGGCTTCAAAGCTGCCTGAACAGCCCTAGGGGCCCTACTTCTCTTCACTGCAGGATGCTCGCTGTGGGCCAAGGCTGCGTTCTCTCAAAGGCAATAATGTACTGGCAATTGGTTTCTAAAAACTCATCCAACTGCACTCCAGATTCAGCTCCATACAAATGAAATGTGACCTAAGTCCTCAGCGTAAGGTCCAGTGTTTCACATCAGCAGAGTTGAGTGTGCAGTGGTAGCCACGAAGCCATACTCTGAAAAGGAGTGCCTTAACTCTGCTATGCCCCTGAGGACACATAGGGCAGTGTATGGTGCACCAGTTTCTCATGATGACCACTGTGTGCTAGAAGAGAGGCCGCTGGCTTCTGAGGAACCCTAGGCGCAGTAGGTGCCCGGGAACACTCTTCACATTCATAGCAAGGGCAATGTAGTCCTTTCTGGGATGCCTAGGTAGAGTGCTCCAATCGTCACAGAGCCTAGCGAAAGCAGCGCCTGGCAGACTCTGTTTGCAAGTGGATCGTCCTCAGTGACTGAAACAGAACTGCACTGCTACGGCACAATGTGCTTGTGATTCAGTCTGGGACACAGGATAGCTCTCTCACAGAAGCGAAAGCTAACCATTACATCCAGCCTGAAGACCAGTACATTTTACCCACTTCACACTGTTAAGTATGTGCAAGAGCCATGGTCACCGAGACCTACCTAAGGTACTGAAATACCCGCTTCATCCTATGCAGAGGTCCCTGTGCCCACAGGAACTGCATGGAAGAGCCCTGTGGGTCCGTGTGTTTCCTTGAGGTAGTCAGAAACTACTGAGGATAACCTTATGAGCTCAAGTTTGAAACCGGGCAACCCTGGCAAAACCTTCATTTCGTCCGTGGTAGGCGAGACAGGTGCGGTTTGAAAGCTGCCTGAAAATCACTCCTGCTGCCCATCTTCTCTTTGCTGCCTGACGGCATCACGAAAGAACTTGAGTGTAATCGTATGAGGCATGCTGGTCTCGGTTCCTTGCTGGGAGCTCCTCTAGGAGCACACTGGAGCCTGCTGGCAAAGAACTGGCACCCCTGTGCTCAAGTAAAATGCAGATTTCTCCCAAAGTAAGTTTAGCTATGCCCTAGTGGCGAAGAAGCATGTGTTAAAGGAAGGCTGCAACACTGTTACGTATTTCACACCTCACTGTGCACTCAACTTGGTTGTAACATCTGTGAAAAGGCACTGAATGCCTCCAAATCTTCTGCTGCGTTTGAGTCCCAGGACGCAAATGGGTTCGTTGGCTTTAAGGCTGTGAACGGGCAGCAGTAATGGCAAAGCCCTGCCCGGATCGCTCCAGAGCTCTCGTTTGGACAGCATTCAAACGGCTTCAGGAAGGCCGTTCCAAGCATCCTTACATTCCAGGCTGTCGTAGCCAGGAAGGCATTTGGATTCTTTTGAGAAACACCACTGTGCCTCACAAGTGAAACCTGCGGGCTCCTAAATACGTCTCCCTACGGCAGCCTGAAACTATATGTTTAGTTCCAGTATGAAAAAAACGGACAGCTTTACTTGAGACAATGCTGGACGTCTGGGACCATCCAGATTCACCAAGGCCTAACTTTTGCCCGGCGGGGGAATGCTCTTCTGCACGTACAGCACTCACCACGTGAAAACCTTTCTTAGCACAAGGAAGCAGTCTTACCCTAGTAGTAGAGAGGTAGGCAGAATCTTCAGATAAACCTGCTGGGTCATCAAGCTTGAAAGTCGGACAGCGATGGGATCTTTCGTATTCCCCTGCAATGGAAGCTTCTTTCTTTGGGCTATAAAGCTGCCTGAACAGCCCTAGGGGCCCTACTTCTCTTCACTGCAGGATGCTCGCTGTGGGCCAAGGCTGCGTTCTCTCAAAGGCAATAATGTACTGGCAATTGGTTTCTAAAAACTCATCCAACTGCACTCCAGATTCAGCTCCATACAAATGAAATGTGACCTAAGTCCTCAGCGTAAGGTCCAGTGTTTCACATCAGCAGAGTTGAGTGTGCAGTGGTAGCCACGAAGCCATACTCTGAAAAGGAGTGCCTTAACTCTGCTATGCCCCTGAGGACACATAGGGCAGTGTATGGTGCACCAGTTTCTCATGATGACCACTGTGTGCTAGAAGAGAGGCCGCTGGCTTCTGAGGAACCCTAGGCGCAGTAGGTGCCCGGGAACACTCTTCACATTCATAGCAAGGGCAATGTAGTCCTTTCTGGGATGCCTAGGTAGAGTGCTCCAATCGTCACAGAGCCTAGCGAAAGCAGCGCCTGGCAGACTCTGTTTGCAAGTGGATCGTCCTCAGTGACTGAAACAGAACTGCACTGCTACGGCACAATGTGCTTGTGATTCAGTCTGGGACACAGGATAGCTCTCTCACAGAAGCGAAAGCTAACCATTACATCCAGCCTGAAGACCAGTACATTTTACCCACTTCACACTGTTAAGTATGTGCAAGAGCCATGGTCACCGAGACCTACCTAAGGTACTGAAATACCCGCTTCATCCTATGCAGAGGTCCCTGTGCCCACAGGAACTGCATGGAAGAGCCCTGTGGGTCCGTGTGTTTCCTTGAGGTAGTCAGAAACTACTGAGGATAACCTTATGAGCTCAAGTTTGAAACCGGGCAACCCTGGCAAAACCTTCATTTCGTCCGTGGTAGGCGAGACAGGTGCGGTTTGAAAGCTGCCTGAAAATCACTCCTGCTGCCCATCTTCTCTTTGCTGCCTGACGGCATCACGAAAGAACTTGAGTGTAATCGTATGAGGCATGCTGGTCTCGGTTCCTTGCTGGGAGCTCCTCTAGGAGCACACTGGAGCCTGCTGGCAAAGAACTGGCACCCCTGTGCTCAAGTAAAATGCAGATTTCTCCCAAAGTAAGTTTAGCTATGCCCTAGTGGCGAAGAAGCATGTGTTAAAGGAAGGCTGCAACACTGTTACGTATTTCACACCTCACTGTGCACTCAACTTGGTTGTAACATCTGTGAAAAGGCACTGAATGCCTCCAAATCTTCTGCTGCGTTTGAGTCCCAGGACGCAAATGGGTTCGTTGGCTTTAAGGCTGTGAACGGGCAGCAGTAATGGCAAAGCCCTGCCCGGATCGCTCCAGAGCTCTCGTTTGGACAGCATTCAAACGGCTTCAGGAAGGCCGTTCCAAGCATCCTTACATTCCAGGCTGTCGTAGCCAGGAAGGCATTTGGATTCTTTTGAGAAACACCACTGTGCCTCACAAGTGAAACCTGCGGGCTCCTAAATACGTCTCCCTACGGCAGCCTGAAACTATATGTTTAGTTCCAGTATGAAAAAAACGGACAGCTTTACTTGAGACAATGCTGGACGTCTGGGACCATCCAGATTCACCAAGGCCTAACTTTTGCCCGGCGGGGGAATGCTCTTCTGCACGTACAGCACTCACCACGTGAAAACCTTTCTTAGCACAAGGAAGCAGTCTTACCCTAGTAGTAGAGAGGTAGGCAGAATCTTCAGATAAACCTGCTGGGTCATCAAGCTTGAAAGTCGGACAGCGATGGGATCTTTCGTATTCCCCTGCAATGGAAGCTTCTTTCTTTGGGCTATAAAGCTGCCTGAACAGCCCTAGGGGCCCTACTTCTCTTCACTGCAGGATGCTCGCTGTGGGCCAAGGCTGCGTTCTCTCAAAGGCAATAATGTACTGGAAATTGGTTTCTAAAAACTCATCCAACTGCACTCCAGATTCAGCTCCATACAAATGAAATGTGACCTAAGTCCTCAGCGTAAGGTCCAGTGTTTCACATCAGCAGAGTTGAGTGTGCAGTGGTAGCCACGAAGCCATACTCTGAAAAGGAGTGCCTTAACTCTGCTATGCCCCTGAGGACACATAGGGCAGTGTATCGTGCACCAGTTTCTCATGATGACCACTGTGTGCTAGAAGAGAGGCCGCTGGCTTCTGAGGAACCCTAGGCGCAGTAGGTGCCCGGGAGCACTCTTCACATTCATAGCAAGGGCAACGTACTCCTTTCTGGGATGCCTAGGTAGAGTGTTCCAATCGTCATAGAGCCTAGCGAAAGCAGCGCCTGGCAGACTCTCTTTCCAAGTGGATCGTCCTCAGTGACAGAAACAGAACTGCAGTGTTACTGCACAATGTGCTTGTGATTCAGTCTGGGACACAGGATAGCACTCTCACAGAATAGAAAGCTAACCTTTGCATCCAGCCTGAAGACCAGTACATTCTTCACTCTTCACACTGTTAAGTATGTGCAGGAGCCTTGATCACCGAGGCCTACCTAAGGTACTGAAATACTTACCCATTTCATCCTATGCAGAGGTCCCTGTGCCCACAGGAACTCCTTGGAAGAGCCCTGTGGGTCCCGTGTGTTTCCTTGAGGTAGTCAGAAACTACTGAGGAACACCTTATGAGCTCAAGTTTGAAACCGGGCAACCCTGGCAAAACCTTCATTTCGTCCGTGGTAGGCGAGACAGGTGCGGTTTGAAAGCTGCCTGAAACTCACTCCTGCGGCCCATCTTCTCTTTGCTGCCTGACGGCATCACGAAAGAAATTGAGTGTAATCGTATGAGGCATGCTGGTCTCGGTTCCTTGCTGCGAGCTCCTCCAGGAGCACACTGGAGCCTGCCGGGAAAGAACTGGCACCCCTGTGCTCAAGTAAAATGCAGATTTCTCCCAAAGTAAGTTTAGCTATGCCCTAGTGGCGAAGAAGCATGTGTTAAAGGAAAGCTGCAACACTGTTACGTATTTCACGACTCACTGTGCACTCACCTTGGGTGTAACATCTGTCAAAGGGCACTGAATGCCGTCCAAATCTTCTGCTGCGTTTGAGTTGCAGGAAAAATGGGTTCGTTGGTTTTAAAGCTGTGAACGTGCAGCTGTAATGGAAAGCCCTGCCCGGATCGCTCGACAGCTCTCGTTTGTACAGCATTCAAAGGGCTTCAGGAACGCCGTTCCAAGCAGCCTTACATTCCATGCTGGCGTAGCCAGGGAGGCATTTGGATTCTTCTGAGAAACACCACTGTGCCTCACAAGTGAAACCTGTGGGCTCCCAAATACGTCTCCCTACGGCAGCCTGAAATTACATGTTTAGTTCCAGTATGAGAACAACGGACAGCTTTAGCTGTGACAATGCTGGACTTCTGGGACCATCCAGATTCACCAAGGCCTAACTGTTGCCCGGCGGGGGAATGCTCTTCTGCACGTACAGCACTCACCACGTGAAAACCTTTCTTACCACAAGGAAGCAGTCTTACCCTAGTAGTAGAGAGGTAGGCAGAATCTTCAGATAAACCTGCTGTGTCATCAAGCTTGAAAGTCGGACACCGATGGGAACGTTCATAGTCTCCTGCAATGGAAGCCACTTGCTTTGGGCTTCAAAGCTGCCTGAACAGCCCTAGGGGCCCTACTTCTCTTCACTGCAGGATGCTCGCTGTGGGCCAAGGCTGCGTTCTCTCAAAGGCAATAATGTACTGGCAATTGGTTTCTAAAAACTCATCCAACTGCACTCCAGATTCAGCTCCATACAAATGAAATGTGACCTAAGTCCTCAGCGTAAGGTCCAGTGTTTCACATCAGCAGAGTTGAGTGTGCAGTGGTAGCCACGAAGCCATACTCTGAAAAGGAGTGCCTTAACTCTGCTATGCCCCTGAGGACACATAGGGCAGCGTATGGTGCACCAGTTTCTCATGATGACCACTGTGTGCTAGAAGAGAGGCGGCTGGCTTCTGAGGAACCCTAGGCGCAGTAGGTGCCCGGGAGCACTCTTCACATTCATAGCAAGGGCAATGTAGTCCTTTCTGGGATGCCTAGGTAGAGTGCTCCAATCGTCACAGAGCCTAGCGAAAGCAGCGCCTGGCAGACTCTGTTTGCAAGTGGATCGTCCTCAGTGACTGAAACAGAACTGCACTGCTACGGCACAATGTGCTTGTGATTCAGTCTGGGACACAGGATAGCTCTCTCACAGAAGCGAAAGCTAACCATTACATCCAGCCTGAAGACCAGTACATTTTACCCACTTCACACTGTTAAGTATGTGCAAGAGCCATGGTCACCGAGACCTACCTAAGGTACTGAAATACCCGCTTCATCCTATGCAGAGGTCCCTGTGCCCACAGGAACTGCATGGAAGAGCCCTGTGGGTCCGTGTGTTTCCTTGAGGTAGTCAGAAACTACTGAGGATAACCTTATGAGCTCAAGTTTGAAACCGGGCAACCCTGGCAAAACCTTCATTTCGTCCGTGGTAGGCGAGACAGGTGCGGTTTGAAAGCTGCCTGAAAATCACTCCTGCTGCCCATCTTCTCTTTGCTGCCTGACGGCATCACGAAAGAACTTGAGTGTAATCGTATGAGGCATGCTGGTCTCGGTTCCTTGCTGGGAGCTCCTCTAGGAGCACACTGGAGCCTGCTGGCAAAGAACTGGCACCCCTGTGCTCAAGTAAAATGCAGATTTCTCCCAAAGTAAGTTTAGCTATGCCCTAGTGGCGAAGAAGCATGTGTTAAAGGAAGGCTGCAACACTGTTACGTATTTCACACCTCACTGTGCACTCAACTTGGTTGTAACATCTGTGAAAAGGCACTGAATGCCTCCAAATCTTCTGCTGCGTTTGAGTCCCAGGACGCAAATGGGTTCGTTGGCTTTAAGGCTGTGAACGGGCAGCAGTAATGGCAAAGCCCTGCCCGGATCGCTCCAGAGCTCTCGTTTGGACAGCATTCAAACGGCTTCAGGAAGGCCGTTCCAAGCATCCTTACATTCCAGGCTGTCGTAGCCAGGAAGGCATTTGGATTCTTTTGAGAAACACCACTGTGCCTCACAAGTGAAACCTGCGGGCTCCTAAATACGTCTCCCTACGGCAGCCTGAAACTATATGTTTAGTTCCAGTATGAAAAAAACGGACAGCTTTACTTGAGACAATGCTGGACGTCTGGGACCATCCAGATTCACCAAGGCCTAACTTTTGCCCGGCGGGGGAATGCTCTTCTGCACGTACAGCACTCACCACGTGAAAACCTTTCTTAGCACAAGGAAGCAGTCTTACCCTAGTAGTAGAGAGGTAGGCAGAATCTTCAGATAAACGTGCTGTGTCATCAAGCTTGAAAGTCGGACACCGATGGGATCTTTCGTATTCCCCTGCAATGGAAGCTTCTTTCTTTGGGCTTCAAAGCTGCCTGAACAGCGCGAGGGGCCAGCTTCTCTTCACTGCAGGATTGTCGCTGTGGGCCAAGGCTGCGTTCTCTCAATGGCAATAATGTGCTGGCAATTGCTTTCTAGTAACTCATCCAACTGCACTCCAGATTCAGCTCCATTCAAATGAAAGGTGACCTAGGTCCTCAGGGTAAGGTCCAGTGTTTCACATCAGCAGAGTTGAGTGTGCAGTGGTAGCCACGAAGCCATACTCTGAAAAGGAGTGCCTTAACTCTGCTGTGAGCCTGAGGACACATAGGGCAGTGTATCGTGCACCAGTTTCTCATGATGACCACTGTGTGCTAGAAGAGAGGCCGCTGGCTTCTGAGGAACCCTAGGCGCAGTAGGTGCCCGGGAGCACTCTTCACATTCATAGCAAGGGCAACGTACTCCTTTCTGGGATGCCTAGGTAGAGTGTTCCAATCGTCATAGAGCCTAGCGAAAGCAGCGCCTGGCAGACTCTCTTTGCAAGTGGATCGTCCTCAGTGACAGAAACAGAACTGCAGTGTTACTGCACAATGTGCTTGTGATTCAGTCTGGGACACAGGATAGCACTCTCACAGAATAGAAAGCTAACCTTTGCATCCAGCCTGAAGACCAGTACATTCTTCACTCTTCACACTGTTAAGTATGTGCAGGAGCCTTGATCACCGAGGCCTACCTAAGGTACTGAAATACTTACCCATTTCATCCTATGCAGAGGTCCCTGTGCCCACAGGAACTCCTTGGAAGAGCCCTGTGGGTCCCGTGTGTTTCCTTGAGGTAGTCAGAAACTACTGAGGAACACCTTATGAGCTCAAGTTTGAAACCGGGCAACCCTGGCAAAACCTTCATTTCGTCCGTGGTAGGCGAGATAGGTGCGGTTTGAAAGCTGCCTGAAACTCACTGCTGCGGCCCATCTTCTCTTTGCTGCCTGACGGCATCACGAAAGAACTTGAGTGTAATCGTATGAGGCATGCTGGTCTCGGTTCCTTGCTGCGAGCTCCTCCAGGAGCACACTGGAGCCTGCCGGGAAAGAACTGGCACCCCTGTGCTCAAGTAAAATGCAGATTTCTCCCAAAGTAAGTTTAGCTATGCCCTAGTGGCGAAGAAGCATGTGTTAAAGGAAGGCTGCAACACTGTTACGTATTTCACGACTCATTGTGCACTCACCTTGGGTGTAACATCTGTGAAAGGGCACTGAATGCCGTCCAAATCTTCTGCTGCGTTTGAGTTGCAGGAAAAATGGGTTCGTTGGTTTTAAAGCTGTGAACGTGCAGCTGTAATGGAAAGCCCTGCCCGGATCGCTCGACAGCTCTCGTTTGTACAGCATTCAAAGGGCTTCAGGAACGCCGTTCCAAGCAGCCTTATATTCCATGCTGGCGTAGCCAGGGAGGCATTTGGATTCTTCTGAGAAACACCACTGTGCCTCACAAGTGAAACCTGTGGGCTCCCAAATACGTCTCCCTACGGCAGCCTGAAATTACATGTTTAGTTCCAGTATGAAAACAACGGACAGCTTTAGCTGTGACAATGCTGGACTTCTGGGACCATCCAGATTCACCAAGGCCTAACTGTTGCCCGGCGGGGGAATGCTCTTCTGCACGTACAGCACTCACCACGTGAAAACCTTTCTTACCACAAGGAAGCAGTCTTACCCTAGTAGTAGAGAGGTAGGCAGAATCTTCAGATAAACCTGCTGTGTCATCAAGCTTGAAAGTCGGACACCGATGGGAACGTTCATAGTCTCCTGCAATGGAAGCCACTTGCTTTGGGCTTCAAAGCTGCCTGAACAGCCCTAGGGGCCCTACTTCTCTTCACTGCAGGATGCTCGCTGTGGGCCAAGGCTGCGTTCTCTCAAAGGCAATAATGTACTGGCAATTGGTTTCTAAAAACTCATCCAACTGCACTCCAGATTCAGCTCCATACAAATGAAATGTGACCTAAGTCCTCAGCGTAAGGTCCAGTGTTTCACATCAGCAGAGTTGAGTGTGCAGTGGTAGCCACGAAGCCATACTCTGAAAAGGAGTGCCTTAACTCTGCTATGCCCCTGAGGACACATAGGGCAGTGTATGGTGCACCAGTTTCTCATGATGACCACTGTGTGCTAGAAGAGAGGCCGCTGGCTTCTGAGGAACCCTAGACGCAGTAGGTGCCCGGGAACACTCTTCACATTCATAGCAAGGGCAACGTAGTCCTTTCTGGGATGCCTAGGTAGAGTGCTCCAATCGTCACAGAGCCTAGCGAAAGCAGCGCCTGGCAGACTCTGTTTGCAAGTGGATCGTCCTCAGTGACTGAAACAGAACTGCACTGCTACGGCACAATGTGCTTGTGATTCAGTCTGGGACACAGGATAGCTCTCTCACAGAAGCGAAAGCTAACCATTACATCCAGCCTGAAGACCAGTACATTTTACCCACTTCACACTGTTAAGTATGTGCAAGAGCCATGGTCACCGAGACCTACCTAAGGTACTGAAATACCCGCTTCATCCTATGCAGAGGTCCCTGTGCCCACAGGAACTGCATGGAAGAGCCCTGTGGGTCCGTGTGTTTCCTTGAGGTAGTCAGAAACTACTGAGGATAACCTTATGAGCTCAAGTTTGAAACCGGGCAACCCTGGCAAAACCTTCATTTCGTCCGTGGTAGGCGAGACAGGTGCGGTTTGAAAGCTGCCTGAAAATCACTCCTGCTGCCCATCTTCTCTTTGCTGCCTGACGGCATCACGAAAGAACTTGAGTGTAATCGTATGAGGCATGCTGGTCTCGGTTCCTTGCTGGGAGCTCCTCTAGGAGCACACTGGAGCCTGCTGGCAAAGAACTGGCACCCCTGTGCTCAAGTAAAATGCAGATTTCTCCCAAAGTAAGTTTAGCTATGCCCTAGTGGCGAAGAAGCATGTGTTAAAGGAAGGCTGCAACACTGTTACGTATTTCACACCTCACTGTGCACTCAACTTGGTTGTAACATCTGTGAAAAGGCACTGAATGCCTCCAAATCTTCTGCTGCGTTTGAGTCCCAGGACGCAAATGGGTTCGTTGGCTTTAAGGCTGTGAACGGGCAGCAG
Source organism: Balaenoptera physalus (assembly GCF_965194825.1). Lineage (NCBI taxonomy): Eukaryota > Metazoa > Chordata > Mammalia > Artiodactyla > Balaenopteridae > Balaenoptera > Balaenoptera physalus. The sequence goes on from NC_138898.1 coordinate 32,209,708, forward strand.
TAATGGCAAAGCCCTGCCCGGATCGCTCCAGAGCTCTCGTTTGGACAGCATTCAAACGGCTTCAGGAAGGCCGTTCCAAGCATCCTTACATTCCAGGCTGTCGTAGCCAGGAAGGCATTTGGATTCTTTTGAGAAACACCACTGTGCCTCACAAGTGAAACCTGCGGGCTCCTAAATACGTCTCCCTACGGCAGCCTGAAACTATATGTTTAGTTCCAGTATGAAAAAAACGGACAGCTTTACTTGAGACAATGCTGGACGTCTGGGACCATCCAGATTCACCAAGGCCTAACTTTTGCCCGGCGGGGGAATGCTCTTCTGCACGTACAGCACTCACCACGTGAAAACCTTTCTTAGCACAAGGAAGCAGTCTTACCCTAGTAGTAGAGAGGTAGGCAGAATCTTCAGATAAACCTGCTGGGTCATCAAGCTTGAAAGTCGGACAGCGATGGGATCTTTCGTATTCCCCTGCAATGGAAGCTTCTTTCTTTGGGCTATAAAGCTGCCTGAACAGCCCTAGGGGCCCTACTTCTCTTCACTGCAGGATGCTCGCTGTGGGCCAAGGCTGCGTTCTCTCAAAGGCAATAATGTACTGGCAATTGGTTTCTAAAAACTCATCCAACTGCACTCCAGATTCAGCTCCATACAAATGAAATGTGACCTAAGTCCTCAGCGTAAGGTCCAGTGTTTCACATCAGCAGAGTTGAGTGTGCAGTGGTAGCCACGAAGCCATACTCTGAAAAGGAGTGCCTTAACTCTGCTATGCCCCTGAGGACACATAGGGCAGTGTATGGTGCACCAGTTTCTCATGATGACCACTGTGTGCTAGAAGAGAGGCCGCTGGCTTCTGAGGAACCCTAGGCGCAGTAGGTGCCCGGGAACACTCTTCACATTCATAGCAAGGGCAATGTAGTCCTTTCTGGGATGCCTAGGTAGAGTGCTCCAATCGTCACAGAGCCTAGCGAAAGCAGCGCCTGGCAGACTCTGTTTGCAAGTGGATCGTCCTCAGTGACTGAAACAGAACTGCACTGCTACGGCACAATGTGCTTGTGATTCAGTCTGGGACACAGGATAGCTCTCTCACAGAAGCGAAAGCTAACCATTACATCCAGCCTGAAGACCAGTACATTTTACCCACTTCACACTGTTAAGTATGTGCAAGAGCCATGGTCACCGAGACCTACCTAAGGTACTGAAATACCCGCTTCATCCTATGCAGAGGTCCCTGTGCCCACAGGAACTGCATGGAAGAGCCCTGTGGGTCCGTGTGTTTCCTTGAGGTAGTCAGAAACTACTGAGGATAACCTTATGAGCTCAAGTTTGAAACCGGGCAACCCTGGCAAAACCTTCATTTCGTCCGTGGTAGGCGAGACAGGTGCGGTTTGAAAGCTGCCTGAAAATCACTCCTGCTGCCCATCTTCTCTTTGCTGCCTGACGGCATCACGAAAGAACTTGAGTGTAATCGTATGAGGCATGCTGGTCTCGGTTCCTTGCTGGGAGCTCCTCTAGGAGCACACTGGAGCCTGCTGGCAAAGAACTGGCACCCCTGTGCTCAAGTAAAATGCAGATTTCTCCCAAAGTAAGTTTAGCTATGCCCTAGTGGCGAAGAAGCATGTGTTAAAGGAAGGCTGCAACACTGTTACGTATTTCACACCTCACTGTGCACTCAACTTGGTTGTAACATCTGTGAAAAGGCACTGAATGCCTCCAAATCTTCTGCTGCGTTTGAGTCCCAGGACGCAAATGGGTTCGTTGGCTTTAAGGCTGTGAACGGGCAGCAGTAATGGCAAAGCCCTGCCCGGATCGCTCCAGAGCTCTCGTTTGTACAGCATTCAAACGGCTTCAGGAAGGCCGTTCCAAGCATCCTTACATTCCAGGCTGTCGTAGCCAGGAAGGCATTTGGATTCTTTTGAGAAACACCACTGTGCCTCACAAGTGAAACCTGCGGGCTCCTAAATACGTCTCCCTACGGCAGCCTGAAACTATATGTTTAGTTCCAGTATGAAAAAAACGGACAGCTTTACTTGAGACAATGCTGGACGTCTGGGACCATCCAGATTCACCAAGGCCTAACTTTTGCCCGGCGGGGGAATGCTCTTCTGCACGTACAGCACTCACCACGTGAAAACCTTTCTTAGCACAAGGAAGCAGTCTTACCCTAGTAGTAGAGAGGTAGGCAGAATCTTCAGATAAACCTGCTGGGTCATCAAGCTTGAAAGTCGGACAGCGATGGGATCTTTCGTATTCCCCTGCAATGGAAGCTTCTTTCTTTGGGCTATAAAGCTGCCTGAACAGCGCGAGGGGCCAGCTTCTCTTCACTGCAGGATTGTCGCTGTGGGCCAAGGCTGCGTTCTCACAAAGGCAATAATGTACTGGCAATTGGTTTCTAAAAACTCATCCAACTGCACTCCAGATTCAGCTCCATACAAATGAAATGTGACCTAAGTCCTCAGCGTAAGGTCCAGTGTTTCACATCAGCAGAGTTGAGTGTGCAGTGGTAGCCACGAAGCCATACTCTGAAAAGGAGTGCCTTAACTCTGCTATGCCCCTGAGGACACATAGGGCAGTGTATCGTGCACCAGTTTCTCATGATGACCACTGTGTGCTAGAAGAGAGGCCGCTGGCTTCTGAGGAACCCTAGGCGCAGTAGGTGCCCGGGAGCACTCTTCACATTCATAGCAAGGGCAACGTACTCCTTTCTGGGATGCCTAGGTAGAGTGTTCCAATCGTCATAGAGCCTAGCGAAAGCAGCGCCTGGCAGACTCTCTTTCCAAGTGGATCGTCCTCAGTGACAGAAACAGAACTGCAGTGTTACTGCACAATGTGCTTGTGATTCAGTCTGGGACACAGGATAGCACTCTCACAGAATAGAAAGCTAACCTTTGCATCCAGCCTGAAGACCAGTACATTCTTCACTTTTCACACTGTTAGTATGTGCAGGAGCCTTGATCACCGAGGCCTACCTAAGGTACTGAAATACTTACCCATTTCATCCTATGCAGAGGTCCCGGTGCCCACAGGAACTCCTTAGAAGAGCCCTGTGGGTCCCGTGTGTTTCCTTGAGGTAGTCAGAAACTACTGAGGAACACCTTATGAGCTCAAGTTTGAAACCGGGCAACCCTGGCAAAACCTTCATTTCGTCCGTGGTAGGCGAGACAGGTGCGGTTTGAAAGCTGCCTGAAACTCACTCCTGCGGCCCATCTTCTCTTTGCTGCCTGACGGCATCACGAAAGAACTTGAGTGTAATCGTATGAGGCATGCTGGTCTCGGTTCCTTGCTGCGAGCTCCTCCAGGAGCACACTGGAGCCTGCCGGGAAAGAACTGGCACCCCTGTGCTCAAGTAAAATGCAGATTTCTCCCAAAGTAAGTTCAGCTATGCCCTAGTGGCGAAGAAGCATGTGTTAAAGGAAGGCTGCAACACTGTTACGTATTTCACGACTCATTGTGCACTCACCTTGGGTGTAACATCTGTGAAAGGGCACTGAATGCCGTCCAAATCTTCTGCTGCGTTTGAGTTGCAGGAAAAATGGGTTCGTTGGTTTTAAAGCTGTGAACGTGCAGCTGTAATGGAAAGCCCTGCCCGGATCGCTCGACAGCTCTCGTTTGTACAGCATTCAAAGGGCTTCAGGAACGCCGTTCCAAGCAGCCTTACATTCCATGCTGGCGTAGCCAGGGAGGCATTTGGATTCTTCTGAGAAACACCACTGTGCCTCACAAGTGAAACCTGTGGGCTCCCAAATACGTCTCCCTACGGCAGCCTGAAATTACATGTTTAGTTCCAGTATGAGAACAACGGACAGCTTTAGCTGTGACAATGCTGGACTTCTGGGACCATCCAGATTCACCAAGGCCTAACTGTTGCCCGGCGGGGGAATGCTCTTCTGCACGTACAGCACTCACCACGTGAAAACCTTTCTTACCACAAGGAAGCAGTCTTACCCTAGTAGTAGAGAGGTAGGCAGAATCTTCAGATAAACCTGCTGTGTCATTAAGCTTGAAAGTCGGACACCGATGGGAACGTTCATAGTCTCCTGCAATGGAAGCCACTTGCTTTGGGCTTCAAAGCTGCCTGAACAGCCCTAGGGGCCCTACTTCTCTTCACTGCAGGATGCTCGCTGTGGGCCAAGGCTGCGTTCTCTCAAAGGCAATAATGTACTGGCAATTGGTTTCTAAAAACTCATCCAACTGCACTCCAGATTCAGCTCCATACAAATGAAATGTGACCTAAGTCCTCAGCGTAAGGTCCAGTGTTTCACATCAGCAGAGTTGAGTGTGCAGTGGTAGCCACGAAGCCATACTCTGAAAAGGAGTGCCTTAACTCTGCTATGCCCCTGAGGACACATAGGGCAGTGTATGGTGCACCAGTTTCTCATGATGACCACTGTGTGCTAGAAGAGAGGCCGCTGGCTTCTGAGGAACCCTAGGCGCAGTAGGTGCCCGGGAACACTCTTCACATTCATAGCAAGGGCAATGTAGTCCTTTCTGGGATGCCTAGGTAGAGTGCTCCAATCGTCACAGAGCCTAGCGAAAGCAGCGCCTGGCAGACTCTGTTTGCAAGTGGATCGTCCTCAGTGACTGAAACAGAACTGCACTGCTACGGCACAATGTGCTTGTGATTCAGTCTGGGACACAGGATAGCTCTCTCACAGAAGCGAAAGCTAACCATTACATCCAGCCTGAAGACCAGTACATTTTACCCACTTCACACTGTTAAGTATGTGCAAGAGCCATGGTCACCGAGACCTACCTAAGGTACTGAAATACCCGCTTCATCCTATGCAGAGGTCCCTGTGCCCACAGGAACTGCATGGAAGAGCCCTGTGGGTCCGTGTGTTTCCTTGAGGTAGTCAGAAACTACTGAGGATAACCTTATGAGCTCAAGTTTGAAACCGGGCAACCCTGGCAAAACCTTCATTTCGTCCGTGGTAGGCGAGACAGGTGCGGTTTGAAAGCTGCCTGAAAATCACTCCTGCTGCCCATCTTCTCTTTGCTGCCTGACGGCATCACGAAAGAACTTGAGTGTAATCGTATGAGGCATGCTGGTCTCGGTTCCTTGCTGGGAGCTCCTCTAGGAGCACACTGGAGCCTGCTGGCAAAGAACTGGCACCCCTGTGCTCAAGTAAAATGCAGATTTCTCCCAAAGTAAGTTTAGCTATGCCCTAGTGGCGAAGAAGCATGTGTTAAAGGAAGGCTGCAACACTGTTACGTATTTCACACCTCACTGTGCACTCAACTTGGTTGTAACATCTGTGAAAAGGCACTGAATGCCTCCAAATCTTCTGCTGCGTTTGAGTCCCAGGACGCAAATGGGTTCGTTGGCTTTAAGGCTGTGAACGGGCAGCAGTAATGGCAAAGCCCTGCCCGGATCGCTCCAGAGCTCTCGTTTGGACAGCATTCAAACGGCTTCAGGAAGGCCGTTCCAAGCATCCTTACATTCCAGGCTGTCGTAGCCAGGAAGGCATTTGGATTCTTTTGAGAAACACCACTGTGCCTCACAAGTGAAACCTGCGGGCTCCTAAATACGTCTCCCTACGGCAGCCTGAAACTATATGTTTAGTTCCAGTATGAAAAAAACGGACAGCTTTACTTGAGACAATGCTGGACGTCTGGGACCATCCAGATTCACCAAGGCCTAACTTTTGCCCGGCGGGGGAATGCTCTTCTGCACGTACAGCACTCACCACGTGAAAACCTTTCTTAGCACAAGGAAGCAGTCTTACCCTAGTAGTAGAGAGGTAGGCAGAATCTTCAGATAAACCTGCTGGGTCATCAAGCTTGAAAGTCGGACAGCGATGGGATCTTTCGTATTCCCCTGCAATGGAAGCTTCTTTCTTTGGGCTATAAAGCTGCCTGAACAGCCCTAGGGGCCCTACTTCTCTTCACTGCAGGATGCTCGCTGTGGGCCAAGGCTGCGTTCTCTCAAAGGCAATAATGTACTGGCAATTGGTTTCTAAAAACTCATCCAACTGCACTCCAGATTCAGCTCCATACAAATGAAATGTGACCTAAGTCCTCAGCGTAAGGTCCAGTGTTTCACATCAGCAGAGTTGAGTGTGCAGTGGTAGCCACGAAGCCATACTCTGAAAAGGAGTGCCTTAACTCTGCTATGCCCCTGAGGACACATAGGGCAGTGTATGGTGCACCAGTTTCTCATGATGACCACTGTGTGCTAGAAGAGAGGCCGCTGGCTTCTGAGGAACCCTAGGCGCAGTAGGTGCCCGGGAACACTCTTCACATTCATAGCAAGGGCAATGTAGTCCTTTCTGGGATGCCTAGGTAGAGTGCTCCAATCGTCACAGAGCCTAGCGAAAGCAGCGCCTGGCAGACTCTGTTTGCAAGTGGATCGTCCTCAGTGACTGAAACAGAACTGCACTGCTACGGCACAATGTGCTTGTGATTCAGTCTGGGACACAGGATAGCTCTCTCACAGAAGCGAAAGCTAACCATTACATCCAGCCTGAAGACCAGTACATTTTACCCACTTCACACTGTTAAGTATGTGCAAGAGCCATGGTCACCGAGACCTACCTAAGGTACTGAAATACCCGCTTCATCCTATGCAGAGGTCCCTGTGCCCACAGGAACTGCATGGAAGAGCCCTGTGGGTCCGTGTGTTTCCTTGAGGTAGTCAGAAACTACTGAGGATAACCTTATGAGCTCAAGTTTGAAACCGGGCAACCCTGGCAAAACCTTCATTTCGTCCGTGGTAGGCGAGACAGGTGCGGTTTGAAAGCTGCCTGAAAATCACTCCTGCTGCCCATCTTCTCTTTGCTGCCTGACGGCATCACGAAAGAACTTGAGTGTAATCGTATGAGGCATGCTGGTCTCGGTTCCTTGCTGGGAGCTCCTCTAGGAGCACACTGGAGCCTGCTGGCAAAGAACTGGCACCCCTGTGCTCAAGTAAAATGCAGATTTCTCCCAAAGTAAGTTTAGCTATGCCCTAGTGGCGAAGAAGCATGTGTTAAAGGAAGGCTGCAACACTGTTACGTATTTCACACCTCACTGTGCACTCAACTTGGTTGTAACATCTGTGAAAAGGCACTGAATGCCTCCAAATCTTCTGCTGCGTTTGAGTCCCAGGACGCAAATGGGTTCGTTGGCTTTAAGGCTGTGAACGGGCAGCAGTAATGGCAAAGCCCTGCCCGGATCGCTCCAGAGCTCTCGTTTGGACAGCATTCAAACGGCTTCAGGAAGGCCGTTCCAAGCATCCTTACATTCCAGGCTGTCGTAGCCAGGAAGGCATTTGGATTCTTTTGAGAAACACCACTGTGCCTCACAAGTGAAACCTGCGGGCTCCTAAATACGTCTCCCTACGGCAGCCTGAAACTATATGTTTAGTTCCAGTATGAAAAAAACGGACAGCTTTACTTGAGACAATGCTGGACGTCTGGGACCATCCAGATTCACCAAGGCCTAACTTTTGCCCGGCGGGGGAATGCTCTTCTGCACGTACAGCACTCACCACGTGAAAACCTTTCTTAGCACAAGGAAGCAGTCTTACCCTAGTAGTAGAGAGGTAGGCAGAATCTTCAGATAAACCTGCTGGGTCATCAAGCTTGAAAGTCGGACAGCGATGGGATCTTTCGTATTCCCCTGCAATGGAAGCTTCTTTCTTTGGGCTATAAAGCTGCCTGAACAGCCCTAGGGGCCCTACTTCTCTTCACTGCAGGATGCTCGCTGTGGGCCAAGGCTGCGTTCTCTCAAAGGCAATAATGTACTGGCAATTGGTTTCTAAAAACTCATCCAACTGCACTCCAGATTCAGCTCCATACAAATGAAATGTGACCTAAGTCCTCAGCGTAAGGTCCAGTGTTTCACATCAGCAGAGTTGAGTGTGCAGTGGTAGCCACGAAGCCATACTCTGAAAAGGAGTGCCTTAACTCTGCTATGCCCCTGAGGACACATAGGGCAGTGTATGGTGCACCAGTTTCTCATGATGACCACTGTGTGCTAGAAGAGAGGCCGCTGGCTTCTGAGGAACCCTAGGCGCAGTAGGTGCCCGGGAACACTCTTCACATTCATAGCAAGGGCAATGTAGTCCTTTCTGGGATGCCTAGGTAGAGTGCTCCAATCGTCACAGAGCCTAGCGAAAGCAGCGCCTGGCAGACTCTGTTTGCAAGTGGATCGTCCTCAGTGACTGAAACAGAACTGCACTGCTACGGCACAATGTGCTTGTGATTCAGTCTGGGACACAGGATAGCTCTCTCACAGAAGCGAAAGCTAACCATTACATCCAGCCTGAAGACCAGTACATTTTACCCACTTCACACTGTTAAGTATGTGCAAGAGCCATGGTCACCGAGACCTACCTAAGGTACTGAAATACCCGCTTCATCCTATGCAGAGGTCCCTGTGCCCACAGGAACTGCATGGAAGAGCCCTGTGGGTCCGTGTGTTTCCTTGAGGTAGTCAGAAACTACTGAGGATAACCTTATGAGCTCAAGTTTGAAACCGGGCAACCCTGGCAAAACCTTCATTTCGTCCGTGGTAGGCGAGACAGGTGCGGTTTGAAAGCTGCCTGAAAATCACTCCTGCTGCCCATCTTCTCTTTGCTGCCTGACGGCATCACGAAAGAACTTGAGTGTAATCGTATGAGGCATGCTGGTCTCGGTTCCTTGCTGGGAGCTCCTCTAGGAGCACACTGGAGCCTGCTGGCAAAGAACTGGCACCCCTGTGCTCAAGTAAAATGCAGATTTCTCCCAAAGTAAGTTTAGCTATGCCCTAGTGGCGAAGAAGCATGTGTTAAAGGAAGGCTGCAACACTGTTACGTATTTCACACCTCACTGTGCACTCAACTTGGTTGTAACATCTGTGAAAAGGCACTGAATGCCTCCAAATCTTCTGCTGCGTTTGAGTCCCAGGACGCAAATGGGTTCGTTGGCTTTAAGGCTGTGAACGGGCAGCAGTAATGGCAAAGCCCTGCCCGGATCGCTCCAGAGCTCTCGTTTGGACAGCATTCAAACGGCTTCAGGAAGGCCGTTCCAAGCATCCTTACATTCCAGGCTGTCGTAGCCAGGAAGGCATTTGGATTCTTTTGAGAAACACCACTGTGCCTCACAAGTGAAACCTGCGGGCTCCTAAATACGTCTCCCTACGGCAGCCTGAAACTATATGTTTAGTTCCAGTATGAAAAAAACGGACAGCTTTACTTGAGACAATGCTGGACGTCTGGGACCATCCAGATTCACCAAGGCCTAACTTTTGCCCGGCGGGGGAATGCTCTTCTGCACGTACAGCACTCACCACGTGAAAACCTTTCTTAGCACAAGGAAGCAGTCTTACCCTAGTAGTAGAGAGGTAGGCAGAATCTTCAGATAAACCTGCTGGGTCATCAAGCTTGAAAGTCGGACAGCGATGGGATCTTTCGTATTCCCCTGCAATGGAAGCTTCTTTCTTTGGGCTATAAAGCTGCCTGAACAGCCCTAGGGGCCCTACTTCTCTTCACTGCAGGATGCTCGCTGTGGGCCAAGGCTGCGTTCTCTCAAAGGCAATAATGTACTGGAAATTGGTTTCTAAAAACTCATCCAACTGCACTCCAGATTCAGCTCCATACAAATGAAATGTGACCTAAGTCCTCAGCGTAAGGTCCAGTGTTTCACATCAGCAGAGTTGAGTGTGCAGTGGTAGCCACGAAGCCATACTCTGAAAAGGAGTGCCTTAACTCTGCTATGCCCCTGAGGACACATACGGCAGTGTATCGTGCACCAGTTTCTCATGATGACCACTGTGTGCTAGAAGAGAGGCCGCTGGCTTCTGAGGAACCCTAGGCGCAGTAGGTGCCCGGGAGCACTCTTCACATTCATAGCAAGGGCAACGTACTCCTTTCTGGGATGCCTAGGTAGAGTGTTCCAATCGTCATAGAGCCTAGCGAAAGCAGCGCCTGGCAGACTCTCTTTCCAAGTGGATCGTCCTCAGTGACAGAAACAGAACTGCAGTGTTACTGCACAATGTGCTTGTGATTCAGTCTGGGACACAGGATAGCACTCTCACAGAATAGAAAGCTAACCTTTGCATCCAGCCTGAAGACCAGTACATTCTTCACTCTTCACACTGTTAAGTATGTGCAGGAGCCTTGATCACCGAGGCCTACCTAAGGTACTGAAATACTTACCCATTTCATCCTATGCAGAGGTCCCTGTGCCCACAGGAACTCCTTGGAAGAGCCCTGTGGGTCCCGTGTGTTTCCTTGAGGTAGTCAGAAACTACTGAGGAACACCTTATGAGCTCAAGTTTGAAACCGGGCAACCCTGGCAAAACCTTCATTTCGTCCGTGGTAGGCGAGACAGGTGCGGTTTGAAAGCTGCCTGAAACTCACTCCTGCGGCCCATCTTCTCTTTGCTGCCTGACGGCATCACGAAAGAAATTGAGTGTAATCGTATGAGGCATGCTGGTCTCGGTTCCTTGCTGCGAGCTCCTCCAGGAGCACACTGGAGCCTGCCGGGAAAGAACTGGCACCCCTGTGCTCAAGTAAAATGCAGATTTCTCCCAAAGTAAGTTTAGCTATGCCCTAGTGGCGAAGAAGCATGTGTTAAAGGAAAGCTGCAACACTGTTACGTATTTCACGACTCACTGTGCACTCACCTTGGGTGTAACATCTGTCAAAGGGCACTGAATGCCGTCCAAATCTTCTGCTGCGTTTGAGTTGCAGGAAAAATGGGTTCGTTGGTTTTAAAGCTGTGAACGTGCAGCTGTAATGGAAAGCCCTGCCCGGATCGCTCGACAGCTCTCGTTTGTACAGCATTCAAAGGGCTTCAGGAACGCCGTTCCAAGCAGCCTTACATTCCATGCTGGCGTAGCCAGGGAGGCATTTGGATTCTTCTGAGAAACACCACTGTGCCTCACAAGTGAAACCTGTGGGCTCCCAAATACGTCTCCCTACGGCAGCCTGAAATTACATGTTTAGTTCCAGTATGAGAACAACGGACAGCTTTAGCTGTGACAATGCTGGACTTCTGGGACCATCCAGATTCACCAAGGCCTAACTGTTGCCCGGCGGGGGAATGCTCTTCTGCACGTACAGCACTCACCACGTGAAAACCTTTCTTACCACAAGGAAGCAGTCTTACCCTAGTAGTAGAGAGGTAGGCAGAATCTTCAGATAAACCTGCTGTGTCATCAAGCTTGAAAGTCGGACACCGATGGGAACGTTCATAGTCTCCTGCAATGGAAGCCACTTGCTTTGGGCTTCAAAGCTGCCTGAACAGCCCTAGGGGCCCTACTTCTCTTCACTGCAGGATGCTCGCTGTGGGCCAAGGCTGCGTTCTCTCAAAGGCAATAATGTACTGGCAATTGGTTTCTAAAAACTCATCCAACTGCACTCCAGATTCAGCTCCATACAAATGAAATGTGACCTAAGTCCTCAGCGTAAGGTCCAGTGTTTCACATCAGCAGAGTTGAGTGTGCAGTGGTAGCCACGAAGCCATACTCTGAAAAGGAGTGCCTTAACTCTGCTATGCCCCTGAGGACACATAGGGCAGCGTATGGTGCACCAGTTTCTCATGATGACCACTGTGTGCTAGAAGAGAGGCGGCTGGCTTCTGAGGAACCCTAGGCGCAGTAGGTGCCCGGGAGCACTCTTCACATTCATAGCAAGGGCAATGTAGTCCTTTCTGGGATGCCTAGGTAGAGTGCTCCAATCGTCACAGAGCCTAGCGAAAGCAGCGCCTGGCAGACTCTGTTTGCAAGTGGATCGTCCTCAGTGACTGAAACAGAACTGCACTGCTACGGCACAATGTGCTTGTGATTCAGTCTGGGACACAGGATAGCTCTCTCACAGAAGCGAAAGCTAACCATTACATCCAGCCTGAAGACCAGTACATTTTACCCACTTCACACTGTTAAGTATGTGCAAGAGCCATGGTCACCGAGACCTACCTAAGGTACTGAAATACCCGCTTCATCCTATGCAGAGGTCCCTGTGCCCACAGGAACTGCATGGAAGAGCCCTGTGGGTCCGTGTGTTTCCTTGAGGTAGTCAGAAACTACTGAGGATAACCTTATGAGCTCAAGTTTGAAACCGGGCAACCCTGGCAAAACCTTCATTTCGTCCGTGGTAGGCGAGACAGGTGCGGTTTGAAAGCTGCCTGAAAATCACTCCTGCTGCCCATCTTCTCTTTGCTGCCTGACGGCATCACGAAAGAACTTGAGTGTAATCGTATGAGGCATGCTGGTCTCGGTTCCTTGCTGGGAGCTCCTCTAGGAGCACACTGGAGCCTGCTGGCAAAGAACTGGCACCCCTGTGCTCAAGTAAAATGCAGATTTCTCCCAAAGTAAGTTTAGCTATGCCCTAGTGGCGAAGAAGCATGTGTTAAAGGAAGGCTGCAACACTGTTACGTATTTCACAACTCACTGTGCACTCAACTTGGTTGTAACATCTGTGAAAAGGCACTGAATGCCTCCAAATCTTCTGCTGCGTTTGAGTCCCAGGACGCAAATGGGTTCGTTGGCTTTAAGGCTGTGAACGGGCAGCAGTAATGGCAAAGCCCTGCCCGGATCGCTCCAGAGCTCTCGTTTGTACAGCATTCAAACGGCTTCAGGAAGGCCGTTCCAAGCATCCTTACATTCCAGGCTGTCGTAGCCAGGAAGGCATTTGGATTCTTTTGAGAAACACCACTGTGCCTCACAAGTGAAACCTGCGGGCTCCTAAATACGTCTCCCTACGGCAGCCTGAAACTATATGTTTAGTTCCAGTATGAAAAAAACGGACAGCTTTACTTGAGACAATGCTGGACGTCTGGGACCATCCAGATTCACCAAGGCCTAACTTTTGCCCGGCGGGGGAATGCTCTTCTGCACGTACAGCACTCACCACGTGAAAACCTTTCTTAGCACAAGGAAGCAGTCTTACCCTAGTAGTAGAGAGGTAGGCAGAATCTTCAGATAAACGTGCTGTGTCATCAAGCTTGAAAGTCGGACACCGATGGGATCTTTCGTATTCCCCTGCAATGGAAGCTTCTTTCTTTGGGCTTCAAAGCTGCCTGAACAGCGCGAGGGGCCAGCTTCTCTTCACTGCAGGATTGTCGCTGTGGGCCAAGGCTGCGTTCTCTCAATGGCAATAATGTGCTGGCAATTGCTTTCTAGTAACTCATCCAACTGCACTCCAGATTCAGCTCCATTCAAATGAAAGGTGACCTAGGTCCTCAGGGTAAGGTCCAGTGTTTCACATCAGCAGAGTTGAGTGTGCAGTGGTAGCCACGAAGCCATACTCTGAAAAGGAGTGCCTTAACGCTGCTGTGAGCCTGAGGACACATAGGGCAGTGTATCGTGCACCAGTTTCTCATGATGACCACTGTGTGCTAGAAGAGAGGCCGCTGGCTTCTGAGGAACCCTAGGCGCAGTAGGTGCCCGGGAGCACTCTTCACATTCATAGCAAGGGCAACGTACTCCTTTCTGGGATGCCTAGGTAGAGTGTTCCAATCGTCATAGAGCCTAGCGAAAGCAGCGCCTGGCAGACTCTCTTTGCAAGTGGATCGTCCTCAGTGACAGAAACAGAACTGCAGTGTTACTGCACAATGTGCTTGTGATTCAGTCTGGGACACAGGATAGCACTCTCACAGAATAGAAAGCTAACCTTTGCATCCAGCCTGAAGACCAGTACATTCTTCACTCTTCACACTGTTAAGTATGTGCAGGAGCCTTGATCACCGAGGCCTACCTAAGGTACTGAAATACTTACCCATTTCATCCTATGCAGAGGTCCCTGTGCCCACAGGAACTCCTTGGAAGAGCCCTGTGGGTCCCGTGTGTTTCCTTGAGGTAGTCAGAAACTACTGAGGAACACCTTATGAGCTCAAGTTTGAAACCGGGCAACCCTGGCAAAACCTTCATTTCGTCCGTGGTAGGCGAGATAGGTGCGGTTTGAAAGCTGCCTGAAACTCACTGCTGCGGCCCATCTTCTCTTTGCTGCCTGACGGCATCACGAAAGAACTTGAGTGTAATCGTATGAGGCATGCTGGTCTCGGTTCCTTGCTGCGAGCTCCTCCAGGAGCACACTGGAGCCTGCCGGGAAAGAACTGGCACCCCTGTGCTCAAGTAAAATGCAGATTTCTCCCAAAGTAAGTTTAGCTATGCCCTAGTGGCGAAGAAGCATGTGTTAAAGGAAGGCTGCAACACTGTTACGTATTTCACGACTCATTGTGCACTCACCTTGGGTGTAACATCTGTGAAAGGGCACTGAATGCCGTCCAAATCTTCTGCTGCGTTTGAGTTGCAGGAAAAATGGGTTCGTTGGTTTTAAAGCTGTGAACGTGCAGCTGTAATGGAAAGCCCTGCCCGGATCGCTCGACAGCTCTCGTTTGTACAGCATTCAAAGGGCTTCAGGAACGCCGTTCCAAGCAGCCTTATATTCCATGCTGGCGTAGCCAGGGAGGCATTTGGATTCTTCTGAGAAACACCACTGTGCCTCACAAGTGAAACCTGTGGGCTCCCAAATACGTCTCCCTACGGCAGCCTGAAATTACATGTTTAGTTCCAGTATGAAAACAACGGACAGCTTTAGCTGTGACAATGCTGGACTTCTGGGACCATCCAGATTCACCAAGGCCTAACTGTTGCCCGGCGGGGGAATGCTCTTCTGCACGTACAGCACTCACCACGTGAAAACCTTTCTTACCACAAGGAAGCAGTCTTACCCTAGTAGTAGAGAGGTAGGCAGAATCTTCAGATAAACCTGCTGTGTCATCAAGCTTGAAAGTCGGACACCGATGGGAACGTTCATAGTCTCCTGCAATGGAAGCCACTTGCTTTGGGCTTCAAAGCTGCCTGAACAGCCCTAGGGGCCCTACTTCTCTTCACTGCAGGATGCTCGCTGTGGGCCAAGGCTGCGTTCTCTCAAAGGCAATAATGTACTGGCAATTGGTTTCTAAAAACTCATCCAACTGCACTCCAGATTCAGCTCCATACAAATGAAATGTGACCTAAGTCCTCAGCGTAAGGTCCAGTGTTTCACATCAGCAGAGTTGAGTGTGCAGTGGTAGCCACGAAGCCATACTCTGAAAAGGAGTGCCTTAACTCTGCTATGCCCCTGAGGACACATAGGGCAGTGTATGGTGCACCAGTTTCTCATGATGACCACTGTGTGCTAGAAGAGAGGCCGCTGGCTTCTGAGGAACCCTAGACGCAGTAGGTGCCCGGGAACACTCTTCACATTCATAGCAAGGGCAACGTAGTCCTTTCTGGGATGCCTAGGTAGAGTGCTCCAATCGTCACAGAGCCTAGCGAAAGCAGCGCCTGGCAGACTCTGTTTGCAAGTGGATCGTCCTCAGTGACTGAAACAGAACTGCACTGCTACGGCACAATGTGCTTGTGATTCAGTCTGGGACACAGGATAGCTCTCTCACAGAAGCGAAAGCTAACCATTACATCCAGCCTGAAGACCAGTACATTTTACCCACTTCACACTGTTAAGTATGTGCAAGAGCCATGGTCACCGAGACCTACCTAAGGTACTGAAATACCCGCTTCATCCTATGCAGAGGTCCCTGTGCCCACAGGAACTGCATGGAAGAGCCCTGTGGGTCCGTGTGTTTCCTTGAGGTAGTCAGAAACTACTGAGGATAACCTTATGAGCTCAAGTTTGAAACCGGGCAACCCTGGCAAAACCTTCATTTCGTCCGTGGTAGGCGAGACAGGTGCGGTTTGAAAGCTGCCTGAAAATCACTCCTGCTGCCCATCTTCTCTTTGCTGCCTGACGGCATCACGAAAGAACTTGAGTGTAATCGTATGAGGCATGCTGGTCTCGGTTCCTTGCTGGGAGCTCCTCTAGGAGCACACTGGAGCCTGCTGGCAAAGAACTGGCACCCCTGTGCTCAAGTAAAATGCAGATTTCTCCCAAAGTAAGTTTAGCTATGCCCTAGTGGCGAAGAAGCATGTGTTAAAGGAAGGCTGCAACACTGTTACGTATTTCACACCTCACTGTGCACTCAACTTGGTTGTAACATCTGTGAAAAGGCACTGAATGCCTCCAAATCTTCTGCTGCGTTTGAGTCCCAGGACGCAAATGGGTTCGTTGGCTTTAAGGCTGTGAACGGGCAGCAGTAATGGCAAAGCCCTGCCCGGATCGCTCCAGAGCTCTCGTTTGGACAGCATTCAAACGGCTTCAGGAAGGCCGTTCCAAGCATCCTTACATTCCAGGCTGTCGTAGCCAGGAAGGCATTTGGATTCTTTTGAGAAACACCACTGTGCCTCACAAGTGAAACCTGCGGGCTCCTAAATACGTCTCCCTACGGCAGCCTGAAACTATATGTTTAGTTCCAGTATGAAAAAAACGGACAGCTTTACTTGAGACAATGCTGGACGTCTGGGACCATCCAGATTCACCAAGGCCTAACTTTTGCCCGGCGGGGGAATGCTCTTCTGCACGTACAGCACTCACCACGTGAAAACCTTTCTTAGCACAAGGAAGCAGTCTTACCCTAGTAGTAGAGAGGTAGGCAGAATCTTCAGATAAACCTGCTGGGTCATCAAGCTTGAAAGTCGGACAGCGATGGGATCTTTCGTATTCCCCTGCAATGGAAGCTTCTTTCTTTGGGCTATAAAGCTGCCTGAACAGCCCTAGGGGCCCTACTTCTCTTCACTGCAGGATGCTCGCTGTGGGCCAAGGCTGCGTTCTCTCAAAGGCAATAATGTACTGGCAATTGGTTTCTAAAAACTCATCCAACTGCACTCCAGATTCAGCTCCATACAAATGAAATGTGACCTAAGTCCTCAGCGTAAGGTCCAGTGTTTCACATCAGCAGAGTTGAGTGTGCAGTGGTAGCCACGAAGCCATACTCTGAAAAGGAGTGCCTTAACTCTGCTATGCCCCTGAGGACACATAGGGCAGTGTATGGTGCACCAGTTTCTCATGATGACCACTGTGTGCTAGAAGAGAGGCCGCTGGCTTCTGAGGAACCCTAGGCGCAGTAGGTGCCCGGGAACACTCTTCACATTCATAGCAAGGGCAATGTAGTCCTTTCTGGGATGCCTAGGTAGAGTGCTCCAATCGTCACAGAGCCTAGCGAAAGCAGCGCCTGGCAGACTCTGTTTGCAAGTGGATCGTCCTCAGTGACTGAAACAGAACTGCACTGCTACGGCACAATGTGCTTGTGATTCAGTCTGGGACACAGGATAGCTCTCTCACAGAAGCGAAAGCTAACCATTACATCCAGCCTGAAGACCAGTACATTTTACCCACTTCACACTGTTAAGTATGTGCAAGAGCCATGGTCACCGAGACCTACCTAAGGTACTGAAATACCCGCTTCATCCTATGCAGAGGTCCCTGTGCCCACAGGAACTGCATGGAAGAGCCCTGTGGGTCCGTGTGTTTCCTTGAGGTAGTCAGAAACTACTGAGGATAACCTTATGAGCTCAAGTTTGAAACCGGGCAACCCTGGCAAAACCTTCATTTCGTCCGTGGTAGGCGAGACAGGTGCGGTTTGAAAGCTGCCTGAAAATCACTCCTGCTGCCCATCTTCTCTTTGCTGCCTGACGGCATCACGAAAGAACTTGAGTGTAATCGTATGAGGCATGCTGGTCTCGGTTCCTTGCTGGGAGCTCCTCTAGGAGCACACTGGAGCCTGCTGGCAAAGAACTGGCACCCCTGTGCTCAAGTAAAATGCAGATTTCTCCCAAAGTAAGTTTAGCTATGCCCTAGTGGCGAAGAAGCATGTGTTAAAGGAAGGCTGCAACACTGTTACGTATTTCACACCTCACTGTGCACTCAACTTGGTTGTAACATCTGTGAAAAGGCACTGAATGCCTCCAAATCTTCTGCTGCGTTTGAGTCCCAGGACGCAAATGGGTTCGTTGGCTTTAAGGCTGTGAACGGGCAGCAGTAATGGCAAAGCCCTGCCCGGATCGCTCCAGAGCTCTCGTTTGTACAGCATTCAAACGGCTTCAGGAAGGCCGTTCCAAGCATCCTTACATTCCAGGCTGTCGTAGCCAGGAAGGCATTTGGATTCTTTTGAGAAACACCACTGTGCCTCACAAGTGAAACCTGCGGGCTCCTAAATACGTCTCCCTACGGCAGCCTGAAACTATATGTTTAGTTCCAGTATGAAAAAAACGGACAGCTTTACTTGAGACAATGCTGGACGTCTGGGACCATCCAGATTCACCAAGGCCTAACTTTTGCCCGGCGGGGGAATGCTCTTCTGCACGTACAGCACTCACCACGTGAAAACCTTTCTTAGCACAAGGAAGCAGTCTTACCCTAGTAGTAGAGAGGTAGGCAGAATCTTCAGATAAACCTGCTGGGTCATCAAGCTTGAAAGTCGGACAGCGATGGGATCTTTCGTATTCCCCTGCAATGGAAGCTTCTTTCTTTGGGCTATAAAGCTGCCTGAACAGCGCGAGGGGCCAGCTTCTCTTCACTGCAGGATTGTCGCTGTGGGCCAAGGCTGCGTTCTCACAAAGGCAATAATGTACTGGCAATTGGTTTCTAAAAACTCATCCAACTGCACTCCAGATTCAGCTCCATACAAATGAAATGTGACCTAAGTCCTCAGCGTAAGGTCCAGTGTTTCACATCAGCAGAGTTGAGTGTGCAGTGGTAGCCACGAAGCCATACTCTGAAAAGGAGTGCCTTAACTCTGCTATGCCCCTGAGGACACATAGGGCAGTGTATCGTGCACCAGTTTCTCATGATGACCACTGTGTGCTAGAAGAGAGGCCGCTGGCTTCTGAGGAACCCTAGGCGCAGTAGGTGCCCGGGAGCACTCTTCACATTCATAGCAAGGGCAACGTACTCCTTTCTGGGATGCCTAGGTAGAGTGTTCCAATCGTCATAGAGCCTAGCGAAAGCAGCGCCTGGCAGACTCTCTTTCCAAGTGGATCGTCCTCAGTGACAGAAACAGAACTGCAGTGTTACTGCACAATGTGCTTGTGATTCAGTCTGGGACACAGGATAGCACTCTCACAGAATAGAAAGCTAACCTTTGCATCCAGCCTGAAGACCAGTACATTCTTCACTTTTCACACTGTTAGTATGTGCAGGAGCCTTGATCACCGAGGCCTACCTAAGGTACTGAAATACTTACCCATTTCATCCTATGCAGAGGTCCCGGTGCCCACAGGAACTCCTTAGAAGAGCCCTGTGGGTCCCGTGTGTTTCCTTGAGGTAGTCAGAAACTACTGAGGAACACCTTATGAGCTCAAGTTTGAAACCGGGCAACCCTGGCAAAACCTTCATTTCGTCCGTGGTAGGCGAGACAGGTGCGGTTTGAAAGCTGCCTGAAACTCACTCCTGCGGCCCATCTTCTCTTTGCTGCCTGACGGCATCACGAAAGAACTTGAGTGTAATCGTATGAGGCATGCTGGTCTCGGTTCCTTGCTGCGAGCTCCTCCAGGAGCACACTGGAGCCTGCCGGGAAAGAACTGGCACCCCTGTGCTCAAGTAAAATGCAGATTTCTCCCAAAGTAAGTTCAGCTATGCCCTAGTGGCGAAGAAGCATGTGTTAAAGGAAGGCTGCAACACTGTTACGTATTTCACGACTCATTGTGCACTCACCTTGGGTGTAACATCTGTGAAAGGGCACTGAATGCCGTCCAAATCTTCTGCTGCGTTTGAGTTGCAGGAAAAATGGGTTCGTTGGTTTTAAAGCTGTGAACGTGCAGCTGTAATGGAAAGCCCTGCCCGGATCGCTCGACAGCTCTCGTTTGTACAGCATTCAAAGGGCTTCAGGAACGCCGTTCCAAGCAGCCTTACATTCCATGCTGGCGTAGCCAGGGAGGCATTTGGATTCTTCTGAGAAACACCACTGTGCCTCACAAGTGAAACCTGTGGGCTCCCAAATACGTCTCCCTACGGCAGCCTGAAATTACATGTTTAGTTCCAGTATGAGAACAACGGACAGCTTTAGCTGTGACAATGCTGGACTTCTGGGACCATCCAGATTCACCAAGGCCTAACTGTTGCCCGGCGGGGGAATGCTCTTCTGCACGTACAGCACTCACCACGTGAAAACCTTTCTTACCACAAGGAAGCAGTCTTACCCTAGTAGTAGAGAGGTAGGCAGAATCTTCAGATAAACCTGCTGTGTCATTAAGCTTGAAAGTCGGACACCGATGGGAACGTTCATAGTCTCCTGCAATGGAAGCCACTTGCTTTGGGCTTCAAAGCTGCCTGAACAGCCCTAGGGGCCCTACTTCTCTTCACTGCAGGATGCTCGCTGTGGGCCAAGGCTGCGTTCTCTCAAAGGCAATAATGTACTGGCAATTGGTTTCTAAAAACTCATCCAACTGCACTCCAGATTCAGCTCCATACAAATGAAATGTGACCTAAGTCCTCAGCGTAAGGTCCAGTGTTTCACATCAGCAGAGTTGAGTGTGCAGTGGTAGCCACGAAGCCATACTCTGAAAAGGAGTGCCTTAACTCTGCTATGCCCCTGAGGACACATAGGGCAGTGTATGGTGCACCAGTTTCTCATGATGACCACTGTGTGCTAGAAGAGAGGCCGCTGGCTTCTGAGGAACCCTAGGCGCAGTAGGTGCCCGGGAACACTCTTCACATTCATAGCAAGGGCAATGTAGTCCTTTCTGGGATGCCTAGGTAGAGTGCTCCAATCGTCACAGAGCCTAGCGAAAGCAGCGCCTGGCAGACTCTGTTTGCAAGTGGATCGTCCTCAGTGACTGAAACAGAACTGCACTGCTACGGCACAATGTGCTTGTGATTCAGTCTGGGACACAGGATAGCTCTCTCACAGAAGCGAAAGCTAACCATTACATCCAGCCTGAAGACCAGTACATTTTACCCACTTCACACTGTTAAGTATGTGCAAGAGCCATGGTCACCGAGACCTACCTAAGGTACTGAAATACCCGCTTCATCCTATGCAGAGGTCCCTGTGCCCACAGGAACTGCATGGAAGAGCCCTGTGGGTCCGTGTGTTTCCTTGAGGTAGTCAGAAACTACTGAGGATAACCTTATGAGCTCAAGTTTGAAACCGGGCAACCCTGGCAAAACCTTCATTTCGTCCGTGGTAGGCGAGACAGGTGCGGTTTGAAAGCTGCCTGAAAATCACTCCTGCTGCCCATCTTCTCTTTGCTGCCTGACGGCATCACGAAAGAACTTGAGTGTAATCGTATGAGGCATGCTGGTCTCGGTTCCTTGCTGGGAGCTCCTCTAGGAGCACACTGGAGCCTGCTGGCAAAGAACTGGCACCCCTGTGCTCAAGTAAAATGCAGATTTCTCCCAAAGTAAGTTTAGCTATGCCCTAGTGGCGAAGAAGCATGTGTTAAAGGAAGGCTGCAACACTGTTACGTATTTCACAACTCACTGTGCACTCAACTTGGTTGTAACATCTGTGAAAAGGCACTGAATGCCTCCAAATCTTCTGCTGCGTTTGAGTCCCAGGACGCAAATGGGTTCGTTGGCTTTAAGGCTGTGAACGGGCAGCAGTAATGGCAAAGCCCTGCCCGGATCGCTCCAGAGCTCTCGTTTGTACAGCATTCAAACGGCTTCAGGAAGGCCGTTCCAAGCATCCTTACATTCCAGGCTGTCGTAGCCAGGAAGGCATTTGGATTCTTTTGAGAAACACCACTGTGCCTCACAAGTGAAACCTGCGGGCTCCTAAATACGTCTCCCTACGGCAGCCTGAAACTATATGTTTAGTTCCAGTATGAAAAAAACGGACAGCTTTACTTGAGACAATGCTGGACGTCTGGGACCATCCAGATTCACCAAGGCCTAACTTTTGCCCGGCGGGGGAATGCTCTTCTGCACGTACAGCACTCACCACGTGAAAACCTTTCTTAGCACAAGGAAGCAGTCTTACCCTAGTAGTAGAGAGGTAGGCAGAATCTTCAGATAAACCTGCTGGGTCATCAAGCTTGAAAGTCGGACAGCGATGGGATCTTTCGTATTCCCCTGCAATGGAAGCTTCTTTCTTTGGGCTATAAAGCTGCCTGAACAGCGCGAGGGGCCAGCTTCTCTTCACTGCAGGATTGTCGCTGTGGGCCAAGGCTGCGTTCTCACAAAGGCAATAATGTACTGGCAATTGGTTTCTAAAAACTCATCCAACTGCACTCCAGATTCAGCTCCATACAAATGAAATGTGACCTAAGTCCTCAGCGTAAGGTCCAGTGTTTCACATCAGCAGAGTTGAGTGTGCAGTGGTAGCCACGAAGCCATACTCTGAAAAGGAGTGCCTTAACTCTGCTATGCCCCTGAGGACACATAGGGCAGTGTATCGTGCACCAGTTTCTCATGATGACCACTGTGTGCTAGAAGAGAGGCCGCTGGCTTCTGAGGAACCCTAGGCGCAGTAGGTGCCCGGGAGCACTCTTCACATTCATAGCAAGGGCAACGTACTCCTTTCTGGGATGCCTAGGTAGAGTGTTCCAATCGTCATAGAGCCTAGCGAAAGCAGCGCCTGGCAGACTCTCTTTCCAAGTGGATCGTCCTCAGTGACAGAAACAGAACTGCAGTGTTACTGCACAATGTGCTTGTGATTCAGTCTGGGACACAGGATAGCACTCTCACAGAATAGAAAGCTAACCTTTGCATCCAGCCTGAAGACCAGTACATTCTTCACTTTTCACACTGTTAGTATGTGCAGGAGCCTTGATCACCGAGGCCTACCTAAGGTACTGAAATACTTACCCATTTCATCCTATGCAGAGGTCCCGGTGCCCACAGGAACTCCTTGGAAGAGCCCTGTGGGTCCCGTGTGTTTCCTTGAGGTAGTCAGAAACTACTGAGGAACACCTTATGAGCTCAAGTTTGAAACCGGGCAACCCTGGCAAAACCTTCATTTCGTCCGTGGTAGGCGAGACAGGTGCGGTTTGAAAGCTGCCTGAAACTCACTCCTGCGGCCCATCTTCTCTTTGCTGCCTGACGGCATCACGAAAGAACTTGAGTGTAATCGTATGAGGCATGCTGGTCTCGGTTCCTTGCTGCGAGCTCCTCCAGGAGCACACTGGAGCCTGCCGGGAAAGAACTGGCACCCCTGTGCTCAAGTAAAATGCAGATTTCTCCCAAAGTAAGTTCAGCTATGCCCTAGTGGCGAAGAAGCATGTGTTAAAGGAAGGCTGCAACACTGTTACGTATTTCACGACTCATTGTGCACTCACCTTGGGTGTAACATCTGTGAAAGGGCACTGAATGCCGTCCAAATCTTCTGCTGCGTTTGAGTTGCAGGAAAAATGGGTTCGTTGGTTTTAAAGCTGTGAACGTGCAGCTGTAATGGAAAGCCCTGCCCGGATCGCTCGACAGCTCTCGTTTGTACAGCATTCAAAGGGCTTCAGGAACGCCGTTCCAAGCAGCCTTACATTCCATGCTGGCGTAGCCAGGGAGGCATTTGGATTCTTCTGAGAAACACCACTGTGCCTCTCAAGTGAAACCTGTGGGCTCCCAAATACGTCTCCCTACGGCAGCCTTAAATTACATGTTTAGTTCCAGTATGAGAACAACGGACAGCTTTAGCTGTGACAATGCTGGACTTCTGGGACCATCCAGATTCACCAAGGCCTAACTGTTGCCCGGCGGGGGAATGCTCTTCTGCACGTACAGCACTCACCACGTGAAAACCTTTCTTACCACAAGGAAGCAGTCTTACCCTAGTAGTAGAGAGGTAGGCAGAATCTTCAGATAAACCTGCTGTGTCATCAAGCTTGAAAGTCGGACACCGATGGGAACGTTCATAGTCTGCTGCAATGGAAGCCACTTGCTTTGGGCTTCAAAGCTGCCTGAACAGCCCTAGGGGCCCTACTTCTCTTCACTGCAGGATGCTCGCTGTGGGCCAAGGCTGCGTTCTCTCAAAGGCAATAATGTACTGGCAATTGGTTTCTAAAAACTCATCCAACTGCACTCCAGATTCAGCTCCATACAAATGAAATGTGACCTAAGTCCTCAGCGTAAGGTCCAGTGTTTCACATCAGCAGAGTTGAGTGTGCAGTGGTAGCCACGAAGCCATACTCTGAAAAGGAGTGCCTTAACTCTGCTATGCCCCTGAGGACACATAGGGCAGTGTATGGTGCACCAGTTTCTCATGATGACCACTGTGTGCTAGAAGAGAGGCCGCTGGCTTCTGAGGAACCCTAGGCGCAGTAGGTGCCCGGGAACACTCTTCACATTCATAGCAAGGGCAATGTAGTCCTTTCTGGGATGCCTAGGTAGAGTGCTCCAATCGTCACAGAGCCTAGCGAAAGCAGCGCCTGGCAGACTCTGTTTGCAAGTGGATCGTCCTCAGTGACTGAAACAGAACTGCACTGCTACGGCACAATGTGCTTGTGATTCAGTCTGGGACACAGGATAGCTCTCTCACAGAAGCGAAAGCTAACCATTACATCCAGCCTGAAGACCAGTACATTTTACCCACTTCACACTGTTAAGTATGTGCAAGAGCCATGGTCACCGAGACCTACCTAAGGTACTGAAATACCCGCTTCATCCTATGCAGAGGTCCCTGTGCCCACAGGAACTGCATGGAAGAGCCCTGTGGGTCCGTGTGTTTCCTTGAGGTAGTCAGAAACTACTGAGGATAACCTTATGAGCTCAAGTTTGAAACCGGGCAACCCTGGCAAAACCTTCATTTCGTCCGTGGTAGGCGAGACAGGTGCGGTTTGAAAGCTGCCTGAAAATCACTCCTGCTGCCCATCTTCTCTTTGCTGCCTGACGGCATCACGAAAGAACTTGAGTGTAATCGTATGAGGCATGCTGGTCTCGGTTCCTTGCTGGGAGCTCCTCTAGGAGCACACTGGAGCCTGCTGGCAAAGAACTGGCACCCCTGTGCTCAAGTAAAATGCAGATTTCTCCCAAAGTAAGTTTAGCTATGCCCTAGTGGCGAAGAAGCATGTGTTAAAGGAAGGCTGCAACACTGTTACGTATTTCACAACTCACTGTGCACTCAACTTGGTTGTAACATCTGTGAAAAGGCACTGAATGCCTCCAAATCTTCTGCTGCGTTTGAGTCCCAGGACGCAAATGGGTTCGTTGGCTTTAAGGCTGTGAACGGGCAGCAGTAATGGCAAAGCCCTGCCCGGATCGCTCCAGAGCTCTCGTTTGTACAGCATTCAAACGGCTTCAGGAAGGCCGTTCCAAGCATCCTTACATTCCAGGCTGTCGTAGCCAGGAAGGCATTTGGATTCTTTTGAGAAACACCACTGTGCCTCACAAGTGAAACCTGCGGGCTCCTAAATACGTCTCCCTACGGCAGACTGAAACTATATGTTTAGTTCCAGTATGAAAAAAACGGACAGCTTTACTTGAGACAATGCTGGACGTCTGGGACCATCCAGATTCACCAAGGCCTAACTTTTGCCCGGCGGGGGAATGCTCTTCTGCACGTACAGCACTCACCACGTGAAAACCTTTCTTAGCACAAGGAAGCAGTCTTACCATAGTAGTAGAGAGGTAGGCAGAATCTTCAGATAAACCTGCTGGGTCATCAAGCTTGAAAGTCGGACAGCGATGGGATCTTTCGTATTCCCCTGCAATGGAAGCTTCTTTCTTTGGGCTATAAAGCTGCCTGAACAGCGCGAGGGGCCAGCTTCTCTTCACTGCAGGATTGTCGCTGTGGGCCAAGGCTGCGTTCTCACAAAGGCAATAATGTACTGGCAATTGGTTTCTAAAAACGCATCCAACTGCACTCCAGATTCAGCTCCATACAAATGAAATGTGACCTAAGTCCTCAGCGTAAGGTCCAGTGTTTCACATCAGCAGAGTTGAGTGTGCAGTGGTAGCCACGAAGCCATACTCTGAAAAGGAGTGCCTTAACTCTGCTATGCCCCTGAGGACACATAGGGCAGTGTATCGTGCACCAGTTTCTCATGATGACCACGGTGTGCTAGAAGAGAGGCCGCTGGCTTCTGAGGAACCCTAGGCGCAGTAGGTGCCCGGGAGCACTCTTCACATTCATAGCAAGGGCAACGTACTCCTTTCTGGGATGCCTAGGTAGAGTGTTCCAATCGTCATAGAGCCTAGCGAAAGCAGCGCCTGGCAGACTCTCTTTCCAAGTGGATCGTCCTCAGTGACAGAAACAGAACTGCAGTGTTACTGCACAATGTGCTTGTGATTCAGTCTGGGACACAGGATAGCACTCTCACAGAATAGAAAGCTAACCTTTGCATCCAGCCTGAAGACCAGTACATTCTTCACTCTTCACACTGTTAGTATGTGCAGGAGCCTTGATCACCGAGGCCTACCTAAGGTACTGAAATACTTACCCATTTCATCCTATGCAGAGGTCCCGGTGCCCACAGGAACTCCTTGGAAGAGCCCTGTGGGTCCCGTGTGTTTCCTTGAGGTAGTCAGAAACTACTGAGGAACACCTTATGAGCTCAAGTTTGAAACCGGGCTACCCTGGCAAAACCTTCATTTCGTCCGTGGTAGGCGAGACAGGTGCGGTTTGAAAGCTGCCTGAAACTCACTCCTGCGGCCCATCTTCTCTTTGCTGCCTGACGGCATCACGAAAGAACTTGAGTGTAATCGTATGAGGCATGCTGGTCTCGGTTCCTTGCTGCGAGCTCCTCCAGGAGCACACTGGAGCCTGCCGGGAAAGAACTGGCACCCCTGTGCTCAAGTAAAATGCAGATTTCTCCCAAAGTAAGTTTAGCTATGCCCTAGTGGCGAAGAAGCATGTGTTAAAGGAAGGCTGCAACACTGTTACGTATTTCACGACTCATTGTGCACTCACCTTGGGTGTAACATCTGTGAAAGGGCACTGAATGCCGTCCAAATCTTCTGCTGCGTTTGAGTTGCAGGAAAAATGGGTTCGTTGGTTTTAAAGCTGTGAACGTGCAGCTGTAATGGAAAGCCCTGCCCGGATCGCTCGACAGCTCTCGTTTGTACAGCATTCAAAGGGCTTCAGGAACGCCGTTCCAAGCAGCCTTACATTCCATGCTGGCGTAGCCAGGGAGGCATTTGGATTCTTCTGAGAAACACCACTGTGCCTCACAAGTGAAACCTGTGGGATCCCAAATACGTCTCCCTACGGCAGCCTGAAATTACATGTTTAGTTCCAGTATGAGAACAACGGACAGCTTTAGCTGTGACAATGCTGGACTTCTGGGACCATCCAGATTCACCAAGGCCTAACTGTTGCCCGGCGGGGGAATGCTCTTCTGCACGTACAGCACTCACCACGTGAAAACCTTTCTTACCACAAGGAAGCAGTCTTACCCTAGTAGTAGAGAGGTAGGCAGAATCTTCAGATAAACCTGCTGTGTCATCAAGCTTGAAAGTCGGACACCGATGGGAACGTTCATAGTCTCCTGCAATGGAAGCCACTTGCTTTGGGCTTCAAAGCTGCCTGAACAGCCCTAGGGGCCCTACTTCTCTTCACTGCAGGATGCTCGCTGTGGGCCAAGGCTGCGTTCTCTCAAAGGCAATAATGTACTGGCAATTGGTTTCTAAAAACTCATCCAACTGCACTCCAGATTCAGCTCCATACAAATGAAATGTGACCTAAGTCCTCAGCGTAAGGTCCAGTGTTTCACATCAGCAGAGTTGAGTGTGCAGTGGTAGCCACGAAGCCATACTCTGAAAAGGAGTGCCTTAACTCTGCTATGCCCCTGAGGACACATAGGGCAGCGTATGGTGCACCAGTTTCTCATGATGACCACTGTGTGCTAGAAGAGAGGCGGCTGGCTTCTGAGGAACCCTAGGCGCAGTAGGTGCCCGGGAGCACACTTCACATTCATAGCAAGGGCAATGTAGTCCTTTCTGGGATGCCTAGGTAGAGTGCTCCAATCGTCACAGAGCCTAGCGAAAGCAGCGCCTGGCAGACTCTGTTTGCAAGTGGATCGTCCTCAGTGACTGAAACAGAACTGCACTGCTACGGCACAATGTGCTTGTGATTCAGTCTGGGACACAGGATAGCTCTCTCACAGAAGCGAAAGCTAACCATTACATCCAGCCTGAAGACCAGTACATTTTACCCACTTCACACTGTTAAGTATGTGCAAGAGCCATGGTCACCGAGACCTACCTAAGGTACTGAAATACCCGCTTCATCCTATGCAGAGGTCCCTGTGCCCACAGGAACTGCATGGAAGAGCCCTGTGGGTCCGTGTGTTTCCTTGAGGTAGTCAGAAACTACTGAGGATAACCTTATGAGCTCAAGTTTGAAACCGGGCAACCCTGGCAAAACCTTCATTTCGTCCGTGGTAGGCGAGACAGGTGCGGTTTGAAAGCTGCCTGAAAATCACTCCTGCTGCCCATCTTCTCTTTGCTGCCTGACGGCATCACGAAAGAACTTGAGTGTAATCGTATGAGGCATGCTGGTCTCGGTTCCTTGCTGGGAGCTCCTCTAGGAGCACACTGGAGCCTGCTGGCAAAGAACTGGCACCCCTGTGCTCAAGTAAAATGCAGATTTCTCCCAAAGTAAGTTTAGCTATGCCCTAGTGGCGAAGAAGCATGTGTTAAAGGAAGGCTGCAACACTGTTACGTATTTCACAACTCACTGTGCACTCAACTTGGTTGTAACATCTGTGAAAAGGCACTGAATGCCTCCAAATCTTCTGCTGCGTTTGAGTCCCAGGACGCAAATGGGTTCGTTGGCTTTAAGGCTGTGAACGGGCAGCAGTAATGGCAAAGCCCTGCCCGGATCGCTCCAGAGCTCTCGTTTGTACAGCATTCAAACGGCTTCAGGAAGGCCGTTCCAAGCATCCTTACATTCCAGGCTGTCGTAGCCAGGAAGGCATTTGGATTCTTTTGAGAAACACCACTGTGCCTCACAAGTGAAACCTGCGGGCTCCTAAATACGTCTCCCTACGGCAGCCTGAAACTATATGTTTAGTTCCAGTATGAAAAAAACGGACAGCTTTACTTGAGACAATGCTGGACGTCTGGGACCATCCAGATTCACCAAGGCCTAACTTTTGCCCGGCGGGGGAATGCTCTTCTGCACGTACAGCACTCACCACGTGAAAACCTTTCTTAGCACAAGGAAGCAGTCTTACCCTAGTAGTAGAGAGGTAGGCAGAATCTTCAGATAAACCTGCTGTGTCATCAAGCTTGAAAGTCGGACACCGATGGGATCTTTCGTATTCCCCTGCAATGGAAGCTTCTTTCTTTGGGCTTCAAAGCTGCCTGAACAGCGCGAGGGGCCAGCTTCTCTTCACTGCAGGATTGTCGCTGTGGGCCAAGGCTGCGTTCTCTCAATGGCAATAATGTGCTAGCAATTGCTTTCTAGTAACTCATCCAACTGCACTCCAGATTCAGCTCCATTCAAATGAAAGGTGACCTAGGTCCTCAGGGTAAGGTCCAGTGTTTCACATCAGCAGAGTTGAGTGTGCAGTGGTAGCCACGAAGCCATACTCTGAAAAGGATTGCCTTAACTCTGCTGTGAGCCTGAGGACACATAGGGCAGTGTATCGTGCACCAGTTTCTCATGATGACCACTGTGTGCTAGAAGAGAGGCCGCTGGCTTCTGAGGAACCCTAGGCGCAGTAGGTGCCCGGGAGCACTCTTCACATTCATAGCAAGGGCAACGTACTCCTTTCTGGGATGCCTAGGTAGACTGTTCCAATCGTCATAGAGCCTAGCGAAAGCAGCGCCTGGCAGACTCTCTTTGCAAGTGGATTGTCCTCAGTGACAGAAACAGAACTGCAGTGTTACTGCACAATGTGCTTGTGATTCAGTCTGGGACACAGGATAGCACTCTCACAGAATAGAAAGCTAACCTTTGCATCCAGCCTGAAGACCAGTACATTCTTCACTCTTCACACTGTTAAGTATGTGCAGGAGCCTTGATCACCGAGGCCTACCTAAGGTACTGAAATACTTACCCATTTCATCCTATGCAGAGGTCCCTGTGCCCACAGGAACTCCTTGGAAGAGCCCTGTGGGTCCCGTGTGTTTCCTTGAGGTAGTCAGAAACTACTGAGGAACACCTTATGAGCTCAAGTTTGAAACCGGGCAACCCTGGCAAAACCTTCATTTCGTCCGTGGTAGGCGAGTTAGGTGCGTTTTGAAAGCTGCCTGAAACTCACTCCTGCGGCCCATCTTCTCTTTGCTGCCTGACGGCATCACGAAAGAACTTGAGTGTAATCGTATGAGGCATGCTGGTCTCGGTTCCTTGCTGCGAGCTCCTCCAGGAGCACACTGGAGCCTGCCGGGAAAGAACTGGCACCCCTGTGCTCAAGTAAAATGCAGATTTCTCCCAAAGTAAGTTTAGCTATGCCCTAGTGGCGAAGAAGCATGTGTTAAAGGAAGGCTGCAACACTGTTACGTATTTCACGACTCATTGTGCACTCACCTTGGGTGTAACATCTGTGAAAGGGCACTGAATGCCGTCCAAATCTTCTGCTGCGTTTGAGTTCCAGGAAAAATGGGTTCGTTGGTTTTAAAGCTGTGAACGTGCAGCTGTAATGGAAAGCCCTGCCCGGATCGCTCGACAGCTCTCGTTTGTACAGCATTCAAAGGGCTTCAGGAACGCCGTTCCAAGCAGCCTTACATTCCATGCTGGCGTAGCCAGGGAGGCATTTGGATTCTTCTGAGAAACACCACTGTGCCTCACAAGTGAAACCTGTGGGCTCCCAAATACGTCTCCCTACGGCAGCCTGAAATTACATGTTTAGTTCCAGTATGAAAACAACGGACAGCTTTAGCTGTGACAATGCTGGACTTCTGGGACCATCCAGATTCACCAAGGCCTAACTGTTGCCCGGCGGGGGAATGCTCTTCTGCACGTACAGCACTCACCACGTGAAAACCTTTCTTACCACAAGGAAGCAGTCTTACCCTAGTAGTAGAGAGGTAGGCAGAATCTTCAGATAAACCTGCTGTGTCATCAAGCTTGAAAGTCGGACACCGATGGGAACGTTCATAGTCTGCTGCAATGGAAGCCACTTGCTTTGGGCTTCAAATCTGCCTGAACAGCCCTAGGGGCCCTACTTCTCTTCACTGCAGGATGCTCGCTGTGGGCCAAGGCTGCGTTCTCTCAAAGGCAATAATGTACTGGCAATTGGTTTCTAAAAACTCATCCAACTGCACTCCAGATTCAGCTCCATACAAATGAAATGTGACCTAAGTCCTCAGCGTAAGGTCCAGTGTTTCACATCAGCAGAGTTGAGTGTGCAGTGGTAGCCACGAAGCCATACTCTGAAAAGGAGTGCCTTAACTCTGCTATGCCCCTGAGGACACATAGGGCAGTGTATGGTGCACCAGTTTCTCATGATGACCACTGTGTGCTAGAAGAGAGGCCGCTGGCTTCTGAGGAACCCTAGGCGCAGTAGGTGCCCGGGAACACTCTTCACATTCATAGCAAGGGCAATGTAGTCCTTTCTGGGATGCCTAGGTAGAGTGCTCCAATCGTCACAGAGCCTAGCGAAAGCAGCGCCTGGCAGACTCTGTTTGCAAGTGGATCGTCCTCAGTGACTGAAACAGAACTGCACTGCTACGGCACAATGTGCTTGTGATTCAGTCTGGGACACAGGATAGCTCTCTCACAGAAGCGAAAGCTAACCATTACATCCAGCCTGAAGACCAGTACATTTTACCCACTTCACACTGTTAAGTATGTGCAAGAGCCATGGTCACCGAGACCTACCTAAGGTACTGAAATACCCGCTTCATCCTATGCAGAGGTCCCTGTGCCCACAGGAACTGCATGGAAGAGCCCTGTGGGTCCGTGTGTTTCCTTGAGGTAGTCAGAAACTACTGAGGATAACCTTATGAGCTCAAGTTTGAAACCGGGCAACCCTGGCAAAACCTTCATTTCGTCCGTGGTAGGCGAGACAGGTGCGGTTTGAAAGCTGCCTGAAAATCACTCCTGCTGCCCATCTTCTCTTTGCTGCCTGACGGCATCACGAAAGAACTTGAGTGTAATCGTATGAGGCATGCTGGTCTCGGTTCCTTGCTGGGAGCTCCTCTAGGAGCACACTGGAGCCTGCTGGCAAAGAACTGGCACCCCTGTGCTCAAGTAAAATGCAGATTTCTCCCAAAGTAAGTTTAGCTATGCCCTAGTGGCGAAGAAGCATGTGTTAAAGGAAGGCTGCAACACTGTTACGTATTTCACAACTCACTGTGCACTCAACTTGGTTGTAACATCTGTGAAAAGGCACTGAATGCCTCCAAATCTTCTGCTGCGTTTGAGTCCCAGGACGCAAATGGGTTCGTTGGCTTTAAGGCTGTGAACGGGCAGCAGTAATGGCAAAGCCCTGCCCGGATCGCTCCAGAGCTCTCGTTTGTAGAGCATTCAAACGGCTTCAGGAAGGCCGTTCCAAGCATCCTTACATTCCAGGCTGTCGTAGCCAGGAAGGCATTTGGATTCTTTTGAGAAACACCACTGTGCCTCACAAGTGAAACCTGCGGGCTCCTAAATACGTCTCCCTACGGCAGCCTGAAACTATATGTTTAGTTCCAGTATGAAAAAAACGGACAGCTTTACTTGAGACAATGCTGGACGTCTGGGACCATCCAGATTCACCAAGGCCTAACTTTTGCCCGGCGGGGGAATGCTGTTCTGCACGTACAGCACTCACCACGTGAAAACCTTTCTTAGCACAAGGAAGCAGTCTTACCCTAGTAGTAGAGAGGTAGGCAGAATCTTCAGATAAACCTGCTGGGTCATCAAGCTTGAAAGTCGGACAGCGATGGGATCTTTCGTATTTCCCTGCAATGAAAGCTTCTTTCTTTGGGCTTTAAAGCTGCCTGAACAGCGCGAGGGGCCAGCTTCTCTTCACTGCAGGATTGTCGCTGTGGGCCAAGGCTGCGTTCTCACAAAGGCAATAATGTACTGGCAATTGGTTTCTAAAAACTCATCCAACTGCACTCCAGATTCAGCTCCATACAAATGAAATGTGACCTAAGTCCTCAGCGTAAGGTTCAGTGTTTCACATCAGCAGAGTTGAGTGTGCAGTGGTAGCCACGAAGCCATACTCTGAAAAGGAGTGCCTTAACTCTGCTATGCCCCTGAGGACACATAGGGCAGTGTATCGTGCACCAGTTTCTCATGATGACCACTGTGTGCTAGAAGAGAGGCCGCTGGCTTCTGAGGAACCCTAGGCGCAGTAGGTGCCCGGGAGCACTCTTCACATTCATAGCAAGGGCAACGTACTCCTTTCTGGGATGCCTAGGTAGAGTGTTCCAATCGTCATAGAGCCTAGCGAAAGCAGCGCCTGGCAGACTCTCTTTCCAAGTGGATCGTCCTCAGTGACAGAAACAGAACTGCAGTGTTACTGCACAATGTGCTTGTGATTCAGTCTGGGACACAGGATAGCACTCTCACAGAATAGAAAGCTAACCTTTGCATCCAGCCTGAAGACCAGTACATTCTTCACTCTTCACACTGTTAGTATGTGCAGGAGCGTTGATCACCGAGGCCTACCTAAGGTACTGAAATACTTACCCATTTCATCCTATGCAGAGGTCCCGGTGCCCACAGGAACTCCTTGGAAGAGCCCTGTGGGTCCCGTGTGTTTCCTTGAGGTAGTCAGAAACTACTGAGGAACACCTTATGAGCTCAAGTTTGAAACCGGGCAACCCTGGCAAAACCTTCATTTCGTCCGTGGTAGGCGAGACAGGTGCGGTTTGAAAGCTGCCTGAAACTCACTCCTGCGGCCCATCTTCTCTTTGCTGCCTGACGGCATCACGAAAGAACTTGAGTGTAATCGTATGAGGCATGCTGGTCTCGGTTCCTTGCTGCGAGCTCCTCCAGGAGCACACTGGAGCCTGCCGGGAAAGAACTGGCACCCCTGTGCTCAAGTAAAATGCAGATTTCTCCCAAAGTAAGTTTAGCTATGCCCTAGTGGCGAAGAAGCATGTGTTAAAGGAAGGCTGCAACACTGTTACGTATTTCACGACTCATTGTGCACTCACCTTGGGTGTAACATCTGTGAAAGGGCACTGAATGCCGTCCAAATCTTCTGCTGCGTTTGAGTTGCAGGAAAAATGGGTTCGTTGGTTTTAAAGCTGTGAACGTGCAGCTGTAATGGAAAGCCCTGCCCGGATCGCTCGACAGCTCTCGTTTGTACAGCATTCAAAGGGCTTCAGGAACGCCGTTCCAAGCAGCCTTACATTCCATGCTGGCGTAGCCAGGGAGGCATTTGGATTCTTCTGAGAAACACCACTGTGCCTCACAAGTGAAACCTGTGGGCTCCCAAATACGTCTCCCTACGGCAGCCTGAAATTACATGTTTAGTTCCAGTATGAGAACAACGGACAGCTTTAGCTGTGACAATGCTGGACTTCTGGGACCATCCAGATTCACCAAGGCCTAACTGTTGCCCGGCGGGGGAATGCTCTTCTGCACGTACAGCACTCACCACGTGAAAACCTTTCTTACCACAAGGAAGCAGTCTTACCCTAGTAGTAGAGAGGTAGGCAGACTCTTCAGATAAACCTGCTGTGTCATCAAGCTTGAAAGTCGGACACCGATGGGAACGTTCATAGTCTGCTGCAATGGAAGCCACTTGCTTTGGGTTTCAAAGCTGCCTGAACAGCCCTAGGGGCCCTACTTCTCTTCACTGCAGGATGCTCGCTGTGGGCCAAGGCTGCGTTCTCTCAAAGGCAATAATGTACTGGCAATTGGTTTCTAAAAACTCATCCAACTGCACTCCAGATTCAGCTCCATACAAATGAAATGTGACCTAAGTCCTCAGCGTAAGGTCCAGTGTTTCACATCAGCAGAGTTGAGTGTGCAGTGGTAGCCACGAAGCCATACTCTGAAAAGGAGTGCCTTAACTCTGCTATGCCCCTGAGGACACATAGGGCAGCGTATGGTGCACCAGTTTCTCATGATGACCACTGTGTGCTAGAAGAGGGGCCGCTGGCTTCTGAGGAACCCTAGGCGCAGTAGGTGCCCGGGAGCACTCTTCACATTCATAGCAAGGGCAATGTAGTCCTTTCTGGGATGCCTAGGTAGAGTGCTCCAATCGTCACAGAGCCTAGCGAAAGCAGCGCCTGGCAGACTCTGTTTGCAAGTGGATCGTCCTCAGTGACTGAAACAGAACTGCACTGCTACGGCACAATGTGCTTGTGATTCAGTCTGGGACACAGGATAGCTCTCTCACAGAAGCGAAAGCTAACCATTACATCCAGCCTGAAGACCAGTACATTTTACCCACTTCACACTGTTAAGTATGTGCAAGAGCCATGGTCACCGAGACCTACCTAAGGTACTGAAATACCCGCTTCATCCTATGCAGAGGTCCCTGTGCCCACAGGAACTGCATGGAAGAGCCCTGTGGGTCCGTGTGTTTCCTTGAGGTAGTCAGAAACTACTGAGGATAACCTTATGAGCTCAAGTTTGAAACCGGGCAACCCTGGCAAAACCTTCATTTCGTCCGTGGTAGGCGAGACAGGTGCGGTTTGAAAGCTGCCTGAAAATCACTCCTGCTGCCCATCTTCTCTTTGCTGCCTGACGGCATCACGAAAGAACTTGAGTGTAATCGTATGAGGCATGCTGGTCTCGGTTCCTTGCTGGGAGCTCCTCTAGGAGCACACTGGAGCCTGCTGGCAAAGAACTGGCACCCCTGTGCTCAAGTAAAATGCAGATTTCTCCCAAAGTAAGTTTAGCTATGCCCTAGTGGCGAAGAAGCATGTGTTAAAGGAAGGCTGCAACACTGTTACGTATTTCACACCTCACTGTGCACTCAACTTGGTTGTAACATCTGTGAAAAGGCACTGAATGCCTCCAAATCTTCTGCTGCGTTTGAGTCCCAGGACGCAAATGGGTTCGTTGGCTTTAAGGCTGTGAACGGGCAGCAGTAATGGCAAAGCCCTGCCCGGATCGCTCCAGAGCTCTCGTTTGTACAGCATTCAAACGGCTTCAGGAAGGCCGTTCCAAGCATCCTTACATTCCAGGCTGTCGTAGCCAGGAAGGCATTTGGATTCTTTTGAGAAACACCACTGTGCCTCACAAGTGAAACCTGCGGGCTCCTAAATACGTCTCCCTACGGCAGCCTGAAACTATATGTTTAGTTCCAGTATGAAAAAAACGGACAGCTTTACTTGAGACAATGCTGGACGTCTGGGACCATCCAGATTCACCAAGGCCTAACTTTTGCCCGGCGGGGGAATGCTCTTCTGCACGTACAGCACTCACCACGTGAAAACCTTTCTTAGCACAAGGAAGCAGTCTTACCCTAGTAGTAGAGAGGTAGGCAGAATCTTCAGATAAACCTGCTGGGTCATCAAGCTTGAAAGTCGGACAGCGATGGGATCTTTCGTATTCCCCTGCAATGGAAGCTTCTTTCTTTGGGCTTTAAAGCTGCCTGAACAGCGCGAGGGGCCAGCTTCTCTTCACTGCAGGATTGTCGCAGTGGGCCAAGGCTGCGTTCTCACAAAGGCAATAATGTACTGGCAATTGGTTTCTAAAAACTCATCCAACTGCACTCCAGATTCAGCTCCATACAAATGAAATGTGACCTAAGTCCTCAGCGTAAGGTCCAGTGTTTCACATCAGCAGAGTTGAGTGTGCAGTGATAGCCACGAAGCCATACTCTGAAAAGGAGTGCCTTAACTCTGCTATGCCCCTGAGGACACATAGGGCAGTGTATCGTGCACCAGTTTCTCATGATGACCACTGTGTGCTAGAAGAGAGGCCGCTGGCTTCTGAGGAACCCTAGGCGCAGTAGGTGCCCGGGAGCACTCTTCACATTCATAGCAAGGGCAACGTACTCCTTTCTGGGATGCCTAGGTAGAGTGTTCCAATCGTCATAGAGCCTAGCGAAAGCAGCGCCTGGCAGACTCTCTTTCCAAGTGGATCGTCCTCAGTGACAGAAACAGAACTGCAGTGTTACTGCACAATGTGCTTGTGATTCAGTCTGGGACACAGGATAGCACTCTCACAGAATAGAAAGCTAACCTTTGCATCCAGCCTGAAGACCAGTACATTCTTCACTCTTCACACTGTTAGTATGTGCAGGAGCGTTGATCACCGAGGCCTACCTAAGGTACTGAAATACTTACCCATTTCATCCTATGCAGAGGTCCCGGTGCCCACAGGAACTCCTTGGAAGAGCCCTGTGGGTCCCGTGTGTTTCCTTGAGGTAGTCAGAAACTACTGAGGAACACCTTATGAGCTCAAGTTTGAAACCGGGCAACCCTGGCAAAACCTTCATTTCGTCCGTGGTAGGCGAGACAGGTGCGGTTTGAAAGCTGCCTGAAACTCACTCCTGCGGCCCATCTTCTCTTTGCTGCCTGACGGCATCACGAAAGAACTTGAGTGTAATCGTATGAGGCATGCTGGTCTCGGTTCCTTGCTGCGAGCTCCTCCAGGAGCACACTGGAGCCTGCCGGGAAAGAACTGGCACCCCTGTGCTCAAGTAAAATGCAGATTTCTCCCAAAGTAAGTTTAGCTATGCCCTAGTGGCGAAGAAGCATGTGTTAAAGGAAGGCTGCAACACTGTTACGTATTTCACGACTCATTGTGCACTCACCTTGGGTGTAACATCTGTGAAAGGGCACTGAATGCCGTCCAAATCTTCTGCTGCGTTTGAGTTGCAGGAAAAATGGGTTCGTTGGTTTTAAAGCTGTGAACGTGCAGCTGTAATGGAAAGCCCTGCCCGGATCGCTCGACAGCTCTCGTTTGTACAGCATTCAAAGGGCTTCAGGAACGCCGTTCCAAGCAGCCTTACATTCCATGCTGGCGTAGCCAGGGAGGCATTTGGATTCTTCTGAGAAACACCACTGTGCCTCACAAGTGAAACCTGTGGGCTCCCAAATACGTCTCCCTACGGCAGCCTGAAATTACATGTTTAGTTCCAGTATGAGAACAACGGACAGCTTTAGCTGTGACAATGCTGGACTTCTGGGACCATCCAGATTCACCAAGGCCTAACTGTTGCCCGGCGGGGGAATGCTCTTCTGCACGTACAGCACTCACCACGTGAAAACCTTTCTTACCACAAGGAAGCAGTCTTACCCTAGTAGTAGAGAGGTAGGCAGACTCTTCAGATAAACCTGCTGTGTCATCAAGCTTGAAAGTCGGACACCGATGGGAACGTTCATAGTCTGCTGCAATGGAAGCCACTTGCTTTGGGTTTCAAAGCTGCCTGAACAGCCCTAGGGGCCCTACTTCTCTTCACTGCAGGATGCTCGCTGTGGGCCAAGGCTGCGTTCTCTCAAAGGCAATAATGTACTGGCAATTGGTTTCTAAAAACTCATCCAACTGCACTCCAGATTCAGCTCCATACAAATGAAATGTGACCTAAGTCCTCAGCGTAAGGTCCAGTGTTTCACATCAGCAGAGTTGAGTGTGCAGTGGTAGCCACGAAGCCATACTCTGAAAAGGAGTGCCTTAACTCTGCTATGCCCCTGAGGACACATAGGGCAGCGTATGGTGCACCAGTTTCTCATGATGACCACTGTGTGCTAGAAGAGGGGCCGCTGGCTTCTGAGGAACCCTAGGCGCAGTAGGTGCCCGGGAGCACTCTTCACATTCATAGCAAGGGCAATGTAGTCCTTTCTGGGATGCCTAGGTAGAGTGCTCCAATCGTCACAGAGCCTAGCGAAAGCAGCGCCTGGCAGACTCTGTTTGCAAGTGGATCGTCCTCAGTGACTGAAACAGAACTGCACTGCTACGGCACAATGTGCTTGTGATTCAGTCTGGGACACAGGATAGCTCTCTCACAGAAGCGAAAGCTAACCATTACATCCAGCCTGAAGACCAGTACATTTTACCCACTTCACACTGTTAAGTATGTGCAAGAGCCATGGTCACCGAGACCTACCTAAGGTACTGAAATACCCGCTTCATCCTATGCAGAGGTCCCTGTGCCCACAGGAACTGCATGGAAGAGCCCTGTGGGTCCGTGTGTTTCCTTGAGGTAGTCAGAAACTACTGAGGATAACCTTATGAGCTCAAGTTTGAAACCGGGCAACCCTGGCAAAACCTTCATTTCGTCCGTGGTAGGCGAGACAGGTGCGGTTTGAAAGCTGCCTGAAAATCACTCCTGCTGCCCATCTTCTCTTTGCTGCCTGACGGCATCACGAAAGAACTTGAGTGTAATCGTATGAGGCATGCTGGTCTCGGTTCCTTGCTGGGAGCTCCTCTAGGAGCACACTGGAGCCTGCTGGCAAAGAACTGGCACCCCTGTGCTCAAGTAAAATGCAGATTTCTCCCAAAGTAAGTTTAGCTATGCCCTAGTGGCGAAGAAGCATGTGTTAAAGGAAGGCTGCAACACTGTTACGTATTTCACACCTCACTGTGCACTCAACTTGGTTGTAACATCTGTGAAAAGGCACTGAATGCCTCCAAATCTTCTGCTGCGTTTGAGTCCCAGGACGCAAATGGGTTCGTTGGCTTTAAGGCTGTGAACGGGCAGCAGTAATGGCAAAGCCCTGCCCGGATCGCTCCAGAGCTCTCGTTTGTACAGCATTCAAACGGCTTCAGGAAGGCCGTTCCAAGCATCCTTACATTCCAGGCTGTCGTAGCCAGGAAGGCATTTGGATTCTTTTGAGAAACACCACTGTGCCTCACAAGTGAAACCTGCGGGCTCCTAAATACGTCTCCCTACGGCAGCCTGAAACTATATGTTTAGTTCCAGTATGAAAAAAACGGACAGCTTTACTTGAGACAATGCTGGACGTCTGGGACCATCCAGATTCACCAAGGCCTAACTTTTGCCCGGCGGGGGAATGCTCTTCTGCACGTACAGCACTCACCACGTGAAAACCTTTCTTAGCACAAGGAAGCAGTCTTACCCTAGTAGTAGAGAGGTAGGCAGAATCTTCAGATAAACCTGCTGGGTCATCAAGCTTGAAAGTCGGACAGCGATGGGATCTTTCGTATTCCCCTGCAATGGAAGCTTCTTTCTTTGGGCTTTAAAGCTGCCTGAACAGCGCGAGGGGCCAGCTTCTCTTCACTGCAGGATTGTCGCAGTGGGCCAAGGCTGCGTTCTCACAAAGGCAATAATGTACTGGCAATTGGTTTCTAAAAACTCATCCAACTGCACTCCAGATTCAGCTCCATACAAATGAAATGTGACCTAAGTCCTCAGCGTAAGGTCCAGTGTTTCACATCAGCAGAGTTGAGTGTGCAGTGATAGCCACGAAGCCATACTCTGAAAAGGAGTGCCTTAACTCTGCTATGCCCCTGAGGACACATAGGGCAGTGTATCGTGCACCAGTTTCTCATGATGACCACTGTGTGCTAGAAGAGAGGCCGCTGGCTTCTGAGGAACCCTAGGCGCAGTAGGTGCCCGGGAGCACTCTTCACATTCATAGCATGGGCAACGTACTCCTTTCTGGGATGCCTAGGTAGAGTGTTCCAATCGTCATAGAGCCTAGCGAAAGCAGCGCCTGGCAGACTCTCTTTGCAAGTGGATCGTCCTCAGTGACAGAAACAGAACTGCAGTGTTACTGCACAATGTGCTTGTGATTCAGTCTGGGACACAGGATAGCACTCTCACAGAATAGAAAGCTAACCTTTGCATCCAGCCTGAAGACCAGTACATTCTTCACTCTTCACACTGTTAGTATGTGCAGGAGCCTTGATCACCGAGGCCTACCTAAGGTACTGAAATACTTACCCATTTCATCCTATGCAGAGGTCCCTGTGCCCACAGGAACTCCTTGGAAGAGCCCTGTGGGTCCCGTGTGTTTCCTTGAGGTAGTCAGAAACTACTGAGGAACACCTTATGAGCTCAAGTTTGAAACCGGGCAACCCTGGCAAAACCTTCATTTCGTCCGTGGTAGGCGAGACAGGTGCGGTTTGAAAGCTGCCTGAAACTCACTCCTGCGGCCCATCTTCTCTTTGCTGCCTGACGGCATCACGAAAGAACTTGAGTGTAATCGTATGAGGCATGCTGGTCTCGGTTCCTTGCTGCGAGCTCCTCCAGGAGCACACTGGAGCCTGCCGGGAAAGAACTGGCACCCCTGTGCTCAAGTAAAATGCAGATTTCTCCCAAAGTAAGTTTAGCTATGCCCTAGTGGCGAAGAAGCATGTGTTAAAGGAAGGCTGCAACACTGTTACGTATTTCACGACTCATTGTGCACTCACCTTGGGTGTAACATCTGTGAAAGGGCACTGAATGCCGTCCAAATCTTCTGCTGCGTTTGAGTTGCAGGAAAAATGGGTTCGTTGGTTTTAAAGCTGTGAACGTGCAGCTGTAATGGAAAGCCCTGCCCGGATCGCTCGACAGCTCTCGTTTGTACAGCATTCAAAGGGCTTCAGGAACGCCGTTCCAAGCAGCCTTACATTCCATGCTGGCGTAGCCAGGGAGGCATTTGGATTCTTCTGAGAAACACCACTGTGCCTCACAAGTGAAACCTGTGGGCTCCCAAATACTTCTCCCTACGGCAGCCTGAAATTACATGTTTAGTTCCAGTATGAGAACAACGGACAGCTTTAGCTGTGACAATGCTGGACTTCTGGGACCATCCAGATTCACCAAGGCCTAACTGTTGCCCGGCGGGGGAATGCTCTTCTGCACGTACAGCACTCACCACGTGAAAACCTTTCTTACCACAAGGAAGCAGTCTTACCCTAGTAGTAGAGAGGTAGGCAGAATCTTCAGATAAACCTGCTGTGTCATCAAGCTTGAAAGTCGGACACCGATGGGAACGTTCATAGTCTGCTGCAATGGAAGCCACTTGCTTTGGGCTTCAAAGCTGCCTGAACAGCCCTAGGGGCCCTACTTCTCTTCACTGCAGGATGCTCGCTGTGGGCCAAGGCTGCGTTCTCTCAAAGGCAATAATGTACTGGCAATTGGTTTCTAAAAACTCATCCAACTGCACTCCAGATTCAGCTCCATACAAATGAAATGTGACCTAAGTCCTCAGCGTAAGGTCCAGTGTTTCACATCAGCAGAGTTGAGTGTGCAGTGGTAGCCACGAAGCCATACTCTGAAAAGGAGTGCCTTAACTCTGCTATGCCCCTGAGGACACATAGGGCAGTGTATGGTGCACCAGTTTCTCATGATGACCACTGTGTGCTAGAAGAGAGGCCGCTGGCTTCTGAGGAACCCTAGGCGCAGTAGGTGCCCGGGAACACTCTTCACATTCATAGCAAGGGCAATGTAGTCCTTTCTGGGATGCCTAGGTAGAGTGCTCCAATCGTCACAGAGCCTAGCGAAAGCAGTGCCTGGCAGACTCTGTTTGCAAGTGGATCGTCCTCAGTGACTGAAACAGAACTGCACTGCTACGGCACAATGTGCTTGTGATTCAGTCTGGGACACAGGATAGCTCTCTCACAGAAGCGAAAGCTAACCATTACATCCAGCCTGAAGACCAGTACATTTTACCCACTTCACACTGTTAAGTATGTGCAAGAGCCATGGTCACCGAGACCTACCTAAGGTACTGAAATACCCGCTTCATCCTATGCAGAGGTCCCTGTGCCCACAGGAACTGCATGGAAGAGCCCTGTGGGTCCGTGTGTTTCCTTGAGGTAGTCAGAAACTACTGAGGATAACCTTATGAGCTCAAGTTTGAAACCGGGCAACCCTGGCAAAACCTTCATTTCGTCCGTGGTAGGCGAGACAGGTGCGGTTTGAAAGCTGCCTGAAAATCACTCCTGCTGCCCATCTTCTCTTTGCTGCCTGACGGCATCACGAAAGAACTTGAGTGTAATCGTATGAGGCATGCTGGTCTCGGTTCCTTGCTGGGAGCTCCTCTAGGAGCACACTGGAGCCTGCTGGCAAAGAACTGGCACCCCTGTGCTCAAGTAAAATGCAGATTTCTCCCAAAGTAAGTTTAGCTATGCCCTAGTGGCGAAGAAGCATGTGTTAAAGGAAGGCTGCAACACTGTTACGTATTTCACAACTCACTGTGCACTCAACGTGGTTGTAACATCTGTGAAAAGGCACTGAATGCCTCCAAATCTTCTGCTGCGTTTGAGTCCCAGGACGCAAATGGGTTCGTTGGCTTTAAGGCTGTGAACGGGCAGCAGTAATGGCAAAGCCCTGCCCGGATCGCTCCAGAGCTCTCGTTTGTACAGCATTCAAACGGCTTCAGGAAGGCCGTTCCAAGCATCCTTACATTCCAGGCTGTCATAGCCAGGAAGGCATTTGGATTCTTTTGAGAAACACCACTGTGCCTCACAAGTGAAACCTGCGGGCTCCTAAATACGTCTCCCTACGGCAGCCTGAAACTATATGTTTAGTTCCAGTATGAAAAAAACGGACAGCTTTACTTGAGACAATGCTGGACGTCTGGGACCATCCAGATTCACCAAGGCCTAACTTTTGCCCGGCGGGGGAATGCTCTTCTGCACGTACAGCACTCACCACGTGAAAACCTTTCTTAGCACAAGGAAGCAGTCTTACCCTAGTAGTAGAGAGGTAGGCAGAATCTTCAGATAAACCTGCTGGGTCATCAAGCTTGAAAGTCGGACAGCGATGGGATCTTTCGTATTCCCCTGCAATGGAAGCTTCTTTCTTTGGGCTTCAAAGCTGCCTGAACAGCGCGAGGGGCCAGCTTCTCTTCACTGCAGGATTGTCGCTGTGGGCCAAGGCTGCGTTCTCTCAATGGCAATAATGTGCTAGCAATTGCTTTCTAGTAACTCATCCAACTGCACTCCAGATTCAGCTCCATTCAAATGAAAGGTGACCTAGGTCCTCAGGGTAAGGTCCAGTGTTTCACATCAGCAGAGTTGAGTGTGCAGTGGTAGCCACGAAGCCATACTCTGAAAAGGATTGCCTTAACTCTGCTGTTAGCCTGAGGACACATAGGGCAGTGTATCGTGCACCAGTTTCTCATGATGACCACTGTGTGCTAGAAGAGAGGCCGCTGGCTTCTGAGGAACCCTAGGCGCAGTAGGTGCCCGGGAGCACTCTTCACATTCATAGCAAGGGCAACGTACTCCTTTCTGGGATGCCTAGGTAGAGTGTTCCAATCGTCATAGAGCCTAGCGAAAGCAGCGCCTGGCAGACTCTCTTTGCAAGTGGATCGTCCTCAGTGACAGAAACAGAACTGCAGTGTTACTGCACAATGTGCTTGTGATTCAGTCTGGGACACAGGATAGCACTCTCACAGAATAGAAAGCTAACCTTTGCATCCAGCCTGAAGACCAGTACATTCTTCACTCTTCACACTGTTAAGTATGTGCAGGAGCCTTGATCACCGAGGCCTACCTAAGGTACTGAAATACTTACCCATTTCATCCTATGCAGAGGTCCCTGTGCCCACAGGAACTCCTTGGAAGAGCCCTGTGGGTCCCGTGTGTTTCCTTGAGGTAGTCAGAAACTACTGAGGAACACCTTATGAGCTCAAGTTTGAAACCGGGCAACCCTGGCAAAACCTTCATTTCGTCCGTGGTAGGCGAGTTAGGTGCGGTTTGAAAGCTGCCTGAAACTCACTCCTGCGGCCCATCTTCTCTTTGCTGCCTGACGGCATCACGAAAGAACTTGAGTGTAATCGTATGAGGCATGCTGGTCTCGGTTCCTTGCTGCGAGCTCCTCCAGGAGCACACTGGAGCCTGCCGGGAAAGAACTGGCACCCCTGTGCTCAAGTA
The DNA here is from genome assembly GCF_965194825.1 of Balaenoptera physalus. Classification (NCBI taxonomy): domain Eukaryota; kingdom Metazoa; phylum Chordata; class Mammalia; order Artiodactyla; family Balaenopteridae; genus Balaenoptera; species Balaenoptera physalus. The sequence continues at coordinate 32,254,029 of NC_138898.1, forward strand.
AAATGCAGATTTCTCCCAAAGTAAGTTTAGCTATGCCCTAGTGGCGAAGAAGCATGTGTTAAAGGAAGGCTGCAACACTGTTACGTATTTCACGACTCATTTTGCACTCACCTTGGGTGTAACATCTGTCAAAGGGCACTGAATGCCGTCCAAATCTTCTGCTGCGTTTGAGTTCCAGGAAAAATGGGTTCGTTGGTTTTAAAGCTGTGAACGTGCAGCTGTAATGGAAAGCCCTGCCCGGATCGCTCGACAGCTCTCGTTTGTACAGCATTCAAAGGGCTTCAGGAACGCCGTTCCAAGCAGCCTTACATTCCATGCTGGCGTAGCCAGGGAGGCATTTGGATTCTTCTGAGAAACACCACTGTGCCTCAGAAGTGAAACCTGTGGGCTCCCAAATACGTCTCCCTACGGCAGCCTGAAATTACATGTTTAGTTCCAGTATGAAAACAACGGACAGCTTTAGCTGTGACAATGCTGGACTTCTGGGACCATCCAGATTCACCAAGGCCTAACTGTTGCCCGGCGGGGGAATGCTCTTCTGCACGTACAGCACTCACCACGTGAAAACCTTTCTTACCACAAGGAAGCAGTCTTACCCTAGTAGTAGAGAGGTAGGCAGAATCTTCAGATAAACCTGCTGTGTCATCAAGCTTGAAAGTCGGACACCGATGGGAACGTTCATAGTCTGCTGCAATGGAAGCCACTTGCTTTGGGCTTCAAAGCTGCCTGAACAGCCCTAGGGGCCCTACTTCTCTTCACTGCAGGATGCTCGCTGTGGGCCAAGGCTGCGTTCTCTCAAAGGCAATAATGTACTGGCAATTGGTTTCTAAAAACTCATCCAACTGCACTCCAGATTCAGCTCCATACAAATGAAATGTGACCTAAGTCCTCAGCGTAAGGTCCAGTGTTTCACATCAGCAGAGTTGAGTGTGCAGTGGTAGCCACGAAGCCATACTCTGAAAAGGAGTGCCTTAACTCTGCTATGCCCCTGAGGACACATAGGGCAGTGTATGGTGCACCAGTTTCTCATGATGACCACTGTGTGCTAGAAGAGAGGCCGCTGGCTTCTGAGGAACCCTAGGCGCAGTAGGTGCCCGGGAGCACTCTTCACATTCATAGCAAGGGCAATGTAGTCCTTTCTGGGATGCCTAGGTAGAGTGCTCCAATCGTCACAGAGCCTAGCGAAAGCAGCGCCTGGCAGACTCTGTTTGCAAGTGGATCGTCCTCAGTGACTGAAACAGAACTGCACTGCTACGGCACAATGTGCTTGTGATTCAGTCTGGGACACAGGATAGCTCTCTCACAGAAGCGAAAGCTAACCATTACATCCAGCCTGAAGACCAGTACATTTTACCCACTTCACACTGTTAAGTATGTGCAAGAGCCATGGTCACCGAGACCTACCTAAGGTACTGAAATACCCGCTTCATCCTATGCAGAGGTCCCTGTGCCCACAGGAACTGCATGGAAGAGCCCTGTGTGTCCGTGTGTTTCCTTGAGGTAGTCAGAAACTACTGAGGATAACCTTATGAGCTCAAGTTTGAAACCGGGCAACCCTGGCAAAACCTTCATTTCGTCCGTGGTAGGCGAGACAGGTGCGGTTTGAAAGCTGCCTGAAAATCACTCCTGCTGCCCATCTTCTCTTTGCTGCCTGACGGCATCACGAAAGAACTTGAGTGTAATCGTATGAGGCATGCTGGTCTCGGTTCCTTGCTGGGAGCTCCTCTAGGAGCACACTGGAGCCTGCTGGCAAAGAACTGGCACCCCTGTGCTCAAGTAAAATGCAGATTTCTCCCAAAGTAAGTTTAGCTATGCCCTAGTGGCGAAGAAGCATGTGTTAAAGGAAGGCTGCAACACTGTTACGTATTTCACAACTCACTGTGCACTCAACTTGGTTGTAACATCTGTGAAAAGGCACTGAATGCCTCCAAATCTTCTGCTGCGTTTGAGTCCCAGGACGCAAATGGGTTCGTTGGCTTTAAGGCTGTGAACGGACAGCAGTAATGGCAAAGCCCTGCCCGGATCGCTCCAGAGCTCTCGTTTGGACAGCATTCAAACGGCTTCAGGAAGGCCGTTCCAAGCATCCTTACATTCCAGGCTGTCGTAGCCAGGAAGGCATTTGGATTATTTTGAGAAACACCACTGTGCCTCACAAGTGAAACCTGCGGGCTCCTAAATACGTCTCCCTACGGCAGCCTGAAACTATATGTTTAGTTCCAGTATGAAAAAAACGGACAGCTTTACTTGAGACAATGCTGGACGTCTGGGACCATCCAGATTCACCAAGGCCTAACTTTTGCCCGGCGGGGGAATGCTCTTCTGCACGTACAGCACTCACCACGTGAAAACCTTTCTTAGCACAAGGAAGCAGTCTTACCATAGTAGTAGAGAGGTAGGCAGAATCTTCAGATAAACCTGCTGGGTCATCAAGCTTGAAAGTCGGACACCGATGGGATCTTTCGTATTCCCCTGCAATGGAAGCTTCTTTCTTTGGGCTTCAAAGCTGCCTGAACAGCGCGAGGGGCCAGCTTCTCTTCACTGCAGGATTGTCGCTGTGGGCCAAGGCTGCGTTCTCTCAATGGCAATAATGTGCTAGCAATTGCTTTCTAGTAACTCATCCAACTGCACTCCAGATTCAGCTCCATTCAAATGAAAGGTGACCTAGGTCCTCAGGGTAAGGTCCAGTGTTTCACATCAGCAGAGTTGAGTGTGCAGTGGTAGCCACGAAGCCATACTCTGAAAAGGAGTGCCTTAACTCTGCTGTGAGCCTGAGGACACATAGGGCAGTGTATCGTGCACCAGTTTCTCATGATGACCACTGTGTGCTAGAAGAGAGGCCGCTGGCTTCTGAGGAACCCTAGGCGCAGTAGGTGCCCGGGAGCACTCTTCACATTCATAGCAAGGGCAACGTACTCCTTTCTGGGATGCCTAGGTAGAGTGTTCCAATCGTCATAGAGCCTAGCGAAAGCAGCGCCTGGCAGACTCTCTTTGCAAGTGGATCGTCCTCAGTGACAGAAACAGAACTGCAGTGTTACTGCACAATGTGCTTGTGATTCAGTCTGGGACACAGGATAGCACTCTCACAGAATAGAAAGCTAACCTTTGCATCCAGCCTGAAGACCAGTACATTCTTCATTCTTCACACTGTTAAGTATGTGCAGGAGCCTTGATCACCGAGGCCTACCTAAGGTACTGAAATACTTACCCATTTCATCCTATGCAGAGGTCCCTGTGCCCACAGGAACTCCTTGGAAGAGCCCTGTGGGTCCCGTGTGTTTCCTTGAGGTAGTCAGAAACTACTGAGGAACACCTTATGAGCTCAAGTTTGAAACCGGGCAACCCTGGTAAAACCTTCATTTCGTCCATGGTAGGCGAGATAGGTGCGGTTTGAAAGCTGCCTGAAACTCACTCCTGCGGCCCATCTTCTCTTTGCTGCCTGACGGCATCACGAAAGAACTTGAGTGTAATCGTATGAGGCATGCTGGTCTCGGTTCCTTGCTGCGAGCTCCTCCAGGAGCACACTGGAGCCTGCCGGGAAAGAACTGGCACCCCTGTGCTCAAGTAAAATGCAGATTTCTCCCAAAGTAAGTTTAGCTATGCCCTAGTGGCGAAGAAGCATGTGTTAAAGGAAGGCTGCAACACTGTTACGTATTTCACGACTCACTGTGCACTCACCTTGGGTGTAACATCTGTGAAAGGGCACTGAATGCCGTCCAAATCTTCTGCTGCGTTTGAGTTCCAGGAAAAATGGGTTCGTTGGTTTTAAAGCTGTGAACGTGCAGCTGTAATGGAAAGCCCTGCCCGGATCGCTCGACAGCTCTCGTTTGTACAGCATTCAAAGGGCTTCAGGAACGCCGTTCCAAGCAGCCTTATATTCCATGCTGGCGTAGCCAGGGAGGCATTTGGATTCTTCTGAGAAACACCACTGTGCCTCACAAGTGAAACCTGTGGGCTCCCAAATACGTCTCCCTACGGCAGCCTGAAATTACATGTTTAGTTCCAGTATGAAAACAACGGACAGCTTTAGCTGTGACAATGCTGGACTTCTGGGACCATCCAGATTCACCAAGGCCTAACTGTTGCCCGGCGGGGGAATGCTCTTCTGCACGTACAGCACTCACCACGTGAAAACCTTTCTTACCACAAGGAAGCAGTCTTACCCTAGTAGTAGAGAGGTAGGCAGAATCTTCAGATAAACCTGCTGTGTCATCAAGCTTGAAAGTCGGACACCGATGGGAACGTTCATAGTCTCCTGCAATGGAAGCCACTTGCTTTGGGCTTCAAAGCTGCCTGAACAGCCCTAGGGGCCCTACTTCTCTTCACTGCAGGATGCTCGCTGTGGGCCAAGGCTGCGTTCTCTCAAAGGCAATAATGTACTGGCAATTGGTTTCTAAAAACTCATCCAACTGCACTCCAGATTCAGCTCCATACAAATGAAATGTGACCTAAGTCCTCAGCGTAAGGTCCAGTGTTTCACATCAGCAGAGTTGAGTGTGCAGTGGTAGCCACGAAGCCATACTCTGAAAAGGAGTGCCTTAACTCTGCTATGCCCCTGAGGACACATAGGGCAGTGTATGGTGCACCAGTTTCTCATGATGACCACTGTGTGCTAGAAGAGAGGCCGCTGGCTTCTGAGGAACCCTAGGCGCAGTAGGTGCCCGGGAGCACTCTTCACATTCATAGCAAGGGCAATGTAGTCCTTTCTGGGATGCCTAGGTAGAGTGCTCCAATCGTCACAGAGCCTAGCGAAAGCAGCGCCTGGCAGACTCTGTTTGCAAGTGGATCGTCCTCAGTGACTGAAACAGAACTGCACTGCTACGGCACAATGTGCTTGTGATTCAGTCTAGGACACAGGATAGCTCTCTCACAGAAGCGAAAGCTAACCATTACATCCAGCCTGAAGACCAGTACATTTTACCCACTTCACACTGTTAAGTATGTGCAAGAGCCATGGTCACCGAGACCTACCTAAGGTACTGAAATACCCGCTTCATCCTATGCAGAGGTCCCTGTGCCCACAGGAACTGCATGGAAGAGCCCTGTGGGTCCGTGTGTTTCCTTGAGGTAGTCAGAAACTACTGAGGATAACCTTATGAGCTCAAGTTTGAAACCGGGCAACCCTGGCAAAACCTTCATTTCGTCCGTGGTAGGCGAGACAGGTGCGGTTTGAAAGCTGCCTGAAAATCACTCCTGCTGCCCATCTTCTCTTTGCTGCCTGACGGCATCACGAAAGAACTTGAGTGTAATCGTATGAGGCATGCTGGTCTCGGTTCCTTGCTGGGAGCTCCTCTAGGAGCACACTGGAGCCTGCTGGCAAAGGACTGGCACCCCTGTGCTCAAGTAAAATGCAGATTTCTCCCAAAGTAAGTTTAGCTATGCCCTAGTGGCGAAGAAGCATGTGTTAAAGGAAGGCTGCAACACTGTTACGTATTTCACAACTCACTGTGCACTCAACTTGGTTGTAACATCTGTGAAAAGGCACTGAATGCCTCCAAATCTTCTGCTGCGTTTGAGTCCCAGGACGCAAATGGGTTCGTTGGCTTTAAGGCTGTGAACGGGCAGCACTAATGGCAAAGCCCTGCCCGGATCGCTCCAGAGCTCTCGTTTGTACAGCATTCAAACGGCTTCAGGAAGGCCGTTCCAAGCATCCTTACATTCCAGGCTGTCCTAGCCAGGAAGGCATTTGGATTCTTTTGAGAAACACCACTGTGCCTCACAAGTGAAACCTGCGGGCTCCTAAATACGTCTCCCTACGGCAGCCTGAAACTATATGTTTAGTTCCAGTATGAAAAAAACGGACAGCTTTACTTGAGACAATGCTGGACGTCTGGGACCATCCAGATTCACCAAGGCCTAACTTTTGCCCGGCGGGGGAATGCTCTTCTGCACGTACAGCACTCACCACGTGAAAACCTTTCTTAGCACAAGGAAGCAGTCTTACCCTAGTAGTAGAGAGGTAGGCAGAATCTTCAGATAAACCTGCTGTGTCATCAAGCTTGAAAGTCGGACACCGATGGGATCTTTCGTATTCCCCTGCAATGGAAGCTTCTTTCTTTGGGCTTCAAAGCTGCCTGAACAGCGCGAGGGGCCAGCTTCTCTTCACTGCAGGATTGTCGCTGTGGGCCAAGGCTGCGTTCTCTCAATGGCAATAATGTGCTAACAATTGCTTTCTAGTAACTCATCCAACTGCACTCCAGATTCAGCTCCATTCAAATGAAAGGTGACCTAGGTCCTCAGGGTAAGGTCCAGTGTTTCACATCAGCAGAGTTGAGTGTGCAGTGGTAGCCACGAAGCCATACTCTGAAAAGGAGTGCCTTAACTCTGCTGTGAGCCTGAGGACACATAGGGCAGTGTATCGTGCACCAGTTTCTCATGATGACCACTGTGTGCTAGAAGAGAGGCCGCTGGCTTCTGAGGAACCCTAGGCGCAGTAGGTGCCCGGGAGCACTCTTCACATTCATAGCAAGGGCAACGTACTCCTTTCTGGGATGCCTAGGTAGAGTGTTCCAATCGTCATAGAGCCTAGCGAAAGCAGCGCCTGGCAGACTCTCTTTGCAAGTGGATCGTCCTCAGTGACAGAAACAGAACTGCAGTGTTACTGCACAATGTGCTTGTGATTCAGTCTGGGACACAGGATAGCACTCTCACAGAATAGAAAGCTAACCTTTGCATCCAGCCTGAAGACCAGTACATTCTTCACTCTTCACACTGTTAAGTATGTGCAGGAGCCTTGATCACCGAGGCCTACCTAACGTACTGAAATACTTACCCATTTCATCCTATGCAGAGGTCCCTGTGCCCACAGGAACTCCTTGGAAGAGCCCTGTGGGTCCCGTGTGTTTCCTTGAGGTAGTCAGAAACTACTGAGGATAACCTTATGAGCTCAAGTTTGAAACCGGGCAACCCTGGCAAAACCTTCATTTCGTCCGTGGTAGGCAAGATAGGTGCGGTTTGAAAGCTGCCTGAAACTCACTCCTGCGGCCCATCTTCTCTTTGCTGCCTGACGGCATCACGAAAGAACTTGAGTGTAATCGTATGAGGCATGCTGGTCTCGGTTCCTTGCTGCGAGCTCCTTCAGGAGCACACTGGAGCCTGCCGGGAAAGCACTGGCACCCCTGTGCTCAAGTAAAATGCAGATTTCTCCCAAAGTAAGTTTAGCTATGCCCTAGTGGCGAAGAAGCATGTGTTAAAGGAAGGCTGCAACACTGTTACGTATTTCACGACTCATTGTGCACTCACCTTGGGTGTAACATCTGTGAAAGGGCACTGAATGCCGTCCAAATCTTCTGCTGCGTTTGAGTTGCAGGAAAAATGGGTTCGTTGGTTTTCAAGCTGTGAACGTGCAGCTGTAATGGAAAGCCCTGCCCGGATCGCTCGATAGCTCTCGTTTGTACAGCATTCAAAGGGCTTCAGGAACGCCGTTCCAAGCAGCCTTACATTCCATGCTGGCGTAGCCAGGGAGGCATTTGGATTCTTCTGAGAAACACCACTGTGCCTCACAAGTGAAACCTGTGGGCTCCCAAATACGTCTCCCTACGGCAGCCTGAAATTACATGTTTAGTTCCAGTATGAAAACAACGGACAGCTTTAGCTGTGACAATGCTGGACTTCTGGGACCATCCAGATTCACCAAGGCCTAACTGTTGCCCGGCGGGGGAATGCTCTTCTGCACGTACAGCACTCACCACGTGAAAACCTTTCTTACCACAAGGAAGCAGTCTTACCCTAGTAGTAGAGAGGTAGGCAGAATCTTCAGATAAACCTGCTGTGTCATCAAGCTTGAAAGTCGGACACCGATGGGAACGTTCATAGTCTCCTGCAATGGAAGCCACTTGCTTTGGGCTTCAAAGCTGCCTGAACAGCCCTAGGGGCCCTACTTCTCTTCACTGCAGGATGCTCGCTGTGGGCCAAGGCTGCGTTCTCTCAAAGGCAATAATGTACTGGCAATTGGTTTCTAAAAACTCATCCAACTGCACTCCAGATTCAGCTCCATACAAATGAAATGTGACCTAAGTCCTCAGCGTAAGGTCCAGTGTTTCACATCAGCAGAGTTGAGTGTGCAGTGGTAGCCACGAAGCCATACTCTGAAAAGGAGTGCCTTAACTCTGCTATGCCCCTGAGGACACATAGGGCAGTGTATGGTGCACCAGTTTCTCATGATGACCACTGTGTGCTAGAAGAGAGGCCGCTGGCTTCTGAGGAACCCTAGGCGCAGTAGGTGCCCGGGAGCACTCTTCACATTCATAGCAAGGGCAATGTAGTCCTTTCTGGGATGCCTAGGTAGAGTGCTCCAATCGTCACAGAGCCTAGCGAAAGCAGCGCCTGGCAGACTCTGTTTGCAAGTGGATCGTCCTCAGTGACTGAAACAGAACTGCACTGCTACGGCACAATGTGCTTGTGATTCAGTCTGGGACACAGGATAGCTCTCTCACAGAAGCGAAAGCTAACCATTACATCCAGCCTGAAGACCAGTACATTTTACCCACTTCACACTGTTAAGTATGTGCAAGAGCCATGGTCACCGAGACCTACCTAAGGTACTGAAATACCCGCTTCATCCTATGCAGAGGTCCCTGTGCCCACAGGAACTGCATGGAAGAGCCCTGTGGGTCCGTGTGTTTCCTTGAGGTAGTCAGAAACTACTGAGGATAACCTTATGAGCTCAAGTTTGAAACCGGGCAACCCTGGCAAAACCTTCATTTCGTCCGTGGTAGGCGAGACAGGTGCGGTTTGAAAGCTGCCTGAAAATCACTCCTGCTGCCCATCTTCTCTTTGCTGCCTGACGGCATCACGAAAGAACTTGAGTGTAATCGTATGAGGCATGCTGGTCTCGGTTCCTTGCTGGGAGCTCCTCTAGGAGCACACTGGAGCCTGCTGGCAAAGGACTGGCACCCCTGTGCTCAAGTAAAATGCAGATTTCTCCCAAAGTAAGTTTAGCTATGCCCTAGTGGCGAAGAAGCATGTGTTAAAGGAAGGCTGCAACACTGTTACGTATTTCACAACTCACTGTGCACTCAACTTGGTTGTAACATCTGTGAAAAGGCACTGAATGCCTCCAAATCTTCTGCTGCGTTTGAGTCCCAGGACGCAAATGGGTTCGTTGGCTTTAAGGCTGTGAACGGGCAGCAGTAATGGCAAAGCCCTGCCCGGATCGCTCCAGAGCTCTCGTTTGTACAGCATTCAAACGGCTTCAGGAAGGCCGTTCCAAGCATCCTTACATTCCAGGCTGTCGTAGCCAGGAAGGCATTTGGATTCTTTTGAGAAGCACCACTGTGCCTCACAAGTGAAACCTGCGGGCTCCTAAATACGTCTCCCTACGGCAGCCTGAAACTATATGTTTAGTTCCAGTATGAAAAAAACGGACAGCTTTACTTGAGACAATGCTGGACGTCTGGGACCATCCAGATTCACCAAGGCCTAACTTTTGCCCGGCGGGGGAATGCTCTTCTGCACGTACAGCACTCACCACGTGAAAACCTTTCTTAGCACAAGGAAGCAGTCTTACCCTAGTAGTAGAGAGGTAGGCAGAATCTTCAGATAAACCTGCTGTGTCATCAAGCTTGAAAGTCGGACACCGATGGGATCTTTCGTATTCCCCTGCAATGGAAGCTTCTTTCTTTGGGCTTCAAAGCTGCCTGAACAGCGCGAGGGGCCAGCTTCTCTTCACTGCAGGATTGTCGCTGTGGGCCAAGGCTGCGTTCTCTCAATGGCAATAATGTGCTAGCAATTGCTTTCTAGTAACTCATCCAACTGCACTCCAGATTCAGCTCCATTCAAATGAAAGGTGACCTAGGTCCTCAGGGTAAGGTCCAGTGTTTCACATCAGCAGAGTTGAGTGTGCAGTGGTAGCCACGAAGCCATACTCTGAAAAGGAGTGCCTTAACTCTGCTATGCCCCTGAGGACACATAGGGCAGTGTATCGTGCACCAGTTTCTCATTATGACCACTGTGTGCTAGAAGAGAGGCCGCTGGCTTCTGAGGAACCCTAGGCGCAGTAGGTGCCCGGGAGCACTCTTCACATTCATAGCAAGGGCAACGTACTCCTTTCTGGGATGCCTAGGTAGAGTGTTCCAATCGTCATAGAGCCTAGCGAAAGCAGCGCCTGGCAGACTCTCTTTGCAAGTGGATCGTCCTCAGTGACAGAAACAGAACTGCAGTGTTACTGCACAATGTGCTTGTGATTCAGTCTGGGACACAGGATAGCACTCTCACAGAATAGAAAGCTAACCTTTGCATCCAGCCTGAAGACCAGTACATTCTTCACTCTTCACACTGTTAAGTATGTGCAGGAGCCTTGATCACCGAGGCCTACCTAAGGTACTGAAATACTTACCCATTTCATCCTATGCAGAGGTCCCTGTGCCCACAGGAACTCCTTGGAAGAGCCCTGTGGGTCCCGTGTGTTTCCTTAAGGTAGTCAGAAACTACTGAGGAACACCTTATGAGCTCAAGTTTGAAACCGGGCAAACCTGGCAAAACCTTCATTTCGTCCGTGGTAGGCGAGATAGGTGCGGTTTGAAAGCTGCCTGAAACTCACTCCTGCGGCCCATCTTCTCTTTGCTGCCTGACGGCATCACGAAAGAACTTGAGTGTAATCGTATGAGGCATGCTGGTCTCGGTTCCTTGCTGCGAGCTCCTCCAGGAGCACACTGGAGCCTGCCGGGAAAGCACTGGCACCCCTGTGCTCAAGTAAAATGCAGATTTCTCCCAAAGTAAGTTTAGCTATGCCCTAGTGGCGAAGAAGCATGTGTTAAAGGAAGGCTGCAACACTGTTACGTATTTCACGACTCATTGTGCACTCACCTTGGGTGTAACATCTGTGAAAGGGCACTGAATGACGTCCAAATCTTCTGCTGCGTTTGAGTTCCAGGAAAAATGGGTTCGTTGGTTTTCAAGCTGTGAACGTGCAGCTGTAATGGAAAGCCCTGCCCGGATCGCTCGACAGCTCTCGTTTGTACAGCATTCAAAGGGCTTCAGGAACGCCGTTCCAAGCAGCCTTACATTCCATGCTGGCGTAGCCAGGGAGGCATTTGGATTCTTCTGAGAAACACCACTGTGCCTCACAAGTGAAACCTGTGGGCTCCCAAATACGTCTCCCTACGGCAGCCTGAAATTACATGTTTAGTTCCAGTATGAAAACAACGGACAGCTTTAGCTGTGACAATGCTGGACTTCTGGGACCATCCAGATTCACCAAGGCCTAACTGTTGCCCGGCGGGGGAATGCTCTTCTGCACGTACAGCACTCACCACGTGAAAACCTTTCTTACCACAAGGAAGCAGTCTTACCCTAGTAGTAGAGAGGTAGGCAGAATCTTCAGATAAACCTGCTGTGTCATCAAGCTTGAAAGTCGGACACCGATGGGAACGTTCATAGTCTCCTGCAATGGAAGCCACTTGCTTTGGGCTTCAAAGCTGCCTGAACAGCCCTAGGGGCCCTACTTCTCTTCACTGCAGGATGCTCGCTGTGGGCCAAGGCTGCGTTCTCTCAAAGGCAATAATGTACTGGCAATTGGTTTCTAAAAACTCATCCAACTGCACTCCAGATTCAGCTCCATACAAATGAAATGTGACCTAAGTCCTCAGCGTAAGGTCCAGTGTTTCACATCAGCAGAGTTGAGTGTGCAGTGGTAGCCACGAAGCCATACTCTGAAAAGGAGTGCCTTAACTCTGCTATGCCCCTGAGGACACATAGGGCAGTGTATGGTGCACCAGTTTCTCATGATGACCACTGTGTGCTAGAAGAGAGGCCGCTGGCTTCTGAGGAACCCTAGGCGCAGTAGGTGCCCGGGAGCACTCTTCACATTCATAGCAAGGGCAATGTAGTCCTTTCTGGGATGCCTAGGTAGAGTGCTCCAATCGTCACAGAGCCTAGCGAAAGCAGCGCCTGGCAGACTCTGTTTGCAAGTGGATCGTCCTCAGTGACTGAAACAGAACTGCACTGCTACGGCACAATGTGCTTGTGATTCAGTCTGGGACACAGGATAGCTCTCTCACAGAAGCGAAAGCTAACCATTACATCCAGCCTGAAGACCAGTACATTTTACCCACTTCACACTGTTAAGTATGTGCAAGAGCCATGGTCACCGAGACCTCCCTAAGGTACTGAAATACCCGCTTCATCCTATGCAGAGGTCCCTGTGCCCACAGGAACTGCATGGAAGAGCCCTGTGGGTCCGTGTGTTTCCTTGAGGTAGTCAGAAACTACTGAGGATAACCTTATGAGCTCAAGTTTGAAACCGGGCAACCCTGGCAAAACCTTCATTTCGTCCGTGGTAGGCGAGACAGGTGCGGTTTGAAAGCTGCCTGAAAATCACTCCTGCTGCCCATCTTCTCTTGCTGCCTGACGGCATCACGAAAGAACTTGAGTGTAATCGTATGAGGCATGCTGGTCTCGGTTCCTTGCTGGGAGCTCCTCTAGGAGCACACTGGAGCCTGCTGGCAAAGGACTGGCACCCCTGTGCTCAAGTAAAATGCAGATTTCTCCCAAAGTAAGTTTAGCTATGCCCTAGTGGCGAAGAAGCATGTGTTAAAGGAAGGCTGCAACACTGTTACGTATTTCACAACTCACTGTGCACTCAACTTGGTTGTAACATCTGTGAAAAGGCACTGAATGCCTCCAAATCTTCTGCTGCGTTTGAGTCCCAGGACGCAAATGGGTTCGTTGGCTTTAAGGCTGTGAACGGGCAGCAGTAATGGCAAAGCCCTGCCCGGATCGCTCCAGAGCTCTCGTTTGTACAGCCTTCAAACGGCTTCAGGAAGGCCGTTCCAAGCATCCTTACATTCCAGGCTGTCGTAGCCAGGAAGGCATTTGGATTCTTTTGAGAAACACCACTGTGCCTCACAAGTGAAACCTGCGGGCTCCTAAATATGTCTCCCTACGGCAGCCTGAAACTATATGTTTAGTTCCAGTATGAAAAAAACGGACAGCTTTACTTGAGACAATGCTGGACGTCTGGGACCATCCAGATTCACCAAGGCCTAACTTTTGCCCGGCGGGGGAATGCTCTTCTGCACGTACAGCACTCACCACGTGAAAACCTTTCTTAGCACAAGGAAGCAGTCTTACCCTAGTAGTAGAGAGGTAGGCAGAATCTTCAGATAAACCTGCTGTGTCATCAAGCTTGAAAGTCGGACACCGATGGGATCTTTCGTATTCCCCTGCAATGGAAGCTTCTTTCTTTGGGCTTCAAAGCTGCCTGAACAGCGCGAGGGGCCAGCTTCTCTTCACTGCAGGATTGTCGCTGTGGGCCAAGGCTGCGTTCTCTCAATGGCAATAATGTGCTAGCAATTGCTTTCTAGTAACTCATCCAACTGCACTCCAGATTCAGCTCCATTCAAATGAAAGGTGACCTAGGTCCTCAGGGTAAGGTCCAGTGTTTCACATCAGCAGAGTTGAGTGTGCAGTGGTAGCCACGAAGCCATACTCTGAAAAGGAGTGCCTTAACTCTGCTGTGAGCCTGAGGACACATAGGGCAGTGTATCGTGCACCAGTTTCTCATGATGACCACTGTGTGCTAGAAGAGAGGCCGCTGGCTTCTGAGGAACCCTAGGCGCAGTAGGTGCCCGGGAGCACTCTTCACATTCATAGCAAGGGCAACGTACTCCTTTCTGGGATGCCTAGGTAGAGTGTTCCAATCGTCATAGAGCCTAGCGAAAGCAGCGCCTGGCAGACTCTCTTTGCAAGTGGATCGTCCTCAGTGACAGAAACAGAACTGCAGTGTTACTGCACAATGTGCTTGTGATTCAGTCTGGGACACAGGATAGCACTCTCACAGAATAGAAAGCTAACCTTTGCATCCAGCCTGAAGACCAGTACATTCTTCACTCTTCACACTGTTAAGTATGTGCAGGAGCCTTGATCACCGAGGCCTACCTAAGGTACTGAAATACTTACCCATTTCATCCTATGCAGAGGTCCCTGTGCCCACAGGAACTCCTTGGAAGAGCCCTGTGGGTCCCGTGTGTTTCCTTGAGGTAGTCAGAAACTACTGAGGAACACCTTATGAGCTCAAGTTTGAAACCGGGCAAACCTGGCAAAACCTTCATTTCGTCCGTGGTAGGCGAGATACGTGCGGTTTGAAAGCTGCCTGAAACTCACTCCTGCGGCCCATCTTCTCTTTGCTGCCTGACGGCATCACGAAAGAACTTGAGTGTAATCGTATGAGGCATGCTGGTCTCGGTTCCTTGCTGCGAGCTCCTCCAGGAGCACACTGGAGCCTGCCGGGAAAGAACTGGCACCCCTGTGCTCAAGTAAAATGCAGATTTCTCCCAAAGTAAGTTTAGCTATGCCCTAGTGGCGAAGAAGCATGTGTTAAAGGAAGGCTGCAACACTGTTACGTATTTCACGACTCATTGTGCACTCACCTTGGGTGTAACATCTGTGAAAGGGCACTGAATGCCGTCCAAATCTTCTGCTGCGTTTGAGTTGCAGGAAAAATGGGTTCGTTGGTTTTCAAGCTGTGAACGTGCAGCTGTAATGGAAAGCCCTGCCCGGATCGCTCGACAGCTCTCGTTTGTACAGCATTCAAAGGGCTTCAGGAACGCCGTTCCAAGCAGCCTTACATTCCATGCTGGCGTAGCCAGGGAGGCATTTGGATTCTTCTGAGAAACACCACTGTGCCTCACAAGTGAAACCTGTGGGCTCCCAAATACGTCTCCCTACGGCAGCCTGAAATTACATGTTTAGTTCCAGTATGAAAACAACGGACAGCTTTAGCTGTGACAATGCTGGACTTCTGGGACCATCCAGATTCACCAAGGCCTAACTGTTGCCCGGCGGGGGAATGCTCTTCTGCACGTACAGCACTCACCACGTGAAAACCTTTCTTACCACAAGGAAGCAGTCTTACCCTAGTAGTAGAGAGGTAGGCAGAATCTTCAGATAAACCTGCTGTGTCATCAAGCTTGAAAGTCGGACACCGATGGGAACGTTCATAGTCTCCTGCAATGGAAGCCACTTGCTTTGGGCTTCAAAGCTGCCTGAACAGCCCTAGGGGCCCTACTTCTCTTCACTGCAGGATGCTCGTTGTGGGCCAAGGCTGCGTTCTCTCAAAGGCAATAATGTACTGGCAATTGGTTTCTAAAAACTCATCCAAATGCACTCCAGATTCAGCTCCATACAAATGAAATGTGACCTAAGTCCTCAGCGTAAGGTCCAGTGTTTCACATCAGCAGAGTTGAGTGTGCAGTGGTAGCCACGAAGCCATACTCTGAAAAGGAGTGCCTTAACTCTGCTATGCCCCTGAGGACACATAGGGCAGTGTATGGTGCACCAGTTTCTCATGATGACCACTGTGTGCTAGAAGAGAGGCCGCTGGC
The DNA here is from genome assembly GCF_965194825.1 of Balaenoptera physalus. Classification (NCBI taxonomy): domain Eukaryota; kingdom Metazoa; phylum Chordata; class Mammalia; order Artiodactyla; family Balaenopteridae; genus Balaenoptera; species Balaenoptera physalus. The sequence goes on from NC_138898.1 coordinate 32,269,349, forward strand.
TTCTGAGGAACCCTAGGCGCAGTAGGTGCCCGGGAGCACTCTTCACATTCATAGCAAGGGCAATGTAGTCCTTTCTGGGATGCCTAGGTAGAGTGCTCCAATCGTCACAGAGCCTAGCGAAAGCAGCGCCTGGCAGACTCTGTTTGCAAGTGGATCGTCCTCAGTGACTGAAACAGAACTGCACTGCTACGGCACAATGTGCTTGTGATTCAGTCTGGGACACAGGATAGCTCTCTCACAGAAGCGAAAGCTAACCATTACATCCAGCCTGAAGACCAGTACATTTTACCCACTTCACACTGTTAAGTACGTGCAAGAGCCATGGTCACCGAGACCTACCTAAGGTACTGAAATACCCGCTTCATCCTATGCAGAGGTCCCTGTGCCCACAGGAACTGCATGGAAGAGCCCTGTGGGTCCGTGTGTTTCCTTGAGGTAGTCAGAAACTACTGAGGATAACCTTATGAGCTCAAGTTTGAAACCGGGCAACCCTGGCAAAACCTTCATTTCGTCCGTGGTAGGCGAGACAGGTGCGGTTTGAAAGCTGCCTGAAAATCACTCCTGCTGCCCATCTTCTCTTGCTGCCTGACGGCATCACGAAAGAACTTGAGTGTAATCGTATGAGGCATGCTGGTCTCGGTTCCTTGCTGGGAGCTCCTCTAGGAGCACACTGGAGCCTGCTGGCAAAGGACTGGCACCCCTGTGCTCAAGTAAAATGCAGATTTCTCCCAAAGTAAGTTTAGCTATGCCCTAGTGGCGAAGAAGCATGTGTTAAAGGAAGGCTGCAACACTGTTACGTATTTCACAACTCACTGTGCACTCAACTTGGTTGTAACATCTGTGAAAAGGCACTGAATGCCTCCAAATCTTCTGCTGCGTTTGAGTCCCAGGACGCAAATGGGTTCGTTGGCTTTAAGGCTGTGAACGGGCAGCAGTAATGGCAAAGCCCTGCCCGGATCGCTCCAGAGCTCTCGTTTGTACAGCCTTCAAACGGCTTCAGGAAGGCCGTTCCAAGCATCCTTACATTCCAGGCTGTCGTAGCCAGGAAGGCATTTGGATTCTTTTGAGAAACACCACTGTGCCTCACAAGTGAAACCTGCGGGCTCCTAAATATGTCTCCCTACGGCAGCCTGAAACTATATGTTTAGTTCCAGTATGAAAAAAACGGACAGCTTTACTTGAGACAATGCTGGACGTCTGGGACCATCCAGATTCACCAAGGCCTAACTTTTGCCCGGCGGGGGAATGCTCTTCTGCACGTACAGCACTCACCACGTGAAAACCTTTCTTAGCACAAGGAAGCAGTCTTACCCTAGTAGTAGAGAGGTAGGCAGAATCTTCAGATAAACCTGCTGTGTCATCAAGCTTGAAAGTCGGACACCGATGGGATCTTTCGTATTCCCCTGCAATGGAAGCTTCTTTCTTTGGGCTTCAAAGCTGCCTGAACAGCGCGAGGGGCCAGCTTCTCTTCACTGCAGGATTGTCGCTGTGGGCCAAGGCTGCGTTCTCTCAATGGCAATAATGTGCTAGCAATTGCTTTCTAGTAACTCATCCAACTGCACTCCAGATTCAGCTCCATTCAAATGAAAGGTGACCTAGGTCCTCAGGGTAAGGTCCAGTGTTTCACATCAGCAGAGTTGAGTGTGCAGTGGTAGCCACGAAGCCATACTCTGAAAAGGAGTGCCTTAACTCTGCTGTGAGCCTGAGGACACATAGGGCAGTGTATCGTGCACCAGTTTCTCATGATGACCACTGTGTGCTAGAAGAGAGGCCGCTGGCTTCTGAGGAACCCTAGGCGCAGTAGGTGCCCGGGAGCACTCTTCACATTCATAGCAAGGGCAACGTACTCCTTTCTGGGATGCCTAGGTAGAGTGTTCCAATCGTCATAGAGCCTAGCGAAAGCAGCGCCTGGCAGACTCTCTTTGCAAGTGGATCGTCCTCAGTGACAGAAACAGAACTGCAGTGTTACTGCACAATGTGCTTGTGATTCAGTCTGGGACACAGGATAGCACTCTCACAGAATAGAAAGCTAACCTTTGCATCCAGCCTGAAGACCAGTACATTCTTCACTCTTCACACTGTTAAGTATGTGCAGGAGCCTTGATCACCGAGGCCTACCTAAGGTACTGAAATACTTACCCATTTCATCCTATGCAGAGGTCCCTGTGCCCACAGGAACTCCTTGGAAGAGCCCTGTGGGTCCCGTGTGTTTCCTTGAGGTAGTCAGAAACTACTGAGGATAACCTTATGAGCTCAAGTTTGAAACCGGGCAACCCTGGCAAAACCTTCATTTCGTCCGTGGTAGGCGAGACAGGTGCGGTTTGAAAGCTGCCTGAAACTCACTCCTGCGGCCCATCTTCTCTTTGCTGCCTGACGGCATCACGAAAGAACTTGAGTGTAATCGTATGAGGCATGCTGGTCTCGGTTCCTTGCTGCGAGCTCCTCCAGGAGCACACTGGAGCCTGCCGGGAAAGAACTGGCACCCCTGTGCTCAAGTAAAATGCAGATTTCTCCCAAAGTAAGTTTAGCTATGCCCTAGTGGCGAAGAAGCATGTGTTAAAGGAAGGCTGCAACACTGTTACGTATTTCACGACTCATTGTGCACTCACCTTGGGTGTAACATCTGTGAAAGGGCACTGAATGCCGTCCAAATCTTCTGCTGCGTTTGAGTTCCAGGAAAAATGGGTTCGTTGGTTTTAAAGCTGTGAACGTGCAGCTGTAATGGAAAGCCCTGCCCGGATCGCTCGACAGCTCTCGTTTGTACAGCATTCAAAGGGCTTCAGGAACGCCGTTCCAAGCAGCCTTACATTCCATGCTGGCGTAGCCAGGGAGGCATTTGGATTCTTCTGAGAAACACCACTGTGCCTCACAAGTGAAACCTGTGGGCTCCCAAATACGCCTCCCTACGGCAGCCTGAAATTACATGTTTAGTTCCAGTATGAAAACAACGGACAGCTTTAGCTGTGACAATGCTGGACTTCTGGGACCATCCAGATTCACCAAGGCCTAACTGTTGCCCGGCGGGGGAATGCTCTTCTGCACGTACAGCACTCACCACGTGAAAACCTTTCTTACCACAAAGAAGCAGTCTTACCCTAGTAGTAGAGAGGTAGGCAGAATCTTCAGATAAACCTGCTGTGTCATCAAGCTTGAAAGTCGGACACCGATGGGAACGTTCATAGTCTCCTGCAATGGAAGCCACTTGCTTTGGGCTTCAAAGCTGCCTGAACAGCCCTAGGGGCCCTACTTCTCTTCACTGCAGGATGCTCGCTGTGGGCCAAGGCTGCGTTCTCTCAAAGGCAATAATGTACTGGCAATTGGTTTCTAAAAACTCATCCAACTGCACTCCAGATTCTGCTCCATACAAATGAAATGTGACCTAAGTCCTCAGCGTAAGGTCCAGTGTTTCACATCAGCAGAGTTGAGTGTGCAGTGGTAGCCACGAAGCCATACTCTGAAAAGGAGTGCCTTAACTCTGCTATGCCCCTGAGGACACATAGGGCAGCGTATGGTGCACCAGTTTCTCATGATGACCACTGTGTGCTAGAAGAGAGGCGGCTGGCTTCTGAGGAACCCTAGGCGCAGTAGGTGCCCGGGAGCACTCTTCACATTCATAGCAAGGGCAATGTAGTCCTTTCTGGGATGCCTAGGTAGAGTGCTCCAATCGTCACAGAGCCTAGCGAAAGCAGCGCCTGGCAGACTCTGTTTGCAAGTGGATCGTCCTCAGTGACTGAAACAGAACTGCACTGCTACGGCACAATGTGCTTGTGATTCAGTCTGGGACACAGGATAGCTCTCTCACAGAAGCGAAAGCTAACCATTACATCCAGCCTGAAGACCAGTACATTTTACCCACTTCACACTGTTAAGTATGTGCAAGAGCCATGGTCACCGAGACCTACCTAAGGTACTGAAATACCCGCTTCATCCTATGCAGAGGTCCCTGTGCCCACAGGAACTGCATGGAAGAGCCCTGTGGGTCCGTGTGTTTCCTTGAGGTAGTCAGAAACTACTGAGGATAACCTTATGAGCTCAAGTTTGAAACCGGGCAACCCTGGCAAAACCTTCATTTCGTCCGTGGTAGGCGAGACAGGTGCGGTTTGAAAGCTGCCTGAAAATCACTCCTGCTGCCCATCTTCTCTTTGCTGCCTGACGGCATCACGAAAGAACTTGAGTGTAATCGTATGAGGCATGCTGGTCTCGGTTCCTTGCTGGGAGCTCCTCTAGGAGCACACTGGAGCCTGCTGGCAAAGAACTGGCACCCCTGTGCTCAAGTAAAATGCAGATTTCTCCCAAAGTAAGTTTAGCTATGCCCTAGTGGCGAAGAAGCATGTGTTAAAGGAAGGCTGCAACACTGTTACGTATTTCACAACTCACTGTGCACTCAACTTGGTTGTAACATCTGTGAAAAGGCACTGAATGCCTCCAAATCTTCTGCTGCGTTTGAGTCCCAGGACGCAAATGGGTTCGTTGGCTTTAAGGCTGTGAACGGGCAGCAGTAATGGCAAAGCCCTGCCCGGATCGCTCCAGAGCTCTCGTTTGTACAGCATTCAAACGGCTTCAGGAAGGCCGTTCCAAGCATCCTTACATCCCAGGCTGTCGTAGCCAGGAAAGCATTTGGATTCTTTTGAGAAACACCACTGTGCCTCACAAGTGAAACCTGCGGGCTCCTAAATACGTCTCCCTACGGCAGCCTGAAACTATATGTTTAGTTCCAGTATGAAAAAAACGGACAGCTTTACTTGAGACAATGCTGGACGTCTGGGACCATCCAGATTCACCAAGGCTTAACTTTTGCCCGGCGGGGGAATGCTCTTCTGCACGTACAGCACTCACCACGTGAAAACCTTTCTTAGCACAAGGAAGCCGTCTTACCCTAGTAGTAGAGAGGTAGGCAGAATCTTCAGATAAACCTGCTGTGTCATCAAGCTTGAAAGTCGGACAGCGATGGGATCTTTCGTATTCCCCTGCAATGGAAGCTTCTTTCTTTGGGCTTCAAAGCTGCCTGAACAGCGCGAGGGGCCAGCTTCTCTTCACTGCAGGATTGTCGCTGTGGGCCAAGGCTGCGTTCTCTCAATGGCAATAATGTGCTAGCAATTGCTTTCTGGTAACTCATCCAACTGCACTCCAGATTCAGCTCCATTCAAATGAAAGGTGACCTAGGTCCTCAGGGTAAGGTCCAGTGTTTCACATCAGCAGAGTTGAGTGTGCAGTGGTAGCCACGAAGCCATACTCTGAAAAGGAGTGCCTTAACTCTGCTGTGAGCCTGAGGACACATAGGGCAGTGTATCGTGCACCAGTTTCTCATGATGACCACTGTGTGCTAGAAGAGAGGCCGCTGGCTTCTGAGGAACCCTAGGCGCAGTAGGTGCCCGGGAGCACTCTTCACATTCATAGCAAGGGCAACGTACTCCTTTCTGGGATGCCTAGGTAGAGTGTTCCAATCGTCATAGAGCCTAGCGAAAGCAGCGCCTGGCAGACTCTCTTTGCAAGTGGATCGTCCTCAGTGACAGAAACAGAACTGCAGTGTTACTGCACAATGTGCTTGTGATTCAGTCTGGGACCCAGGATAGCACTCTCACAGAATAGAAAGCTAACCTTTGCATCCAGCCTGAAGACCAGTACATTCTTCACTCTTCACACTGTTAAGTATGTGCAGGAGCCTTGATCACCGAGGCCTACCTAAGGTACTGAAATACTTACCCATTTCATCCTATGCAGAGGTCCCTGTGCCCACAGGAACTCCTTGGAAGAGCCCTGTGGGTCCCGTGTGTTTCCTTGAGGTAGTCAGAAACTACTGAGGAACACCTTATGAGCTCAAGTTTGAAACCGGGCAACCCTGGCAAAACCTTCATTTCGTCCGTGGTAGGCGAGACAGGTGCGGTTTGAAAGCTGCCTGAAACTCACTCCTGCTGCCCATCTTCTCTTTGCTGCCTGACGGCATCACGAAAGAACTTGAGTGTAATCGTATGAGGCATGCTGGTCTCGGTTCCTTGCTGGGAGCTCCTCCAGGAGCACACTGGAGCCTGCCGGGAAAGAACTGGCACCCCTGTGCTCAAGTAAAATGCAGATTTCTCCCAAAGTAAGTTTAGCTATGCCCTAGTGGCGAAGAAGCATGTGTTAAAGGAAGGCTGCAACACTGTTACGTATTTCACGACTCATTGTGCACTCACCTTGGGTGTAACATCTGTGAAAGGGCACTGAATGCCGTCCAAATCTTCTGCTGCGTTTGAGTTCCAGGAAAAATGGGTTCGTTGGTTTTAAAGCTGTGGACGTGCGGCTGTAATGGAAAGCCCTGCCCGGATCGCTCGACAGCTCTCGTTTGTACAGCATTCAAAGGGCTTCAGGAACGCCGTTCCAAGCAGCCTTACATTCCATGCTGGCGTAGCCAGGGAGGCATTTGGATTCTTCTGAGAAACACCACTGTGCCTCACAAGTGAAACCTGTGGGCTCCCAAATACGTCTCCCTACGGCAGCCTGAAATTACATGTTTAGTTCCAGTATGAAAACAACGGACAGCTTTAGCTGTGACAATGCTGGACTTCTGGGACCATCCAGATTCACCAAGGCCTAACTGTTGCCCGGCGGGGGAATGCTCTTCTGCACGTACAGCACTCACCACGTGAAAACCTTTCTTACCACAAGGAAGTAGTCTTACCCTAGTAGTAGAGAGGTAGGCAGAATCTTCAGATAAACCTGCTGTGTCATCAAGCTTGAAAGTCGGACACCGATGGGAACGTTCATAGTCTCCTGCAATGGAAGCCACTTGCTTTGGGCTTCAAAGCTGCCTGAACAGCCCTAGGGGCCCTACTTCTCTTCACTGCAAGATGCTCGCTGTGGGCCAAGGCTGCGTTCTCTCAAAGGCAATAATGTACTGGCAATTGGTTTCTAAAAACTCATCCAACTGCACTCCAGATTCAGCTCCATACAAATGAAATGTGACCTAAGTCCTCAGCGTAAGGTCCAGTGTTTCACATCAGCAGAGTTGAGTGTGCAGTGGTAGCCACGAAGCCATACTCTGAAAAGGAGTGCCTTAACTCTGCTATGGCCCTGAGGACACATAGGGCAGTGTATGGTGCACCAGTTTCTCATGATGACCACTGTGTGCTAGAAGAGAGGCCGCTGGCTTCTGAGGAACCCTAGGCGCAGTAGGTGCCCGGGAGCACTCTTCACATTCATAGCAAGGGCAATGTAGTCCTTTCTGGGATGCCTAGGTAGAGTGCTCCAATCGTCACAGAGCCTAGCGAAAGCAGCGCCTGGCAGACTCTGTTTGCAAGTGGATCGTCCTCAGTGACTGAAACAGAACTGCACTGCTACGGCACAATGTGCTTGTGATTCAGTCTGGGACACAGGATAGCTCTCTCACAGAAGCGAAAGCTAACCATTACATCCAGCCTGAAGACCAGTACATTTTACCCACTTCACACTGTTAAGTATGTGCAAGATCCATGGTCACCGAGACCTACCTAAGGTACTGAAATACCCGCTTCATCCTATGCAGAGGTCCCTGTGCCCACAGGAACTGCATGGAAGAGCCCTGTGGGTCCGTGTGTTTCCTTGAGGTAGTCAGAAACTACTGAGGATAACCTTATGAGCTCAAGTTTGAAACCGGGCAACCCTGGCAAAACCTTCATTTCGTCCGTGGTAGGCGAGACAGGTGCGGTTTGAAAGCTGCCTGAAAATCACTCCTGCTGCCCATCTTCTCTTTGCTGCCTGACGGCATCACGAAAGAACTTGAGTGTAATCGTATGAGGCATGCTGGTCTCGGTTCCTTGCTGGGAGCTCCTCTAGGAGCACACTGGAGCCTGCTGGCAAAGAACTGGCACCCCTGTGCTCAACTAAAATGCAGATTTCTGCCAAAGTAAGTTTAGCTATGCCCTAGTGGCGAAGAAGCATGTGTTAAAGGAAGGCTGCAACACTGTTACGTATTTCACAACTCACTGTGCACTCAACTTGGTTGTAACATCTGTGAAAAGGCACTGAATGCCTCCAAATCTTCTGCTGCGTTTGAGTCCCAGGACGCAAATGGGTTCGTTGGCTTTAAGGCTGTGAACGGGCAGCAGTAATGGCAAAGCCCTGCCCGGATCGCTCCAGAGCTCTCGTTTGTACAGCATTCAAACGGCTTCAGGAAGGCCGTTCCAAGCATCCTTACATTCCAGGCTGTCGTAGCCAGGAAGGCATTTGGATTCTTTTGAGAAACACCACTGTGCCTCACAAGTGAAACCTGCGGGCTCCTAAATACGTCTCCCTACGGCAGCCTGAAACTATATGTTTAGTTCCAGTATGAAAAAAACGGACAGCTTTACTTGAGACAATGCTGGACGTCTGGGACCATCCAGATTCACCAAGGCCTAACTTTTGCCCGGCGGGGGAATGCTCTTCTGCACGTACAGCACTCACCACGTGAAAACCTTTCTTAGCACAAGGAAGCAGTCTTACCCTAGTAGTAGAGAGGTAGGCAGAATCTTCAGATAAACCTGCTGTGTCATCAAGCTTGAAAGTCGGACACCGATGGGATCTTTCGTATTCCCCTGCAATGGAAGCTTCTTTCTTTGGGCTTCAAAGCTGCCTGAACAGCGCGAGGGGCCAGCTTCTCTTCACTGCAGGATTGTCGCTGTGGGCCAAGGCTGCGTTCTCACAAAGGCAATAATGTACTGGCAATTGGTTTCTAAAAACTCATCCAACTGCACTCCAGATTCAGCTCCATACAAATGAAATGTGACCTAAGTCCTCAGCGTAAGGTCCAGTGTTTCACATCAGCAGAGTTGAGTGTGCAGTGGTAGCCACGAAGCCATACTCTGAAAAGGAGTGCCTTAACTCTGCTATGCCCCTGAGGACACATAGGGCAGTGTATCGTGCACCAGGTTCTCATGATGACCACTGTGTGCTAGAAGAGAGGCCGCTGGCTTCTGAGGAACCCTAGGCGCAGTAGGTGCCCGGGAGCACTCTTCACATTCATAGCAAGGGCAACGTACTCCTTTCTGGGATGCCTAGGTAGAGTGTTCCAATCGTCATAGAGCCTAGCGAAAGCAGCGCCTGGCAGACTCTCTTTGCAAGTGGATCGTCCTCAGTGACAGAAACAGAACTGCAGTGTTACTGCACAATGTGCTTGTGATTCAGTCTGGGACACAGGATAGCACTCTCACAGAATAGAAAGCTAACCTTTGCATCCAGCCTGAAGACCAGTACATTCTTCACTCTTCACACTGTTAAGTATGTGCAGGAGCCTTGATCACCGAGGCCTACCTAAGGTACTGAAATCCTTACCCATTTCATCCTATGCAGAGGTCCCTGTGCCCACAGGAACTCCTTGGAAGAGCCCTGTGGGTCCCGTGTGTTTCCTTGAGGTAGTCAGAAACTACTGAGGATAACCTTATGAGCTCAAGTTTGAAACCGGGCAACCCTGGCAAAACCTTCATTTCGTCCGTGGTAGGCGAGACAGGTGCGGTTTGAAAGCTGCCTGAAACTCACTCCTGCGGCCCATCTTCTCTTTGCTGCCTGACGGCATCACGAAAGAACTTGAGTGTAATCGTATGAGGCATGCTGGTCTCGGTTCCTTGCTGCGAGCTCCTCCAGGAGCACACTGGAGCCTGCCGGGAAAGAACTGGCACCCCTGTGCTCAAGTAAAATGCAGATTTCTCCCAAAGTAAGTTTAGCTATGCCCTAGTGGCGAAGAAGCATGTGTTAAAGGAAGGCTGCAACACTGTTACGTATTTCACGACTCATTGTGCACTCACCTTGGATGTAACATCTGTGAAAGGGCACTGAATGCCGTCCAAATCTTCTGCTGCGTTTGAGTTGCAGGAAAAATGGGTTCTTTGGTTTTAAAGCTGTGAACGTGCAGCTGTAATGGAAAGCCCTGCCCGGATCGCTCGACAGCTCTCGTTTGTACAGCATTCAAAGGGCTTCAGGAACGCCGTTCCAAGCAGCCTTACATTCCATGCTGGCGTAGCCAGGGAGGCATTTGGATTCTTTTGAGAAACACCACTGTGCCTCACAAGTGAAACCTGTGGGCTCCCAAATACGTCTCCCTACGGCAGCCTGAAATTACATGTTTAGTTCCAGTATGAAAACAACGGACAGCTTTAGCTGTGACAATGCTGGACTTCTGGGACCATCCAGATTCACCAAGGCCTAACTGTTGCCCGGCGGGGGAATGCTCTTCTGCACGTACAGCACTCACCACGTGAAAACCTTTCTTACCACAAGGAAGCAGTCTTACCCTAGTAGTAGAGAGGTAGGCAGAATCTTCAGATAAACCTGCTGTGTCATCAAGCTTGAAAGTCGGACACCGATGGGAACGTTCATAGTCTCCTGCAATGGAAGCCACTTGCTTTGGGCTTCAAAGCTGCCTGAACAGCCCTAGGGGCCCTACTTCTCTTCACTGCAGGATGCTCGCTGTGGGCCAAGGCTGCGTTCTCTCAAAGGCAATAATGTACTGGCAATTGGTTTCTAAAAACTCATCCAACTGCACTCCAGATTCAGCTCCATACAAATGAAATGTGACCTAAGTCCTCAGCGTAAGGTCCAGTGTTTCACATCAGCAGAGTTGAGTGTGCAGTGGTAGCCACGAAGCCATACTCTGAAAAGGAGTGCCTTAACTCTGCTATGCCCCTGAGGACACATAGGGCAGTGTATGGTGCACCAGTTTCTCATGATGACCACTGTGTGCTAGAAGAGAGGCCGCTGGCTTCTGAGGAACCCTAGGCGCAGTAGGTGCCCGGGAGCACTCTTCACATTCATAGCAAGGGCAATGTAGTCCTTTCTGGGATGCCTAGGTAGAGTGCTCCAATCGTCACAGAGCCTAGCGAAAGCAGCGCCTGGCAGACTCTGTTTGCAAGTGGATCGTCCTCAGTGACTGAAACAGAACTGCACTGCTACGGCACAATGTGCTTGTGATTCAGTCTGGGACACAGGATAGCTCTCTCACAGAAGCGAAAGCTAACCATTACATCCAGCCTGAAGACCAGTACATTTTACCCACTTCACACTGTTAAGTATGTGCAAGAGCCATGGTCACCGAGACCTACCTAAGGTACTGAAATACCCGCTTCATCCTATGCAGAGGTCCCTGTGCCCACAGGAACTGCATGGAAGAGCCCTGTGGGTCCGTGTGTTTCCTTGAGGTAGTCAGAAACTACTGAGGATAACCTTATGAGCTCAAGTTTGAAACCGGGCAACCCTGGCAAAACCTTCATTTCGTCCGTGGTAGGCGAGACAGGTGTGGTTTGAAAGCTGCCTGAAAATCACTCCTGCTGCCCATCTTCTCTTTGCTGCCTGACGGCATCACGAAAGAACTTGAGTGTAATCGTATGAGGCATGCTGGTCTCGGTTCCTTGCTGGGAGCTCCTCTAGGAGCACACTGGAGCCTGCTGGCAAAGAACTGGCACCCCTGTGCTCAAGTAAAATGCAGATTTCTCCCAAAGTAAGTTTAGCTATGCCCTAGTGGCGAAGAAGCATGTGTTAAAGGAAGGCTGCAACACTGTTACGTATTTCACAACTCACTGTGCACTCAACTTGGTTGTAACATCTGTGAAAAGGCACTGAATGCCTCCAAATCTTCTGCTGCGTTTGAGTCCCAGGACGCAAATGGGCTCGTTGGCTTTAAGGCTGTGAACGGGCAGCACTAATGGCAAAGCCCTGCCCGGATCGCTCCAGAGCTCTCGTTTGTACAGCATTCAAACGGCTTCAGGAAGGCCGTTCCAAGCATCCTTACATTCCAGGCTGTCGTAGCCAGGAAGGCATTTGGATTCTTTTGAGAAACACCACTGTGCCTCACAAGTGAAACCTGCGGGCTCCTAAATACGTCTCCCTACGGCAGCCTGAAACTATATGTTTAGTTCCAGTATGAAAAAAACGGACAGCTTTACTTGAGACAATGCTGGACGTCTGGGACCATCCAGATTCACCAAGGCCTAACTTTTGCCCGGCGGGGGAATGCTCTTCTGCACGTACAGCACTCACCACGTGAAAACCTTTCTTAGCACAAGGAAGCAGTCTTACCCTAGTAGTAGAGAGGTAGGCAGAATCTTCAGATAAACCTGCTGTGTCATCAAGCTTGAAAGTCGGACACCGATGGGATCTTTCATATTCCCCTGCAATGGAAGCTTCTTTCTTTGGGCTTCAAAGCTGCCTGAACAGCGCGAGGGGCCAGCTTCTCTTCACTGCAGGATTGTCGCTGTGGGCCAAGGCTGCGTTCTCACAAAGGCAATAATGTACTGGCAATTGGTTTCTAAAAACTCATCCAACTGCACTCCAGATTAAGCTCCATACAAATGAAATGTGACCTAAGTCCTCAGCGTAAGGTCCAGTGTTTCACATCAGCAGAGTTGAGTGTGCAGTGGTAGCCACGAAGCCATACTCTGAAAAGGAGTGCCTTAACTCTGCTATGCCCCTGAGGACACATAGGGCAGTGTATCGTGCACCAGGTTCTCATGATGACCACTGTGTGCTAGAAGAGAGGCCGCTGGCTTCTGAGGAACCCTAGGCGCAGTAGGTGCCCGGGAGCACTCTTCACATTCATAGCAAGGGCAACGTACTCCTTTCTGGGATGCCTAGGTAGAGTGTTCCAATCGTCATAGAGCCTAGCGAAAGCAGCGCCTGGCAGACTCTCTTTGCAAGTGGATCGTCCTCAGTGACAGAAACAGAACTGCAGTGTTACTGCACAATGTGCTTGTGATTCAGTCTGGGACACAGGATAGCACTCTCACAGAATAGAAAGCTAACCTTTGCATCCAGCCTGAAGACCAGTACATTCTTCACTCTTCACACTGTTAAGTATGTGCAGGAGCCTTGATCACCGAGGCCTACCTAAGGTACTGAAATACTTACCCATTTCATCCTATGCAGAGGTCCCTGTGCCCACAGGAACTCCTTGGAAGAGCCCTGTGGGTCCCGTGTGTTTCCTTGAGGTAGTCAGAAACTACTGAGGAACACCTTATGAGCTCAAGTTTGAAACCGGGCAACCCTGGCAAAACCTTCATTTCGTCCGTGGTAGGCGAGACAGGTGCGGTTTGAAAGCTGCCTGAAACTCACTCCTGCGGCCCATCTTCTCTTTGCTGCCTGACGGCATCACGAAAGAACTTGAGTGTAATCGTATGAGGCATGCTGGTCTCTGTTCCTTGCTGCGAGCTCCTCCAGGAGCACACTGGAGCCTGCCGGGAAAGAACTGGCACCCCTGTGCTCAAGTAAAATGCAGATTTCTCCCAAAGTAAGTTTAGCTATGCCCTAGTGGCGAAGAAGCATGTGTTAAAGGAAGGCTGCAACACTGTTACGTATTTCACGACTCATTGTGCACTCACCTTGGGTGTAACATCTGTGAAAGGGCACTGAATGCCGTCCAAATCTTCTGCTGCGTTTGAGTTGCAGGAAAAATGGGTTCGTTGGTTTTCAAGCTGTGAACGTGCAGCTGTAATGGAAAGCCCTGCCCGGATCGCTCGACAGCTCTCGTTTGTACAGCATTCAAAGGGCTTCAGGAACGCCGTTCCAAGCAGCCTTACATTCCATGCTGGCGTAGCCAGGGAGGCATTTGGATTCTTCTGAGAAACACCACTGTGCCTCACAAGTGAAACCTGTGGGCTCCCAAATACGTCTCCCTACGGCAGCCTGAAATTACATGTTTAGTTCCAGTATGAAAACAACGGACAGCTTTAGCTGTGACAATGCTGGACTTCTGGGACCATCCAGATTCACCAAGGCCTAACTGTTGCCCGGCGGGGGAATGCTCTTCTGCACGTACAGCACTCACCACGTGAAAACCTTTCTTACCACAAGGAAGCAGTCTTACCCTAGTAGTAGAGAGGTAGGCAGAATCTTCAGATAAACCTGCTGTGTCATCAAGCTTGAAAGTCGGACACCGATGGGAACGTTCATAGTCTCCTGCAATGGAAGCCACTTGCTTTGGGCTTCAAAGCTGCCTGAACAGCCCTAGGGGCCCTACTTCTCTTCACTGCAGGATGCTCGCTGTTGGCCAAGGCTGCGTTCTCTCAAAGGCAATAATGTACTGGCAATTGGTTTCTAAAAACTCATCCAACTGCACTCCAGATTCAGCTCCATACAAATGAAATGTGACCTAAGTCCTCAGCGTAAGGTCCAGTGTTTCACATCAGCAGAGTTGAGTGTGCAGTGGTAGCCACGAAGCCATACTCTGAAAAGGAGTGCCTTAACTCTGCTATGCCCCTGAGGACACATAGGGCAGTGTATGGTGCACCAGTTTCTCATGATGACCACTGTGTGCTAGAAGAGAGGCCGCTGGCTTCTGAGGAACCCTAGGCGCAGTAGGTGCCCGGGAGCACTCTTCACATTCATAGCAAGGGCAATGTAGTCCTTTCTGGGATGCCTAGGTAGAGTGCTCCAATCGTCACAGAGCCTAGCGAAAGCAGCGCCTGGCAGACTCTGTTTGCAAGTGGATCGTCCTCAGTGACTGAAACAGAACTGCACTGCTACGGCACAATGTGCTTGTGATTCAGTCTGGGACACAGGATAGCTCTCTCACAGAAGCGAAAGCTAACCATTACATCCAGCCTGAAGACCAGTACATTTTACCCACTTCACACTGTTAAGTATGTGCAAGAGCCATGGTCACCGAGACCTCCCTAAGGTACTGAAATACCCGCTTCATCCTATGCAGAGGTCCCTGTGCCCACAGGAACTGCATGGAAGAGCCCTGTGGGTCCGTGTGTTTCCTTGAGGTAGTCAGAAACTACTGAGGATAACCTTATGAGCTCAAGTTTGAAACCGGGCAACCCTGGCAAAACCTTCATTTCGTCCGTGGTAGGCGAGACAGGTGCGGTTTGAAAGCTGCCTGAAAATCACTCCTGCTGCCCATCTTCTCTTTGCTGCCTGACGGCATCACGAAAGAACTTGAGTGTAATCGTATGAGGCATGCTGGTCTCGGTTCCTTGCTGGGAGCTCCTCTAGGAGCACACTGGAGCCTGCTGGCAAAGAACTGGCACCCCTGTGCTCAAGTAAAATGCAGATTTCTGCCAAAGTAAGTTTAGCTATGCCCTAGTGGCGAAGAAGCATGTGTTAAAGGAAGGCTGCAACACTGTTACGTATTTCACAACTCACTGTGCACTCAACTTGGTTGTAACATCTGTGAAAAGGCACTGAATGCCTCCAAATCTTCTGCTGCGTTTGAGTCCCAGGACGCAAATGGGCTCGTTGGCTTTAAGGCTGTGAACGGGCAGCACTAATGGCAAAGCCCTGCCCAGATCGCTCCAGAGCTGTCGTTTGTACAGCATTCAAACGGCTTCAGGAAGGCCGTTCCAAGCATCCTTACATTCCAGGCTGTCGTAGCCAGGAAGGCATTTGGATTCTTTTGAGAAACACCACTGTGCCTCACAAGTGAAACCTGCGGGCTCCTAAATACGTCTCCCTACGGCAGCCTGAAACTATATGTTTAGTTCCAGTATGAAAAAAACGGACAGCTTTACTTGAGACAATGCTGGACGTCTGGGACCATCCAGATTCACCAAGGCCTAACTTTTGCCCGGCGGGGGAATGCTCTTCTGCACGTACAGCACTCACCACGTGAAAACCTTTCTTAGCACAAGGAAGCAGTCTTACCCTAGTAGTAGAGAGGTAGGCAGAATCTTCAGATAAACCTGCTGTGTCATCAAGCTTGAAAGTCGGACACCGATGGGATCTTTCATATTCCCCTGCAATGGAAGCTTCTTTCTTTGGGCTTCAAAGCTGCCTGAACAGCGCGAGGGGCCAGCTTCTCTTCACTGCAGGATTGTCGCTGTGGGCCAAGGCTGCGTTCTCACAAAGGCAATAATGTACTGGCAATTGGTTTCTAAAAACTCATCCAACTGCACTCCAGATTCAGCTCCATACAAATGAAATGTGACCTAAGTCCTCAGCGTAAGGTCCAGTGTTTCACATCAGCAGAGTTGAGTGTGCAGTGGTAGCCACGAAGCCATACTCTGAAAAGGAGTGCCTTAACTCTGCTATGCCCCTGAGGACACATAGGGCAGTGTATCGTGCACCAGTTTCTCATGATGCCCACTGTGTGCTAGAAGAGAGGCCGCTGGCTTCTGAGGAACCCTAGGCGCAGTAGGTGCCCGGGAGCACTCTTCACATTCATAGCAAGGGCAATGTAGTCCTTTCTGGGATGCCTAGGTAGAGTGCTCCAATCGTCACAGAGCCTAGCGAAAGCAGCGTCTGGCAGACTCTGTTTGCAAGTGGATCGTCCTCAGTGACTGAAACAGAACTGCACTGCTACGGCACAATGTGCTTGTGATTCAGTCTGGGACACAGGATAGCTCTCTCACAGAAGCGAAAGCTAACCATTACATCCAGCCTGAAGACCAGTACATTTTACCCACTTCACACTGTTAAGTATGTGCAAGAGCCATGGTCACCGAGACCTACCTAAGGTACTGAAATACCCGCTTCATCCTATGCAGAGGTCCCTGTGCCCACAGGAACTGCATGGAAGAGCCCTGTGGGTCCGTGTGTTTCCTTGAGGTAGTCAGAAACTACTGAGGATAACCTTATGAGCTCAAGTTTGAAACCGGGCAACCCTGGCAAAACCTTCATTTCGTCCGTGGTAGGCGAGACAGGTGCGGTTTGAAAGCTGCCGGAAAATCACTCCTGCTGCCCATCTTCTCTTTGCTGCCTGACGGCATCACGAAAGAACTTGAGTGTAATCGTATGAGGCATGCTGGTCTCGGTTCCTTGCTGGGAGCTCCTCTAGGAGCACACTGGAGCCTGCTGGCAAAGAACTGGCACCCCTGTGCTCAAGTAAAATGCAGATTTCTCCCAAAGTAAGTTTAGCTATGCCCTAGTGGCGAAGAAGCATGTGTTAAAGGAAGGCTGCAACACTGTTACGTATTTCACAACTCACTGTGCACTCAACTTGGTTGTAACATCTGTGAAAAGGCACTGAATGCCTCCAAATCTTCTGCTGCGTTTGAGTCCCAGGACGCAAATGGGTTCGTTGGCTTTAAGGCTGTGAACGGGCAGCAGTAATGGCAAAGCCCTGCCCGGATCGCTCCAGAGCTCTCGTTTGTACAGCATTCAAACGGCTTCAGGAAGGCCGTTCCAAGCATCCTTACATTCCAGGCTGTCGTAGCCAGGAAGGCATTTGGATTCTTTTGAGAAACACCACTGTGCCTCACAAGTGAAACCTGCGGGCTCCTAAATACGTCTCCCTACGGCAGCCTGAAACTATATGTTTAGTTCCAGTATGAAAAAAACGGACAGCTTTACTTGAGACAATGCTGGACGTCTGGGACCATCCAGATTCACCAAGGCCTAACTTTTGCCCGGCGGGGGAATGCTCTTCTGCACGTACAGCACTCACCACGTGAAAACCTTTCTTAGCACAAGGAAGCAGTCTTACCCTAGTAGTAGAGAGGTAGGCAGAATCTTCAGATAAACCTGCTGTGTCATCAAGCTTGAAAGTCGGACACCGATGGGATCTTTCGTATTCCCCTGCAATGGAAGCTTCTTTCTTTGGGCTTCAAAGCTGCCTGAACAGCGTGAGGGGCCAGCTTCTCTTCACTGCAGGATTGTCGCTGTGGGCCAAGTCTGCGTTCTCACAAAGGCAATAATGTACTGGCAATTGGTTTCTAAAAACTCATCCAACTGCACTCCAGATTCAGCTCCATACAAATGAAATGTGACCTAAGTCCTCAGCGTAAGGTCCAGTGTTTCACATCAGCAGAGTTGAGTGTGCAGTGGTAGCCACGAAGCCATACTCTGAAAAGGAGTGCCTTAACTCTGCTATGCCCCTGAGGACACATAGGGCAGTGTATCGTGCACCTGGTTCTCATGATGACCACTGTGTGCTAGAAGAGAGGCCGCTGGCTTCTGAGGAACCCTAGGCGCAGTAGGTGCCCGGGAGCACTCTTCACATTCATAGCAAGGGCAACGTACTCCTTTCTGGGATGCCTAGGTAGAGTGTTCCAATCGTCATAGAGCCTAGCGAAAGCAGCGCCTGGCAGACTCTCTTTGCAAGTGGATCGTCCTCAGTGACAGAAACAGAACTGCAGTGTTACTGCACAATGTGCTTGTGATTCAGTCTGGGACACAGGATAGCACTCTCACAGAATAGAAAGCTAACCTTTGCATCCAGCCTGAAGACCAGTACATTCTTCACACTTCACACTGTTAAGTATGTGCAGGAGCCTTGATCACCGAGGCCTACCTAAGGTACTGAAATCCTTACCCATTTCATCCTATGCAGAGGTCCCTGTGCCCACAGGGACTCCTTGGAAGAGCCCTGTGGGTCCCGTGTGTTTCCTTGAGGTAGTCAGAAACTACTGAGGATAACCTTATGAGCTCAAGTTTGAAACCGGGCAACCCTGGCAAAACCTTCATTTCGTCCGTGGTAGGCGAGACAGGTGCGGTTTGAAAGCTGCCTGAAACTCACTCCTGCGGC
This sequence comes from Balaenoptera physalus, assembly GCF_965194825.1. Classification (NCBI taxonomy): domain Eukaryota; kingdom Metazoa; phylum Chordata; class Mammalia; order Artiodactyla; family Balaenopteridae; genus Balaenoptera; species Balaenoptera physalus. The sequence goes on from NC_138898.1 coordinate 32,287,737, forward strand.
CCATCTTCTCTTTGCTGCCTGACGGCATCACGAAAGAACTTGAGTGTAATCGTATGAGGCATGCTGGTCTCGGTTCCTTGCTGGGAGCTCCTCCAGGAGCACACTGGAGCCTGCCGGGAAAGAACTGGCACCCCTGTGCTCAAGTAAAATGCAGATTTCTCCCAAAGTAAGTTTAGCTATGCCCTAGTGGCCAAGAAGCATGTGTTAAAGGAAGGCTGCAACACTGTTACGTATTTCACGACTCATTGTGCACTCACCTTGGGTGTAACATCTGTGAAAGGGCACTGAATGCCGTCCAAATCTTCTGCTGCGTTTGAGTTGCAGGAAAAATGGGTTCGTTGGTTTTAAAGCTGTGAACGTGCAGCTGTAATGGAAAGCCCTGCCCGGATCGCTCGACAGCTCTCGTTTGTACAGCATTCAAAGGGCTTCAGGAACGCCGTTCCAAGCAGCCTTACATTCCATGCTGGCGTAGCCAGGGAGGCATTTGGATTCTTCTGAGAAACACCACTGTGCCTCACAAGTGAAACCTGTGGGCTCCCAAATACGTCTCCCTACGGCAGCCTGAAATTACATGTTTAGTTCCAGTATGAAAACAACGGACAGCTTTAGCTGTGACAATGCTGGACTTCTGGGACCATCCAGATTCACCAAGGCCTAACTGTTGCCCGGCGGGGGAATGCTCTTCTGCACGTACAGCACTCACCACGTGAAAACCTTTCTTACCACAAGGAAGCAGTCTTACCCTAGTAGTAGAGAGGTAGGCAGAATCTTCAGATAAACCTGCTGTGTCATCAAGCTTGACAGTCGGACACCAATGGGAACGTTCATAGTCTCCTGCAGTGGAAGCCACTTACTTTGGGCTTCAAAGCTGCCTGAACAGCCCTAGGGGCCCTACTTCTCTTCACTGCAGGATGCTCGCTGTGGGCCAAGGCTGCGTTCTCTCAAAGGCAATAATGTACTGGCAATTGGTTTCTAAAAACTCATCCAACTGCACTCCAGATTCAGCTCCATACAAATGAAATGTGACCTAAGTCCTCAGCGTAAGGTCCAGTGTTTCACATCAGCAGAGTTGAGTGTGCAGTGGTAGCCACGAAGCCATACTCTGAAAAGGAGTGCCTTAACTCTGCTATGCCCCTGAGGACACATAGGGCAGTGTATGGTGCACCAGTTTCTCATGATGACCACTGTGTGCTAGAAGAGAGGCCGCTGGCTTCTGAGGAACCCTAGGCGCAGTAGGTGCCCGGGAGCACTCTTCACATTCATAGCAAGGGCAATGTAGTCCTTTCTGGGATGCCTAGGTGGAGTGCTCCAATCGTCACAGAGCCTAGCGAAAGCAGCGCCTGGCAGACTCTGTTTGCAAGTGGATCGTCCTCAGTGACTGAAACAGAACTGCACTGCTACGGCACAATGTGCTTGTGATTCAGTCGGGGACACAGGATAGCTCTCTCACAGAAGCGAAAGCTAACCATTACATCCAGCCTGAAGACCAGTACATTTTACCCACTTCACACTGTTAAGTATGTGCAAGAGCCATGGTCACCGAGACCTACCTAAGGTACTGAAATACCCGCTTCATCCTATGCAGAGGTCCCTGTGCCCACAGGAACTGCATGGAAGAGCCCTGTGGGTCCGTGTGTTTCCTTGAGGTAGTCAGAAACTACTGAGGATAACCTTATGAGCTCAAGTTTGAAACCGGGCAACCCTGGCAAAACCTTCATTTCGTCCGTGGTAGGCGAGACAGGTGCGGTTTGAAAGCTGCCTGAAAATCACTCCTGCTGCCCATCTTCTCTTTGCTGCCTGACGGCATCACGAAAGAACTTGAGTGTAATCGTATGAGGCATGCTGGTCTCGGTTCCTTGCTGGGAGCTCCTCTAGGAGCACACTGGAGCCTGCTGGCAAAGAACTGGCACCCCTGTGCTCAAGTAAAATGCAGATTTCTCCCAAAGTAAGTTTAGCTATGCCCTAGTGGCGAAGAAGCATGTGTTAAAGGAAGGCTGCAACACTGTTACGTATTTCACAACTCACTGTGCACTCAACTTGGTTGTAACATCTGTGAAAAGGCACTGAATGCCTACAAATCTTCTGCTGCGTTTGAGTCTCAGGACGCAAATGGGCTCGTTGGCTTTAAGGCTGTGAACGGGCAGCACTAATGGCAAAGCCCTGCCCGGATCGCTCCAGAGCTCTCGTTTGTACAGCATTCAAACGGCTTCAGGAAGGCCGTTCCAAGCATCCTTACATTCCAGGCTGTCGTAGCCAGGAAGGCATTTGGATTCTTTTGAGAAACACCACTGTGCCTCACAAGTGAAACCTGCGGGCTCCTAAATACGTCTCCCTACGGCAGCCTGAAACTATATGTTTAGTTCCAGTATGAAAAAAACGGACAGCTTTACTTGAGACAATGCTGGACGTCTGGGACCATCCAGATTCACCAAGGCCTAACTTTTGCCCGGCGGGGGAATGCTCTTCTGCACGTACAGCACTCACCACGTGAAAACCTTTCTTAGCACAAGGAAGCAGTCTTACCCTAGTAGTAGAGAGGTAGGCAGAATCTTCAGATAAACCTGCTGTGTCATCAAGCTTGAAAGTCGGACACCGATGGGATCTTTCGTATTCCCCTGCAATGGAAGCTTCTTTCTTTGGGCTTCAAAGCTGCCTGAACAGCGCGAGGGGCCAGCTTCTCTTCACTGCAGGATTGTCGCTGTGGGCCAAGGCTGCGTTCTCACAAAGGCAATAATGTACTGGCAATTGGTTTCTAAAAACTCATCCAACTGCACTCCAGATTCAGCTCCATACAAATGAAATGTGACCTAAGTCCTCAGCGTAAGGTCCAGTGTTTCACATCAGCAGAGTTGAGTGTGCAGTGGTAGCCACGAAGCCATACTCTGAAAAGGAGTGCCTTAACTCTGCTATGCCCCTGAGGACACATAGGGCAGTGTATCGTGCACCAGGTTCTCATGATGACCACTGTGTGCTAGAAGAGAGGACGCTGGCTTCTGAGGAACCCTAGGCGCAGTAGGTGCCCGGGAGCACTCTTCACATTCATAGCAAGGGCAACGTACTCCTTTCTGGGATGCCTAGGTAGAGTGTTCCAATCGTCATAGAGCCTAGCGAAAGCAGCGCCTGGCAGACTCTCTTTGCAAGTGGATCGTCCTCAGTGACAGAAACAGAACTGCAGTGTTACTGCACAATGTGCTTGTGATTCAGTCTGGGACACAGGATAGCACTCTCACAGAATAGAAAGCTAACCTTTGCATCCAGCCTGAAGACCAGTACATTCTTCACTCTTCACACTGTTAAGTATGTGCAGGAGCCTTGATCACCGAGGCCTACCTAAGGTACTGAAATCCTTACCCATTTCATCCTATGCAGAGGTCCCTGTGCCCACAGGAACTCCTTGGAAGAGCCCTGTGGGTCCCGTGTGTTTCCTTGAGGTAGTCAGAAACTACTGAGGAACACCTTATGAGCTCAAGTTTGAAACCGGGCAACCCTGGCAAAACCTTCATTTCGTCCGTGGTAGGCGAGACAGGTGCGGTTTGAAAGCTGCCTGAAACTCACTCCTGCGGCCCATCTTCTCTTTGCTGCCTGACGGCATCACGAAAGAACTTGAGTGTAATCGTATGAGGCATGCTGGTCTCGGTTCCTTGCTGCGAGCTCCTCCAGGAGCACACTGGAGCCTGCCGGGAAAGAACTGGCACCCCTGTGCTCAAGTAAAATGCAGATTTCTCCCAAAGTAAGTTTAGCTATGCCCTAGTGGCGAAGAAGCATGTGTTAAAGGAAGGCTGCAACACTGTTACGTATTTCACGACTCATTGTGCACTCACCTTGGGTGTAACATCTGTGAAAGGGCACTGAATGACGTCCAAATCTTCTGCTGCGTTTCAGTTGCAGGAAAAATGGGTTCGTTGGTTTTAAAGCTGTGAACGTGCAGCTGTAATGGAAAGCCCTGCCCGGATCGCTCGACAGCTCTCGTTTGTACAGCATTCAAAGGGCTTCAGGAACGCCGTTCCAAGCAGCCTTACATTCCATGCTGGCGTAGCCAGGGAGGCATTTGGATTCTTCTGAGAAACACCACTGTGCCTCACAAGTGAAACCTGTGGGCTCCCAAATACGTCTCCCTACGGCAGCCTGAAATTACATGTTTAGTTCCAGTATGAAAACAACGGACAGCTTTAGCTGTGACAATGCTGGGCTTCTGGGACCATCCAGATTCACCAAGGCCTAACTGTTGCCCGGCGGGGGAATGCTCTTCTGCACGTACAGCACTCACCACGTGAAAACCTTTCTTACCACAAGGAAGCAGTCTTACCCTAGTAGTAGAGAGGTAGGCAGAATCTTCAGATAAACCTGCTGTGTCATCAAGCTTGACAGTCGGACACCGATGGGAACGTTCATAGTCTCCTGCAATGGAAGCCACTTGCTTTGGGCTTCAAAGCTGCCTGAACAGCCCTAGGGGCCCTACTTCTCTTCACTGCAGGATGCTCGCTGTGGGCCAAGGCTGCGTTCTCTCAAAGGCAATAATGTACTGGCAATTGGTTTCTAAAAACTCATCCAACTGCACTCCAGATTCAGCTCCATACAAATGAAATGTGACCTAAGTCCTCAGCGTAAGGTCCAGTGTTTCACATCAGCAGAGTTGAGTGTGCAGTGGTAGCCACGAAGCCATACTCTGAAAAGGAGTGCCTTAACTCTGCTATGCCCCTGAGGACACATAGGGCAGTGTATGGTGCACCAGTTTCTCATGATGACCACTGTGTGCTAGAAGAGAGGCCGCTGGCTTCTGAGGAACCCTAGGCGCAGTAGGTGCCCGGGAGCACTCTTCACATTCATAGCAAGGGCAATGTAGTCCTTTCTGGGATGCCTAGGTAGAGTGCTCCAATCGTCACAGAGCCTAGCGAAAGCAGCGCCTGGCAGACTCTGTTTGCAAGTGGATCGTCCTCAGTGACTGAAACAGAACTGCACTGCTACGGCACAATGTGCTTGTGATTCAGTCGGGGACACAGGATAGCTCTCTCACAGAAGCGAAAGCTAACCATTACATCCAGCCTGAAGACCAGTACATTTTACCCACTTCACACTGTTAAGTATGTGCAAGAGCCATGGTCACCGAGACCTACCTAAGGTACTGAAATACCCGCTTCATCCTATGCAGAGGTCCCTGTGCCCACAGGAACTGCATGGAAGAGCCCTGTGGGTCCGTGTGTTTCCTTGAGGTAGTCAGAAACTACTGAGGATAACCTTATGAGCTCAAGTTTGAAACCGGGCAACCCTGGCAAAACCTTCATTTCGTCCGTGGTAGGCGAGACAGGTGCGGTTTGAAAGCTGCCTGAAAATCACTCCTGCTGCCCATCTTCTCTTTGCTGCCTGACGGCATCACGAAAGAACTTGAGTGTAATCGTATGAGGCATGCTGGTCTCGGTTCCTTGCTGGGAGCTCCTCTAGGAGCACACTGGAGCCTGCTGGCAAAGAACTGGCACCCCTGTGCTCAAGTAAAATGCAGATTTCTCCCAAAGTAAGTTTAGCTATGCCCTAGTGGCGAAGAAGCATGTGTTAAAGGAAGGCTGCAACACTGTTACGTATTTCACAACTCACTGTGCACTCAACTTGGTTGTAACATCTGTGAAAAGGCACTGAATGCCTCCAAATCTTCTGCTGCGTTTGAGTCCCAGGACGCAAATGGGTTCGTTGGCTTTAAGGCTGTGAACGGGCAGCAGTAATGGCAAAGCCCTGCCCGGATCGCTCCAGAGCTCTCGTTTGTACAGCATTCAAACGGCTTCAGGAAGGCCGTTCCAAGCATCCTTACATTCCAGGCTGTCGTAGCCAGGAAGGCATTTGGATTCTTTTGAGAAACACCACTGTGCCTCACAAGTGAAACCTGCGGGCTCCCAAATACGTCTCCCTACGGCAGCCTGAAACTATATGTTTAGTTCCAGTATGAAAAAAACGGACAGCTTTACTTGAGACAATGCTGGACGTCTGGGACCATCCAGATTCACCAAGGCCTAACTTTTGCCCGGCGGGGTAATGCTCTTCTGCACGTACAGCACTCACCACGTGAAAACCTTTCTTAGCACAAGGAAGCCGTCTTACCCTAGTAGTAGAGAGGTAGGCAGAATCTTCAGATAAACCTGCTGTGTCATCAAGCTTGAAAGTCGGACACCGATGGGATCTTTCGTATTCCCCTGCAATGGAAGCTTCTTTCTTTGGGCTTCAAAGCTGCCTGAACAGCGCGAGGGGCCAGCTTCTCTTCACTGCAGGATTGTCGCTGTGGGCCAAGGCTGCGTTCTCACAAAGGCAATAATGTACTGGCAATTGGTTTCTAAAAACTCATCCAACTGCACTCCAGATTCAGCTCCATACAAATGAAATGTGACCTAAGTCCTCAGCGTAAGGTCCAGTGTTTCACATCAGCAGAGTTGAGTGTGCAGTGGTAGCCACGAAGCCATACTCTGAAAAGGAGTGCCTTAACTCTGCTATGCCCCTGAGGACACATAGGGCAGTGTATCGTGCACCAGGTTCTCATGATGACCACTGTGTGCTAGAAGAGAGGCCGCTGGCTTCTGAGGAACCCTAGGCGCAGTAGGTGCCCGGGAGCACTCTTCACATTCATAGCAAGGGCAACGTACTCCTTTCTGGGATGCCTAGGTAGAGTGTTCCAATCGTCATAGAGCCTAGCGAAAGCAGCGCCTGGCAGACTCTCTTTGCAAGTGGATCGTCCTCAGTGACAGAAACAGAACTGCAGTGTTACTGCACAATGTGCTTGTGATTCAGTCTGGGACACAGGATAGCACTCTCACAGAATAGAAAGCTAACCTTTGCATCCAGCCTGAAGACCAGTACATTCTTCACTCTTCACACTGTTAAGTATGTGCAGGAGCCTTGATCACCGAGGCCTACCTAAGGTACTGAAATCCTTACCCATTTCATCCTATGCAGAGGTCCCTGTGCCCACAGGAACTCCTTGGAAGAGCCCTGTGGGTCCCGTGTGTTTCCTTGAGGTAGTCAGAAACTACTGAGGATAACCTTATGAGCTCAAGTTTGAAACCGGGCAACCCTGGCAAAACCTTCATTTCGTCCGTGGTAGGCGAGACAGGTGCGGTTTGAAAGCTGCCTGAAACTCACTCCTGCGGCCCATCTTCTCTTTGCTGCCTGACGGCATCACGAAAGAACTTGAGTGTAATCGTATGAGGCATGCTGGTCTCGGTTCCTTGCTGGGAGCTCCTCCAGGAGCACACTGGAGCCTGCCGGGAAAGAACTGGCACCCCTGTGCTCAAGTAAAATGCAGATTTCTCCCAAAGTAAGTTTAGCTATGCCCTAGTGGCCAAGAAGCATGTGTTAAAGGAAGGCTGCAACACTGTTACGTATTTCACGACTCATTGTGCACTCACCTTGGGTGTAACATCTGTGAAAGGGCACTGAATGCCGTCCAAATCTTCTGCTGCGTTTGAGTTGCAGGAAAAATGGGTTCGTTGGTTTTAAAGCTGTGAACGTGCAGCTGTAATGGAAAGCCCTGCCCGGATCGCTCGACAGCTCTCGTTTGTACAGCATTCAAAGGGCTTCAGGAACGCCGTTCCAAGCAGCCTTACATTCCATGCTGGCGTAGCCAGGGAGGCATTTGGATTCTTCTGAGAAACACCACTGTGCCTCACAAGTGAAACCTGTGGGCTCCCAAATACGTCTCCCTACGGCAGCCTGAAATTACATGTTTAGTTCCAGTATGAAAACAACGGACAGCTTTAGCTGTGACAATGCTGGACTTCTGGGACCATCCAGATTCACCAAGGCCTAACTGTTGCCCGGCGGGGGAATGCTCTTCTGCACGTACAGCACTCACCACGTGAAAACCTTTCTTACCACAAGGAAGCAGTCTTACCCTAGTAGTAGAGAGGTAGGCAGAATCTTCAGATAAACCTGCTGTGTCATCAAGCTTGAAAGTCGGACACCGATGGGAACGTTCATAGTCTCCTGCAATGGAAGCCACTTGCTTTGGGCTTCAAAGCTGCCTGAACAGCCCTAGGGGCCCTACTTCTCTTCACTGCAGGATGCTCGCTGTGGGCCAAGGCTGCGTTCTCTCAAAGGCAATAATGTACTGGCAATTGGTTTCTAAAAACTCATCCAACTGCACTCCAGATTCAGCTCCATACAAATGAAATGTGACCTAAGTCCTCAGCGTAAGGTCCAGTGTTTCACATCAGCAGAGTTGAGTGTGCAGTGGTAGCCACGAAGCCATACTCTGAAAAGGAGTGCCTTAACTCTGCTATGCCCCTGAGGACACATAGGGCAGTGTGTGGTGCACCAGTTTCTCATGATGACCACTGTGTGCTAGAAGAGAGGCCGCTGGCTTCTGAGGAACCCTAGGCGCAGTAGGTGCCCTGGAGCACTCTTCACATTCATAGCAAGGGCAATGTAGTCCTTTCTGGGATGCCTAGGTAGAGTGCTCCAATCGTCACAGAGCCTAGCGAAAGCAGCGCCTGGCAGACTCTGTTTGCAAGTGGATCGTCCTCAGTGACTGAAACAGAACTGCACTGCTACGGCACAATGTGCTTGTGATTCAGTCTGGGACACAGGATAGCTCTCTCACAGAAGCGAAAGCTAACCATTACATCCAGCCTGAAGACCAGTACATTTTACCCACTTCACACTGTTAAGTATGTGCAAGAGCCATGGTCACCGAGACCTACCTAAGGTACTGAAATACCCGCTTCATCCTATGCAGAGGTCCCTGTGCCCACAGGAACTGCATGGAAGAGCCCTGTGGGTCCGTGTGTTTCCTTGAGGTAGTCAGAAACTACTGAGGATAACCTTATGAGCTCAAGTTTGAAACCGGGCAACCCTGGCAAAACCTTCATTTCGTCCGTGGTAGGCGAGACAGGTGTGGTTTGAAAGCTGCCTGAAAATCACTCCTGCTGCCCATCTTCTCTTTGCTGCCTGACGGCATCACGAAAGAACTTGAGTGTAATCGTATGAGGCATGCTGGTCTCGGTTCCTTGCTGGGAGCTCCTCTAGGAGCACACTGGAGCCTGCTGGCAAAGAACTGGCACCCCTGTGCTCAAGTAAAATGCAGATTTCTCCCAAAGTAAGTTTAGCTATGCCCTAGTGGCGAAGAAGCATGTGTTAAAGGAAGGCTGCAACACTGTTACGTATTTCACAACTCACTGTGCACTCAACTTGGTTGTAACATCTGTGAAAAGGCACTGAATGCCTCCAAATCTTCTGCTGCGTTTGAGTCCCAGGACGCAAATGGGCTCGTTGGCTTTAAGGCTGTGAACGGGCAGCACTAATGGCAAAGCCCTGCCCGGATCGCTCCAGAGCTCTCGTTTGTACAGCATTCAAACGGCTTCAGGAAGGCCGTTCCAAGCATCCTTACATTCCAGGCTGTCGTAGCCAGGAAGGCATTTGGATTCTTTTGAGAAACACCACTGTGCCTCACAAGTGAAACCTGCGGGCTCCTAAATACGTCTCCCTACGGCAGCCTGAAACTATATGTTTAGTTCCAGTATGAAAAAAACGGACAGCTTTACTTGAGACAATGCTGGACGTCTGGGACCATCCAGATTCACCAAGGCCTAACTTTTGCCCGGCGGGGGAATGCTCTTCTGCACGTACAGCACTCACCACGTGAAAACCTTTCTTAGCACAAGGAAGCAGTCTTACCCTAGTAGTAGAGAGGTAGGCAGAATCTTCAGATAAACCTGCTGTGTCATCAAGCTTGAAAGTCGGACACCGATGGGATCTTTCGTATTCCCCTGCAATGGAAGCTTCTTTCTTTGGGCTTCAAAGCTGCCTGAACAGCGTGAGGGGCCAGCTTCTCTTCACTGCAGGATTGTCGCTGTGGGCCAAGTCTGCGTTCTCACAAAGGCAATAATGTACTGGCAATTGGTTTCTAAAAACTCATCCAACTGCACTCCAGATTCAGCTCCATACAAATGAAATGTGACCTAAGTCCTCAGCGTAAGGTCCAGTGTTTCACATCAGCAGAGTTGAGTGTGCAGTGGTAGCCACGAAGCCATACTCTGAAAAGGAGTGCCTTAACTCTGCTATGCCCCTGAGGACACATAGGGCAGTGTATCGTGCACCTGGTTCTCATGATGACCACTGTGTGCTAGAAGAGAGGCCGCTGGCTTCTGAGGAACCCTAGGCGCAGTAGGTGCCCGGGAGCACTCTTCACATTCATAGCAAGGGCAACGTACTCCTTTCTGGGATGCCTAGGTAGAGTGTTCCAATCGTCATAGAGCCTAGCGAAAGCAGCGCCTGGCAGACTCTCTTTGCAAGTGGATCGTCCTCAGTGACAGAAACAGAACTGCAATGTTACTGCACAATGTGCTTGTGATTCAGTCTGGGACACAGGATAGCACTCTCACAGAATAGAAAGCTAACCTTTGCATCCAGCCTGAAGACCAGTACATTCTTCACACTTCACACTGTTAAGTATGTGCAGGAGCCTTGATCACCGAGGCCTACCTAAGGTACTGAAATCCTTACCCATTTCATCCTATGCAGAGGTCCCTGTGCCCACAGGAACTCCTTGGAAGAGCCCTGTGGGTCCCGTGTGTTTCCTTGAGGTAGTCAGAAACTACTGAGGATAACCTTATGAGCTCAAGTTTGAAACCGGGCAACCCTGGCAAAACCTTCATTTCGTCCGTGGTAGGCGAGACAGGTGCGGTTTGAAAGCTGCCTGAAACTCACTCCTGCGGCCCATCTTCTCTTTGCTGCCTGACGGCATCACGAAAGAACTTGAGTGTAATCGTATGAGGCATGCTGGTCTCGGTTCCTTGCTGGGAGCTCCTCCAGGAGCACACTGGAGCCTGCCGGGAAAGAACTGGCACCCCTGTGCTCAAGTAAAATGCAGATTTCTCCCAAAGTAAGTTTAGCTATGCCCTAGTGGCCAAGAAGCATGTGTTAAAGGAAGGCTGCAACACTGTTACGTATTTCACGACTCATTGTGCACTCACCTTGGGTGTAACATCTGTGAAAGGGCACTGAATGCCGTCCAAATCTTCTGCTGCGTTTGAGTTGCAGGAAAAATGGGTTCGTTGGTTTTAAAGCTGTGAACGTGCAGCTGTAATGGAAAGCCCTGCCCGGATCGCTCGACAGCTCTCGTTTGTACAGCATTCAAAGGGCTTCAGGAACGCCGTTCCAAGCAGCCTTACATTCCATGCTGGCGTAGCCAGGGAGGCATTTGGATTCTTCTGAGAAACACCACTGTGCCTCACAAGTGAAACCTGTGGGCTCCCAAATACGTCTCCCTACGGCAGCCTGAAATTACATGTTTAGTTCCAGTATGAAAACAACGGACAGCTTTAGCTGTGACAATGCTGGACTTCTGGGACCATCCAGATTCACCAAGGCCTAACTGTTGCCCGGCGGGGGAATGCTCTTCTGCACGTACAGCACTCACCACGTGAAAACCTTTCTTACCACAAGGAAGCAGTCTTACCCTAGTAGTAGAGAGGTAGGCAGAATCTTCAGATAAACCTGCTGTGTCATCAAGCTTGACAGTCGGACACCAATGGGAACGTTCATAGTCTCCTGCAGTGGAAGCCACTTACTTTGGGCTTCAAAGCTGCCTGAACAGCCCTAGGGGCCCTACTTCTCTTCACTGCAGGATGCTCGCTGTGGGCCAAGGCTGCGTTCTCTCAAAGGCAATAATGTACTGGCAATTGGTTTCTAAAAACTCATCCAACTGCACTCCAGATTCAGCTCCATACAAATGAAATGTGACCTAAGTCCTCAGCGTAAGGTCCAGTGTTTCACATCAGCAGAGTTGAGTGTGCAGTGGTAGCCACGAAGCCATACTCTGAAAAGGAGTGCCTTAACTCTGCTATGCCCCTGAGGACACATAGGGCAGTGTATGGTGCACCAGTTTCTCATGATGACCACTGTGTGCTAGAAGAGAGGCCGCTGGCTTCTGAGGAACCCTAGGCGCAGTAGGTGCCCGGGAGCACTCTTCACATTCATAGCAAGGGCAATGTAGTCCTTTCTGGGATGCCTAGGTGGAGTGCTCCAATCGTCACAGAGCCTAGCGAAAGCAGCGCCTGGCAGACTCTGTTTGCAAGTGGATCGTCCTCAGTGACTGAAACAGAACTGCACTGCTACGGCACAATGTGCTTGTGATTCAGTCGGGGACACAGGATAGCTCTCTCACAGAAGCGAAAGCTAACCATTACATCCAGCCTGAAGACCAGTACATTTTACCCACTTCACACTGTTAAGTATGTGCAAGAGCCATGGTCACCGAGACCTACCTAAGGTACTGAAATACCCGCTTCATCCTATGCAGAGGTCCCTGTGCCCACAGGAACTGCATGGAAGAGCCCTGTGGGTCCGTGTGTTTCCTTGAGGTAGTCAGAAACTACTGAGGATAACCTTATGAGCTCAAGTTTGAAACCGGGCAACCCTGGCAAAACCTTCATTTCGTCCGTGGTAGGCGAGACAGGTGCGGTTTGAAAGCTGCCTGAAAATCACTCCTGCTGCCCATCTTCTCTTTGCTGCCTGACGGCATCACGAAAGAACTTGAGTGTAATCGTATGAGGCATGCTGGTCTCGGTTCCTTGCTGGGAGCTCCTCTAGGAGCACACTGGAGCCTGCTGGCAAAGAACTGGCACCCCTGTGCTCAAGTAAAATGCAGATTTCTCCCAAAGTAAGTTTAGCTATGCCCTAGTGGCGAAGAAGCATGTGTTAAAGGAAGGCTGCAACACTGTTACGTATTTCACAACTCACTGTGCACTCAACTTGGTTGTAACATCTGTGAAAAGGCACTGAATGCCTACAAATCTTCTGCTGCGTTTGAGTCTCAGGACGCAAATGGGCTCGTTGGCTTTAAGGCTGTGAACGGGCAGCACTAATGGCAAAGCCCTGCCCGGATCGCTCCAGAGCTGTCGTTTGTACAGCATTCAAACGGCTTCAGGAAGGCCGTTCCAAGCATCCTTACATTCCAGGCTGTCGTAGCCAGGAAGGCATTTGGATTCTTTTGAGAAACACCACTGTGCCTCACAAGTGAAACCTGCGGGCTCCTAAATACGTCTCCCTACGGCAGCCTGAAACTATATGTTTAGTTCCAGTATGAAAAAAACGGACAGCTTTACTTGAGACAATGCTGGACGTCTGGGACCATCCAGATTCACCAAGGCCTAACTTTTGCCCGGCGGGGGAATGCTCTTCTGCACGTACAGCACTCACCACGTGAAAACCTTTCTTAGCACAAGGAAGCAGTCTTACCCTAGTAGTAGAGAGGTAGGCAGAATCTTCAGATAAACCTGCTGTGTCATCAAGCTTGAAAGTCGGACACCGATGGGATCTTTCGTATTCCCCTGCAATGGAAGCTTCTTTCTTTGGGCTTCAAAGCTGCCTGAACAGCGCGAGGGGCCAGCTTCTCTTCACTGCAGGATTGTCGCTGTGGGCCAAGGCTGCGTTCTCACAAAGGCAATAATGTACTGGCAATTGGTTTCTAAAAACTCATCCAACTGCACTCCAGATTCAGCTCCATACAAATGAAATGTGACCTAAGTCCTCAGCGTAAGGTCCAGTGTTTCACATCAGCAGAGTTGAGTGTGCAGTGGTAGCCACGAAGCCATACTCTGAAAAGGAGTGCCTTAACTCTGCTATGCCCCTGAGGACACATAGGGCAGTGTATCGTGCACCAGGTTCTCATGATGACCACTGTGTGCTAGAAGAGAGGACGCTGGCTTCTGAGGAACCCTAGGCGCAGTAGGTGCCCGGGAGCACTCTTCACATTCATAGCAAGGGCAACGTACTCCTTTCTGGGATGCCTAGGTAGAGTGTTCCAATCGTCATAGAGCCTAGCGAAAGCAGCGCCTGGCAGACTCTCTTTGCAAGTGGATCGTCCTCAGTGACAGAAACAGAACTGCAGTGTTACTGCACAATGTGCTTGTGATTCAGTCTGGGACACAGGATAGCACTCTCACAGAATAGAAAGCTAACCTTTGCATCCAGCCTGAAGACCAGTACATTCTTCACTCTTCACACTGTTAAGTATGTGCAGGAGCCTTGATCACCGAGGCCTACCTAAGGTACTGAAATCCTTACCCATTTCATCCTATGCAGAGGTCCCTGTGCCCACAGGAACTCCTTGGAAGAGCCCTGTGGGTCCCGTGTGTTTCCTTGAGGTAGTCAGAAACTACTGAGGATAACCTTATGAGCTCAAGTTTGAAACCGGGCAACCCTGGCAAAACCTTCATTTCGTCCGTGGTAGGCGAGACAGGTGCGGTTTGAAAGCTGCCTGAAACTCACTCCTGCGGCCCATCTTCTCTTTGCTGCCTGACGGCATCACGAAAGAACTTGAGTGTAATCGTATGAGGCATGCTGGTCTCGGTTCCTTGCTGCGAGCTCCTCCAGGAGCACACTGGAGCCTGCCGGGAAAGAACTGGCACCCCTGTGCTCAAGTAAAATGCAGATTTCTCCCAAAGTAAGTTTAGCTATGCCCTAGTGGCGAAGAAGCATGTGTTAAAGGAAGGCTGCAACACTGTTACGTATTTCACGACTCATTGTGCACTCACCTTGGGTGTAACATCTGTGAAAGGGCACTGAATGACGTCCAAATCTTCTGCTGCGTTTGAGTTGCAGGAAAAATGGGTTCGTTGGTTTTAAAGCTGTGAACGTGCAGCTGTAATGGAAAGCCCTGCCCGGATCGCTCGACAGCTCTCGTTTGTACAGCATTCAAAGGGCTTCAGGAACGCCGTTCCAAGCAGCCTTACATTCCATGCTGGCGTAGCCAGGGAGGCATTTGGATTCTTCTGAGAAACACCACTGTGCCTCACAAGTGAAACCTGTGGGCTCCCAAATACGTCTCCCTACGGCAGCCTGAAATTACATGTTTAGTTCCAGTATGAAAACAACGGACAGCTTTAGCTGTGACAATGCTGGACTTCTGGGACCATCCAGATTCACCAAGGCCTAACTTTTGCCCGGCGGGGGAATGCTCTTCTGCACGTACAGCACTCACCACGTGAAAACCTTTCTTACCACAAGGAAGCAGTCTTACCCTAGTAGTAGAGAGGTAGGCAGAATCTTCAGATAAACCTGCTGTGTCATCAAGCTTGAAAGTCGGACACCGATGGGAACGTTCATAGTCTCCTGCAATGGAAGCCACTTGCTTTGGGCTTCAAAGCTGCCTGAACAGCCCTAGGGGCCCTACTTCTCTTCACTGCAGGATGCTCGCTGTGGGCCAAGGCTGCGTTCTCTCAAAGGCAATAATGTACTGGCAATTGGTTTCTAAAAACTCATCCAACTGCACTCCAGATTCAGCTCCATACAAATGAAATGTGACCTAAGTCCTCAGCGTAAGGTCCAGTGTTTCACATCAGCAGAGTTGAGTGTGCAGTGGTAGCCACGAAGCCATACTCTGAAAAGGAGTGCCTTAACTCTGCTATGCCCCTGAGGACACATAGGGCAGTGTATGGTGCACCAGTTTCTCATGATGACCACTGTGTGCTAGAAGAGAGGCCGCTGGCTTCTGAGGAACCCTAGGCGCAGTAGGTGCCCGGGAGCACTCTTCACATTCATAGCAAGGGCAATGTAGTCCTTTCTGGGATGCCTAGGTAGAGTGCTCCAATCGTCACAGAGCCTAGCGAAAGCAGCGCCTGGCAGACTCTGT
The DNA here is from genome assembly GCF_965194825.1 of Balaenoptera physalus. Taxonomy (NCBI): domain Eukaryota; kingdom Metazoa; phylum Chordata; class Mammalia; order Artiodactyla; family Balaenopteridae; genus Balaenoptera; species Balaenoptera physalus. The sequence goes on from NC_138898.1 coordinate 32,303,347, forward strand.
TTGCAAGTGGATCGTCCTCAGTGACTGAAACAGAACTGCACTGCTATGGCACAATGTGCTTGTGATTCAGTCTGGAAAACAGGATAGCTCTCTCACAGAAGCGAAAGCTAACCATTACATCCAGCCTGAAGACCAGTACATTTTACCCACTTCACACTGTTAAGTATGTGCAAGAGCCATGGTCACGGAAACCTCCCTAAGGTACTGAAATACCCGCTTCATCCTATGCAGAGGTCCCTGTGCCCACAGGAACTGCATGGAAGAGCCCTGTGGGTCCGTGTGTTTCCTTGAGGTAGTCAGAAACTACTGAGGATAACCTTATGAGCTCAAGTTTGAAACCGGGCAACCCTGGCAAAACCTTCATTTCGTCCGTGGTAGGCGAGACAGGTGCGGTTTGAAAGCTGCCTGAAAATCACTCCTGCTGCCCATCTTCTCTTTGCTGCCTGACGGCATCACGAAAGAACTTGAGTGTAATCGTATGAGGCATGCTGGTCTCGGTTCCTTGCTGGGAGCTCCTCTAGGAGCAAACTGGAGCCTGTTGGCAAAGAACTGGCACCCCTGTGCTCAACTAAAATGCAGATTTCTGCCAAAGTAAGTTTAGCTATGCCCTAGTGGCGAAGAAGCATGTGTTAAAGGAAGGCTGCAACACTGTTACGTATTTCACAACTCACTGTGCACTCAACTTGGTTGTAACATCTGTGAAAAGGCACTGAATGCCTCCAAATCTTCTGCTGCGTTTGAGTCCCAGGACGCAAATGGGTTCGTTGGCTTTAAGGCTGTGAACGGGCAGCAGTAATGGCAAAGCCCTGCCCGGATCGCTCCAGAGCTCTCGTTTGTACAGCATTCAAACGGCTTCAGGAAGGCCGTTCCAAGCATCCTTACATTCCAGGCTGTCGTAGCCAGGAAGGCATTTGGATTCTTTTGAGAAACACCACTGTGCCTCACAAGTGAAACCTGCGGGCTCCTAAATACGTCTCCCTACGGCAGCCTGAAACTATATGTTTAGTTCCAGTATGAAAAAAACGGACAGCTTTACTTGAGACAATGCTGGACGTCTGGGACCATCCAGATTCACCAAGGCCTAACTTTTGCCCGGCGGGGGAATGCTCTTCTGCACGTACAGCACTCACCACGTGAAAACCTTTCTTAGCACAAGGAAGCAGTCTTACCCTAGTAGTAGAGAGGTAGGCAGAATCTTCAGATAAACCTGCTGTGTCATCAAGCTTGAAAGTCGGACACCGATGGGATCTTTCGTATTCCCCTGCAATGGAAGCTTCTTTCTTTGGGCTTCAAAGCTGCCTGAACAGCGCGAGGGGCCAGCTTCTCTTCACTGCAGGATTGTCGCTGTGGGCCAAGGCTGCGTTCTCACAAAGGCAATAATGTACTGGCAATTGGTTTCTAAAAACTCATCCAACTGCACTCCAGATTCAGCTCCATACAAATGAAATGTGACCTAAGTCCTCAGCGTAAGGTCCAGTGTTTCACATCAGCAGAGTTGAGTGTGCAGTGGTAGCCACGAAGCCATACTCTGAAAAGGAGTGCCTTAACTCTGCTATGCCCCTGAGGACACATAGGGCAGTGTATCGTGCACCAGGTTCTCATGATGACCACTGTGTGCTAGAAGAGAGGACGCTGGCTTCTGAGGAACCCTAGGCGCAGTAGGTGCCCGGGAGCACTCTTCACATTCATAGCAAGGGCAACGTACTCCTTTCTGGGATGCCTAGGTAGAGTGTTCCAATCGTCATAGAGCCTAGCGAAAGCAGCGCCTGGCAGACTCTCTTTGCAAGTGGATCGTCCTCAGTGACAGAAACAGAACTGCAGTGTTACTGCACAATGTGCTTGTGATTCAGTCTGGGACACAGGATAGCACTCTCACAGAATAGAAAGCTAACCTTTGCATCCAGCCTGAAGACCAGTACATTCTTCACTCTTCACACTGTTAAGTATGTGCAGGAGCCTTGATCACCGAGGCCTACCTAAGGTACTGAAATCCTTACCCATTTCATCCTATGCAGAGGTCCCTGTGCCCACAGGAACTCCTTGGAAGAGCCCTGTGGGTCCCGTGTGTTTCCTTGAGGTAGTCAGAAACTACTGAGGATAACCTTATGAGCTCAAGTTTGAAACCGGGCAACCCTGGCAAAACCTTCATTTCGTCCGTGGTAGGCGAGACAGGTGCGGTTTGAAAGCTGCCTGAAACTCACTCCTGCGGCCCATCTTCTCTTTGCTGCCTGACGGCATCACGAAAGAACTTGAGTGTAATCGTATGAGGCATGCTGGTCTCGGTTCCTTGCTGCGAGCTCCTCCAGGAGCACACTGGAGCCTGCCGGGAAAGAACTGGCACCCCTGTGCTCAAGTAAAATGCAGATTTCTCCCAAAGTAAGTTTAGCTATGCCCTAGTGGCGAAGAAGCATGTGTTAAAGGAAGGCTGCAACACTGTTACGTATTTCACGACTCATTGTGCACTCACCTTGGATGTAACATCTGTGAAAGGGCACTGAATGCCGTCCAAATCTTCTGCTGCGTTTGAGTTGCAGGAAAAATGGGTTCTTTGGTTTTAAAGCTGTGAACGTGCAGCTGTAATGGAAAGCCCTGCCCGGATCGCTCGACAGCTCTCGTTTGTACAGCATTCAAAGGGCTTCAGGAACGCCGTTCCAAGCAGCCTTACATTCCATGCTGGCGTAGCCAGGGAGGCATTTGGATTCTTTTGAGAAACACCACTGTGCCTCACAAGTGAAACCTGTGGGCTCCCAAATACGTCTCCCTACGGCAGCCTGAAATTACATGTTTAGTTCCAGTATGAAAACAACGGACAGCTTTAGCTGTGACAATGCTGGACTTCTGGGACCATCCAGATTCACCAAGGCCTAACTGTTGCCCGGCGGGGGAATGCTCTTCTGCACGTACAGCACTCACCACGTGAAAACCTTTCTTACCACAAGGAAGCAGTCTTACCCTAGTAGTAGAGAGGTAGGCAGAATCTTCAGATAAACCTGCTGTGTCATCAAGCTTGAAAGTCGGACACCGATGGGAACGTTCATAGTCTCCTGCAATGGAAGCCACTTGCTTTGGGCTTCAAAGCTGCCTGAACAGCCCTAGGGGCCCTACTTCTCTTCACTGCAGGATGCTCGCTGTGGGCCAAGGCTGCGTTCTCTCAAAGGCAATAATGTACTGGCAATTGGTTTCTAAAAACTCATCCAACTGCACTCCAGATTCAGCTCCATACAAATGAAATGTGACCTAAGTCCTCAGCGTAAGGTCCAGTGTTTCACATCAGCAGAGTTGAGTGTGCAGTGGTAGCCACGAAGCCATACTCTGAAAAGGAGTGCCTTAACTCTGCTATGCCCCTGAGGACACATAGGGCAGTGTATGGTGCACCAGTTTCTCATGATGACCACTGTGTGCTAGAAGAGAGGCCGCTGGCTTCTGAGGAACCCTAGGCACAGTAGGTGCCCGGGAGCACTCTTCACATTCATAGCAAGGGCAATGTAGTCCTTTCTGGGATGCCTAGGTAGAGTGCTCCAATCGTCACAGAGCCTAGCGAAAGCAGCGCCTGGCAGACTCTGTTTGCAAGTGGATCGTCCTCAGTGACTGAAACAGAACTGCACTGCTACGGCACAATGTGCTTGTGATTCAGTCTGGGACACAGGATAGCTCTCTCACAGAAGCGAAAGCTAACCATTACATCCAGCCTGAAGACCAGTACATTTTACCCACTTCACACTGTTAAGTATGTGCAAGAGCCATGGTCACCGAGACTTACCTAAGGTACTGAAATACCCGCTTCATCCTATGCAGAGGTCCCTGTGCCCACAGGAACTGCATGGAAGAGCCCTGTGGGTCCGTGTGTTTCCTTGAGGTAGTCAGAAACTACTGAGGATAACCTTATGAGCTCAAGTTTGAAACCGGGCAACCCTGGCAAAACCTTCATTTCGTCCGTGGTAGGCGAGACAGGTGCGGTTTGAAAGCTGCCTGAAAATCACTCCTGCTGCCCATCTTCTCTTTGCTGCCTGACGGCATCACGAAAGAACTTGAGTGTAATCGTATGAGGCATGCTGGTCTCGGTTCCTTGCTGGGAGCTCCTCTAGGAGCACACTGGAGCCTGCTGGCAAAGAACTGGCACCCCTGTGCTCAACTAAAATGCAGATTTCTGCCAAAGTAAGTTTAGCTATGCCCTAGTGGCGAAGAAGCATGTGTTAAAGGAAGGCTGCAACACTGTTACGTATTTCACAACTCACTGTGCACTCAACTTGGTTGTAACATCTGTGAAAAGGCACTGAATGCCTCCAAATCTTCTGCTGCGTTTGAGTCCCAGGACGCAAATGGGTTCGTTGGCTTTAAGGCTGTGAACGGGCAGCAGTAATGGCAAAGCCCTGCCCGGATCGCTCCAGAGCTCTCGTTTGTACAGCATTCAAACGGCTTCAGGAAGGTCGTTCCAAGCATCCTTACATTCCAGGCTGTCGTAGCCAGGAAGGCATTTGGATTCTTTTGAGAAACACCACTGTGCCTCACAAGTGAAACCTGCGGGCTCCTAAATACGTCTCCCTACGGCAGCCTGAAACTATATGTTTAGTTCCAGTATGAAAAAAACGGACAGCTTTACTTGAGACAATGCTGGACGTCTGGGACCATCCAGATTCACCAAGGCCTAACTTTTGCCCGGCGGGGGAATGCTCTTCTGCACGTACAGCACTCACCACGTGAAAACCTTTCTTAGCACAAGGAAGCAGTCTTACCCTAGTAGTAGAGAGGTAGGCAGAATCTTCAGATAAACCTGCTGTGTCATCAAGCTTGAAAGTCGGACACCGATGGGATCTTTCGTATTCCCCTGCAATGGAAGCTTCTTTCTTTGGGCTTCAAAGCTGCCTGAACAGCGCGAGGGGCCAGCTTCTCTTCACTGCAGGATTGTCGCTGTGGGCCAAGGCTGCGTTCTCACAAAGGCAATAAAGTACTGGCAATTGGTTTCTAAAAACTCATCCAACTGCACTCCAGATTCAGCTCCATACAAATGAAATGTGACCTAAGTCCTCAGCGTAAGGTCCAGTGTTTCACATCAGCAGAGTTGAGTGTGCAGTGGTAGCCACGAAGCCATACTCTGAAAAGGAGTGCCTTAACTCTGCTATGCCCCTGAGGACACATAGGGCAGTGTATCGTGCACCAGTTTCTCATGATGACCACTGTGTGGAGAGGCCGCTGGCTTCTGAGGAACCCTAGGCGCAGTAGGTGCCCGGGAGCACTCTTCACATTCATAGCAAGGGCAACGTACTCCTTTCTGGGATGCCTAGGTAGAGTGTTCCAATCGTCATAGAGCCTAGCGAAAGCAGCGCCTGGCAGACTCTCTTTGCAAGTGGATCGTCCTCAGTGACAGAAACAGAACTGCAGTGTTACTGCACAATGTGCTTGTGATTCAGTCTGGGACACAGGATAGCACTCTCACAGAATAGAAAGCTAACCTTTGCATCCAGCCTGAAGACCAGTACATTCTTCACTCTTCACACTGTTAAGTATGTGCAGGAGCCTTGATCACCGAGGCCTACCTAAGGTACTGAAATCCTTACCCATTTCATCCTATGCAGAGGTCCCTGTGCCCACAGGAACTCCTTGGAAGAGCCCTGTGGGTCCCGTGTGTTTCCTTGAGGTAGTCAGAAACTACTGAGGAACACCTTATGAGCTCAAGTTTGAAACCGGGCAACCCTGGCAAAACCTTCATTTCGTCCGTGGTAGGCGAGACAGGTGCGGTTTGAAAGCTGCCTGAAACTCACTCCTGCGGCCCATCTTCTCTTTGCTGCCTGACGGCATCACGAAAGAACTTGAGTGTAATCGTATGAGGCATGCTGGTCTCGGTTCCTTGCTGCGAGCTCCTCCAGGAGCACACTGGAGCCTGCCGGGAAAGAACTGGCACCCCTGTGCTCAAGTAAAATGCAGATTTCTCCCAAAGTAAGTTTAGCTATGCCCTAGTGGCGAAGAAGCATGTGTTAAAGGAAGGCTGCAACACTGTTACGTATTTCACGACTCATTGTGCACTCACCTTGGGTGTAACATCTGTGAAAGGGCACTGAATGCCGTCCAAATCTTCTGCTGCGTTTGAGTTGCAGGAAAAATGGGTTCGTTGGTTTTAAAGCTGTGAACGTGCAGCTGTAATGGAAAGCCCTGCCCGGATCGCTCGACAGCTCTCGTTTGTACAGCATTCAAAGGGCTTCAGGAACGCCGTTCCAAGCAGCCTTACATTCCATGCTGGCGTAGCCAGGGAGGCATTTGGATTCTTCTGAGAAACACCACTGTGCCTCACAAGTGAAACCTGTGGGCTCCCAAATACGTCTCCCTACGGCAGCCTGAAATTACATGTTTAGTTCCAGTATGAAAACAACGGACAGCTTTAGCTGTGACAATGCTGGACTTCTGGGACCATCCAGATTCACCAAGGCCTAACTGTTGCCCGGCGGGGGAATGCTCTTCTGCACGTACAGCACTCACCACGTGAAAACCTTTCTTACCACAAGGAAGCAGTCTTACCCTAGTAGTAGAGAGGTAGGCAGAATCTTCAGATAAACCTGCTGTGTCATCAAGCTTGAAAGTCGGACACCGATGGGAACGTTCATAGTCTCCTGCAATGGAAGCCACTTGCTTTGGGCTTCAAAGCTGCCTGAACAGCCCTAGGGGCCCTACTTCTCTTCACTGCAGGATGCTCGCTGTGGGCCAAGGCTGCGTTCTCTCAAAGGCAATAATGTACTGGCAATTGGTTTCTAAAAACTCATCCAACTGCACTCCAGATTCAGCTCCATGCAAATGAAATGTGACCTAAGTCCTCAGCGTAAGGTCCAGTGTTTCACATCAGCAGAGTTGAGTGTGCAGTGGTAGCCACGAAGCCATACTCTGAAAAGGAGTGCCTTAACTCTGCTATGCCCCTGAGGACACATAGGGCAGTGTATGGTGCACCAGTTTCTCATGATGACCACTGTGTGCTAGAAGAGAGGCCGCTGGCTTCTGAGGAACCCTAGGCGCAGTAGGTGCCCGGGAGCACTCTTCACATTCATAGCAAGGGCAATGTAGTCCTTTCTGGGATGCCTAGGTAGAGTGCTCCAATCGTCACAGAGCCTAGCGAAAGCAGCGCCTGGCAGACTCTGTTTGCAAGTGGATCGTCCTCAGTGACTGAAACAGAACTGCACTGCTACGGCACAATGTGCTTGTGATTCAGTCTGGGACACAGGATAGCTCTCTCACAGAAGCGAAAGCTAACCATTACATCCAGCCTGAAGACCAGTACATTTTACCCACTTCACACTGTTAAGTATGTGCAAGAGCCATGGTCACCGAGACCTACCTAAGGTACTGAAATACCCGCTTCATCCTATGCAGAGGTCCCTGTGCCCACAGGAACTGCATGGAAGAGCCCTGTGGGTCCGTGTGTTTCCTTGAGGTAGTCAGAAACTACTGAGGATAACCTTATGAGCTCAAGTTTGAAACCGGGCAACCCTGGCAAAACCTTCATTTCGTCCGTGGTAGGCGAGACAGGTGCGGTTTGAAAGCTGCCTGAAAATCACTCCTGCTGCCCATCTTCTCTTTGCTGCCTGACGGCATCACGAAAGAACTTGAGTGTAATCGTATGAGGCATGCTGGTCTCGGTTCCTTGCTGGGAGCTCCTCTAGGAGCACACTAGAGCCTGCTGGCAAAGAACTGGCACCCCTGTGCTCAACTAAAATGCAGATTTCTGCCAAAGTAAGTTTAGCTATGCCCTAGTGGCGAAGAAGCATGTGTTAAAGGAAGGCTGCAACACTGTTACGTATTTCACAACTCACTGTGCACTCAACTTGGTTGTAACATCTGTGAAAAGGCACTGAATGCCTCCAAATCTTCTGCTGCGTTTGAGTCCCAGGACGCAAATGGGTTCGTTGGCTTTAAGGCTGTGAACGGGCAGCAGTAATGGCAAAGCCCTGCCCGGATCGCTCCAGAGCTCTCGTTTGGACAGCATTCAAACGGCTTCAGGAAGGCCGTTCCAAGCATCCTTACATTCCAGGCTGTCGTAGCCAGGAAGGCATTTGGATTCTTTTGAGAAACACCACTGTGCCTCACAAGTGAAACCTGCGGGCTCCTAAATACGTCTCCCTACGGCAGCCTGAAACTATATGTTTAGTTCCAGTATGAAAAAAACGGACAGCTTTACTTGAGACAATGCTGGACGTCTGGGACCATCCAGATTCACCAAGGCCTAACTTTTGCCCGGCGGGGGAATGCTCTTCTGCACGTACAGCATTCACCACGTGAAAACCTTTCTTAGCACAAGGAAGCAGTCTTACCCTAGTAGTAGAGAGGTAGGCAGAATCTTCAGATAAACCTGCTGTGTCATCAAGCTTGAAAGTCGGACACCGATGGGATCTTTCGTATTCCCCTGCAATGGAAGCTTCTTTCTTTGGGCTTCAAAGCTGCCTGAACAGCGCGAGGGGCCAGCTTCTCTTCACTGCAGGATTGTCGCTGTGGGCCAAGGCTGCGTTCTCACAAAGGCAATAAAGTACTGGCAATTGGTTTCTAAAAACTCATCCAACTGCACTCCAGATTCAGCTCCATACAAATGAAATGTGACCTAAGTCCTCAGCGTAAGGTCCAGTGTTTCACATCAGCAGAGTTGAGTGTGCAGTGGTAGCCACGAAGCCATACTCTGAAAAGGAGTGCCTTAACTCTGCTATGCCCCTGAGGACACATAGGGCAGTGTATCGTGCACCAGTTTCTCATGATGACCACTGTGTGCTAGAAGAGAGGCCGCTGGCTTCTGAGGAACCCTAGGCGCAGTAGGTGCCCGGGAGCACTCTTCACATTCATAGCAAGGGCAACGTACTCCTTTCTGGGATGCCTAGGTAGAGTGTTCCAATCGTCATAGAGCCTAGCGAAAGCAGCGCCTGGCAGACTCTCTTTGCAAGTGGATCGTCCTCAGTGACAGAAACAGAACTGCAGTGTTACTGCACAATGTGCTTGTGATTCAGTCTGGGACACAGGATAGCACTCTCACAGAATAGAAAGCTAACCTTTGCATCCAGCCTGAAGACCAGTACATTCTTCACTCTTCACACTGTTAAGTATGTGCAGGAGCCTTGATCACCGAGGCCTACCTAAGGTACTGAAATCCTTACCCATTTCATCCTATGCAGAGGTCCCTGTGCCCACAGGAACTCCTTGGAAGAGCCCTGTGGGTCCCGTGTGTTTCCTTGAGGTAGTCAGAAACTACTGAGGAACACCTTATGAGCTCAAGTTTGAAACCGGGCAACCCTGGCAAAACCTTCATTTCGTCCATGGTAGGCGAGATAGGTGCGGTTTGAAAGCTGCCTGAAACTCACTCCTGCGGCCCATCTTCTCTTTGCTGCCTGACGGCATCACGAAAGAACTTGAGTGTAATCGTATGAGGCATGCTGGTCTCGGTTCCTTGCTGCGAGCTCCTCCAGGAGCACACTGGAGCCTGCCGGGAAAGAACTGGCACCCCTGTGCTCAAGTAAAATGCAGATTTCTCCCAAAGTAAGTTTAGCTATGCCCTAGTGGCGAAGAAGCATGTGTTAAAGGAAGGCTGCAACACTGTTACGTATTTCACGACTCATTGTGCACTCACCTTGGGTGTAACATCTGTGAAAGGGCACTGAATGCCGTCCAAATCTTCTGCTGCGTTTGAGTTGCAGGAAAAATGGGTTTGTTGGTTTTAAAGCTGTGAACGTGCAGCTGTAATGGAAAGCCCTGCCCGGATCGCTCGACAGCTCTCGTTTGTACAGCATTCAAAGGGCTTCAGGAACGCCGTTCCAAGCAGCCTTACATTCCATGCTGGCGTAGCCAGGGAGGCATTTGGATTCTTCTGAGAAACACCACTGTGCCTCACAAGTGAAACCTGTCGGCTCCCAAATACGTCTCCCTACGGCAGCCTGAAATTACATGTTTAGTTCCAGTATGAAAACAACGGACAGCTTTAGCTGTGACAATGCTGGACTTCTGGGACCATCCAGATTCACCAAGGCCTAACTGTTGCCCGGCGGGGGAATGCTCTTCTGCACGTACAGCACTCACCACGTGAAAACCTTTCTTACCACAAGGAAGCAGTCTTACCCTAGTAGTAGAGAGGTAGGCAGAATCTTCAGATAAACCTGCTGTGTCATCAAGCTTGAAAGTCGGACACCGATGGGAACGTTCATAGTCTCCTGCAATGGAAGCCACTTGCTTTGGGCTTCAAAGCTGCCTGAACAGCCCTAGGGGCCCTACTTCTCTTCACTGCAGGATGCTCGCTGTGGGCCAAGGCTGCGTTCTCTCAAAGGCAATAATGTACTGGCAATTGGTTTCTAAAAACTCATCCAACTGCACTCCAGATTCAGCTCCATACAAATGAAATGTGACCTAAGTCCTCAGCGTAAGGTCCAGTGTTTCACATCAGCAGAGTTGAGTGTGCAGTGGTAGCCACGAAGCCATACTCTGAAAAGGAGTGCCTTAACTCTGCCATGCCCCTGAGGACACATAGGGCAGTGTATGGTGCACCAGTTTCTCATGATGACCACTGTGTGCTAGAAGAGAGGCCGCTGGCTTCTGAGGAACCCTAGGCGCAGTAGGTGCCCGGGAGCACTCTTCACATTCATAGCAAGGGCAACGTACTCCTTTCTGGGATGCCTAGGTAGAGTGCTCCAATCGTCACAGAGCCTAGCGAAAGCAGCGCCTGGCAGACTCTGTTTGCAAGTGGATCGTCCTCAGTGACTGAAACAGAACTGCACTGCTACGGCACAATGTGCTTGTGATTCAGTCTGGGACACAGGATAGCTCTCTCACAGAAGCGAAAGCTAACCATTACATCCAGCCTGAAGACCAGTACATTTTACCCACTTCACACTGTTAAGTATGTGCAAGAGCCATGGTCACCGAGACCTACCTAAGGTACTGAAATACCCGCTTCATCCTATGCAGAGGTCCCTGTGCCCACAGGAACTGCATGGAAGAGCCCTGTGGGTCCGTGTGTTTCCTTGAGGTAGTCAGAAACTACTGAGGATAAACTTATGAGCTCAAGTTTGAAACCGGGCAACCCTGGCAAAACCTTCATTTCGTCCGTGGTAGGCGAGACAGGTGTGTTTGAAAGCTGCCTGAAAATCACTCCTGCTGCCCATCTTCTCTTTGCTGCCTGACGGCATCACGAAAGAACTTGAGTGTAATCGTATGAGGCATGCTGGTCTCGGTTCCTTGCTGGGAGCTCCTCTAGGAGCACACTGGAGCCTGCTGGCAAAGAACTGGCACCCCTGTGCTCAAGTAAAATGCAGATTTCTCCCAAAGTAAGTTTAGCTATGCCCTAGTGGCGAAGAAGCATGTGTTAAAGGAAGGCTGCAACACTGTTACGTATTTCACAACTCACTGTGCACTCAACTTGGTTGTAACATCTGTGAAAAGGCACTGAATGCCTCCAAATCTTCTGCTGCGTTTGAGTCCCAGGACGCAAATGGGTTCGTTGGCTTTAAGGCTGTGAACGGGCAGCAGTAATGGCAAAGCCCTGCCCGGATCGCTCCAGAGCTCTCGTTTGGACAGCATTCAAACGGCTTCAGGAAGGCCGTTCCAAGCATCCTTACATTCCAGGCTGTCGTAGCCAGGAAGGCATTTGGATTCTTTTGAGAAACACCACTGTGCCTCACAAGTGAAACCTGCGGGCTCCTAAATACGTCTCCCTACGGCAGCCTGAAACTATATGTTTAGTTCCAGTATGAAAAAAACGGACAGCTTTACTTGAGACAATGCTGGACGTCTGGGACCATCCAGATTCACCAAGGCCTAACTTTTGCCCGGCGGGGGAATGCTCTTCTGCACGTACAGCACTCACCACGTGAAAACCTTTCTTAGCACAAGGAAGCCGTCTTACCCTAGTAGTAGAGAGGTAGGCAGAATCTTCAGATAAACCTGCTGTGTCATCAAGCTTGAAAGTCGGACACCGATGGGATCTTTCGTATTCCCCTGCAATGGAAGCTTCTTTCTTTGGGCTTCAAAGCTGCCTGAACAGCGCGAGGGGCCAGCTTCTCTTCACTGCAGGATTGTCGCTGTGGGCCAAGGCTGCGTTCTCACAAAGGCAATAAAGTACTGGCAATTGGTTTCTAAAAACTCATCCAACTGCACTCCAGATTCAGCTCCATACAAATGAAATGTGACCTAAGTCCTCAGCGTAAGGTCCAGTGTTTCACATCAGCAGAGTTGAGTGTGCAGTGGTAGCCACGAAGCCATACTCTGAAAAGGAGTGCCTTAACTCTGCTATGCCCCTGAGGACACATAGGGCAGTGTATCGTGCACCAGTTTCTCATGATGACCACTGTGTGCTAGAAGAGAGGCCGCTGGCTTCTGAGGAACCCTAGGCGCAGTAGGTGCCCGGGAGCACTCTTCACATTCATAGCAAGGGCAACGTACTCCTTTCTGGGATGCCTAGGTAGAGTGTTCCAATCGTCATAGAGCCTAGCGAAAGCAGCGCCTGGCAGACTCTCTTTGCAAGTGGCTCGTCCTCAGTGACAGAAACAGAACTGCAGTGTTACTGCACAATGTGCTTGTGATTCAGTCTGGGACACAGGATAGCACTCTCACAGAATAGAAAGCTAACCTTTGCATCCAGCCTGAAGACCAGTACATTCTTCACTCTTCACACTGTTAAGTATGTGCAGGAGCCTTGATCACCGAGGCCTACCTAAGGTACTGAAATCCTTACCCATTTCATCCTATGCAGAGGTCCCTGTGCCCACAGGAACTCCTTGGAAGAGCCCTGTGGGTCCCGTGTGTTTCCTTGAGGTAGTCAGAAACTACTGAGGAACACCTTATGAGCTCAAGTTTGAAACCGGGCAACCCTGGCAAAACCTTCATTTCGTCCGTGGTAGGCGAGACAGGTGCAGTTTGAAAGCTGCCTGAAACTCACTCCTGCGGCCCATCTTCTCTTTGCTGCCTGACGGCATCACGAAAGAACTTGAGTGTAATCGTATGAGGCATGCTGGTCTCGGTTCCTTGCTGCGAGCTCCTCCAGGAGCACACTGGAGCCTGCCGGGAAAGAACTGGCACCCCTGTGCTCAAGTAAAATGCAGATTTCTCCCAAAGTAAGTTTAGCTATGCCCTAGTGGCGAAGAAGCATGTGTTAAAGGAAGGCTGCAACACTGTTACGTATTTCACGACTCATTGTGCACTCACCTTGGGTGTAACATCTGTGAAAGGGCACTGAATGCCGTCCAAATCTTCTGCTGCGTTTGAGTTGCAGGAAAAATGGGTTCGTTGGTTTTAAAGCTGTGAACGTGCAGCTGTAATGGAAAGCCCTGCCCGGATCGCTCGACAGCTCTCGTTTGTACAGCATTCAAAGGGCTTCAGGAACGCCGTTCCAAGCAGCCTTACATTCCATGCTGGCGTAGCCAGGGAGGCATTTGGATTCTTCTGAGAAACACCACTGTGCCTCACAAGTGAAACCTGTGGGCTCCCAAATACGTCTCCCTACGGCAGCCTGAAATTACATGTTTAGTTCCAGTATGAAAACAACGGACAGCTTTAGCTGTGACAATGCTGGACTTCTGGGACCATCCAGATTCACCAAGGCCTAACTGTTGCCCGGCGGGGGAATGCTCTTCTGCACGTACAGCACTCACCACGTGAAAACCTTTCTTACCACAAGGAAGCAGTCTTACCCTAGTAGTAGAGAGGTAGGCAGAATCTTCAGATAAACCTGCTGTGTCATCAAGCTTGAAAGTCGGACACCGATGGGAACGTTCATAGTCTCCTGCAATGGAAGCCACTTGCTTTGGGCTTCAAAGCTGCCTGAACAGCCCTAGGGGCCCTACTTCTCTTCACTGCAGGATGCTCGCTGTGGGCCAAGGCTGCGTTCTCTCAAAGGCAATAATGTACTGGCAATTGGTTTCTAAAAACTCATCCAACTGCACTCCAGATTCAGCTCCATGCAAATGAAATGTGACCTAAGTCCTCAGCGTAAGGTCCAGTGTTTCACATCAGCAGAGTTGAGTGTGCAGTGGTAGCCACGAAGCCATACTCTGAAAAGGAGTGCCTTAACTCTGCTATGCCCCTGAGGACACATAGGGCAGTGTATGGTGCACCAGTTTCTCATGATGACCACTGTGTGCTAGAAGAGAGGCCGCTGGCTTCTGAGGAACCCTAGGCGCAGTAGGTGCCCGGGAGCACTCTTCACATTCATAGCAAGGGCAATGTAGTCCTTTCTGGGATGCCTAGGTAGAGTGCTCCAATCGTCACAGAGCCTAGCGAAAGCAGCGCCTGGCAGACTCTGTTTGCAAGTGGATCGTCCTCAGTGACTGAAACAGAACTGCACTGCTACGGCACAATGTGCTTGTGATTCAGTCTGGGACACAGGATAGCTCTCTCACAGAAGCGAAAGCTAACCATTACATCCAGCCTGAAGACCAGTACATTTTACCCACTTCACACTGTTAAGTATGTGCAAGAGCCATGGTCACCGAGACCTACCTAAGGTACTGAAATACCCGCTTCATCCTATGCAGAGGTCCCTGTGCCCACAGGAACTGCATGGAAGAGCCCTGTGGGTCCGTGTGTTTCCTTGAGGTAGTCAGAAACTACTGAGGATAACCTTATGAGCTCAAGTTTGAAACCGGGCAACCCTGGCAAAACCTTCATTTCGTCCGTGGTAGGCGAGACAGGTGCGGTTTGAAAGCTGCCTGAAAATCACTCCTGCTGCCCATCTTCTCTTTGCTGCCTGACGGCATCACGAAAGAACTTGAGTGTAATCGTATGAGGCATGCTGGTCTCGGTTCCTTGCTGGGAGCTCCTCTAGGAGCACACTGGAGCCTGCTGGCAAAGAACTGGCACCCCTGTGCTCAACTAAAATGCAGATTTCTGCCAAAGTAAGTTTAGCTATGCCCTAGTGGCGAAGAAGCATGTGTTAAAGGAAGGCTGCAACACTGTTACGTATTTCACAACTCACTGTGCACTCAACTTGGTTGTAACATCTGTGAAAAGGCACTGAATGCCTCCAAATCTTCTGCTGCGTTTGAGTCCCAGGACGCAAATGGGTTCGTTGGCTTTAAGGCTGTGAACGGGCAGCAGTACTGGCAAAGCCCTGCCCGGATCGCTCCAGAGCTCTCGTTTGTACAGCATTCAAACGGCTTCAGGAAGGTCGTTCCAAGCATCCTTACATTCCAGGCTGTCGTAGCCAGGAAGGCATTTGGATTCTTTTGAGAAACACCACTGTGCCTCACAAGTGAAACCTGCGGGCTCCTAAATACGTCTCCCTACGGCAGCCTGAAACTATATGTTTAGTTCCAGTATGAAAAAAACGGACAGCTTTACTTGAGACAATGCTGGACGTCTGGGACCATCCAGATTCACCAAGGCCTAACTTTTGCCCGGCGGGGGAATGCTCTTCTGCACGTACAGCACTCACCACGTGAAAACCTTTCTTAGCACAAGGAAGCAGTCTTACCCTAGTAGTAGAGAGGTAGGCAGAATCTTCAGATAAACCTGCTGTGTCATCAAGCTTGAAAGTCGGACACCGATGGGATCTTTCGTATTCCCCTGCAATGGAAGCTTCTTTCTTTGGGCTTCAAAGCTGCCTGAACAGCGCGAGGGGCCAGCTTCTCTTCACTGCAGGATTGTCGCTGTGGGCCAAGGCTGCGTTCTCACAAAGGCAATAAAGTACTGGCAATTGGTTTCTAAAAACTCATCCAACTGCACTCCAGATTCAGCTCCATACAAATGAAATGTGACCTAAGTCCTCAGCGTAAGGTCCAGTGTTTCACATCAGCAGAGTTGAGTGTGCAGTGGTAGCCACGAAGCCATACTCTGAAAAGGAGTGCCTTAACTCTGCTATGCCCCTGAGGACACATAGGGCAGTGTATCGTGCACCAGTTTCTCATGATGACCACTGTGTGCTAGAAGAGAGGCCGCTGGCTTCTGAGGAACCCTAGGCGCAGTAGGTGCCCGGGAGCACTCTTCACATTCATAGCAAGGGCAACGTACTCCTTTCTGGGATGCCTAGGTAGAGTGTTCCAATCGTCATAGAGCCTAGCGAAAGCAGCGCCTGGCAGACTCTCTTTGCAAGTGGATCGTCCTCAGTGACAGAAACAGAACTGCAGTGTTACTGCACAATGTGCTTGTGATTCAGTCTGGGACACAGGATAGCACTCTCACAGAATAGAAAGCTAACCTTTGCATCCAGCCTGAAGACCAGTACATTCTTCACTCTTCACACTGTTAAGTATGTGCAGGAGCCTTGATCACCGAGGCCTACCTAAGGTACTGAAATCCTTACCCATTTCATCCTATGCAGAGGTCCCTGTGCCCACAGGAACTCCTTGGAAGAGCCCTGTGGGTCCCGTGTGTTTCCTTGAGGTAGTCAGAAACTACTGAGGAACACCTTATGAGCTCAAGTTTGAAACCGGGCAACCCTGGCAAAACCTTCATTTCGTCCGTGGTAGGCGAGACAGGTGCGGTTTGAAAGCTGCCTGAAACTCACTCCTGCGGCCCATCTTCTCTTTGCTGCCTGACGGCATCACGAAAGAACTTGAGTGTAATCGTATGAGGCATGCTGGTCTCGGTTCCTTGCTGCGAGCTCCTCCAGGAGCACACTGGAGCCTGCCGGGAAAGAACTGGCACCCCTGTGCTCAAGTAAAATGCAGATTTCTCCCAAAGTAAGTTTAGCTATGCCCTAGTGGCGAAGAAGCATGTGTTAAAGGAAGGCTGCAACACTGTTACGTATTTCACGACTCATTGTGCACTCACCTTGGGTGTAACATCTGTGAAAGGGCACTGAATGCCGTCCAAATCTTCTGCTGCGTTTGAGTTGCAGGAAAAATGGGTTCGTTGGTTTTAAAGCTGTGAACGTGCAGCTGTAATGGAAAGCCCTGCCCGGATCGCTCGACAGCTCTCGTTTGTACAGCATTCAAAGGGCTTCAGGAACGCCATTCCAAGCAGCCTTACATTCCATGCTGGCGTAGCCAGGGAGGCATTTGGATTCTTCTGAGAAACACCACTGTGCCTCACAAGTGAAACCTGTGGGCTCCCAAATACGTCTCCCTACGGCAGCCTGAAATTACATGTTTAGTTCCAGTATGAAAACAACGGACAGCTTTAGCTGTGACAATGCTGGACTTCTGGGACCATCCAGATTCACCAAGGCCTAACTGTTGCCCGGCGGGGGAATGCTCTTCTGCACGTACAGCACTCACCACGTGAAAACCTTTCTTACCACAAGGAAGCAGTCTTACCCTAGTAGTAGAGAGGTAGGCAGAATCTTCAGATAAACCTGCTGTGTCATCAAGCTTGAAAGTCGGACACCGATGGGAACGTTCATAGTCTCCTGCAATGGAAGCCACTTGCTTTGGGCTTCAAAGCTGCCTGAACAGCCCTAGGGGCCCTACTTCTCTTCACTGCAGGATGCTCGCTGTGGGCCAAGGCTGCGTTCTCTCAAAGGCAATAATGTACTGGCAATTGGTTTCTAAAAACTCATCCAACTGCACTCCAGATTCAGCTCCATACAAATGAAATGTGACCTAAGTCCTCAGCGTAAGGTCCAGTGTTTCACATCAGCAGAGTTGAGTGTGCAGTGGTAGCCACGAAGCCATACTCTGAAAAGGAGTGCCTTAACTCTGCCATGCCCCTGAGGACACATAGGGCAGTGTATGGTGCACCAGTTTCTCATGATGACCACTGTGTGCTAGAAGAGAGGCCGCTGGCTTCTGAGGAACCCTAGGCGCAGTAGGTGCCCGGGAGCACTCTTCACATTCATAGCAAGGGCAATGTAGTCCTTTCTGGGATGCCTAGGTAGAGTGCTCCAATCGTCACAGAGCCTAGCGAAAGCAGCGCCTGGCAGACTCTGTTTGCAAGTGGATCGTCCTCAGTGACTGAAACAGAACTGCACTGCTACGGCACAATGTGCTTGTGATTCAGTCTGGGACACAGGATAGCTCTCTCACAGAAGCGAAAGCTAACCATTACATCCAGCCTGAAGACCAGTACATTTTACCCACTTCACACTGTTAAGTATGTGCAAGAGCCATGGTCACCGAGACCTACCTAAGGTACTGAAATACCCGCTTCATCCTATGCAGAGGTCCCTGTGCCCACAGGAACTGCATGGAAGAGCCCTGTGGGTCCGTGTGTTTCCTTGAGGTAGTCAGAAACTACTGAGGATAACCTTATGAGCTCAAGTTTGAAACCGGGCAACCCTGGCAAAACCTTCATTTCGTCCGTGGTAGGCGAGACAGGTGCGGTTTGAAAGCTGCCTGAAAATCACTCCTGCTGCCCATCTTCTCTTTGCTGCCTGACGGCATCACGAAAGAACTTGAGTGTAATCGTATGAGGCATGCTGGTCTCGGTTCCTTGCTGGGAGCTCCTCTAGGAGCACACTAGAGCCTGCTGGCAAAGAACTGGCACCCCTGTGCTCAACTAAAATGCAGATTTCTGCCAAAGTAAGTTTAGCTATGCCCTAGTGGCGAAGAAGCATGTGTTAAAGGAAGGCTGCAACACTGTTACGTATTTCACAACTCACTGTGCACTCAACTTGGTTGTAACATCTGTGAAAAGGCACTGAATGCCTCCAAATCTTCTGCTGCGTTTCAGTCCCAGGACGCAAATGGGTTCGTTGGCTTTAAGGCTGTGAACGGGCAGCAGTAATGGCAAAGCCCTGCCCGGATCGCTCCAGAGCTCTCGTTTGGACAGCATTCAAACGGCTTCAGGAAGGCCGTTCCAAGCATCCTTACATTCCAGGCTGTCGTAGCCAGGAAGGCATTTGGATTCTTTTGAGAAACACCACTGTGCCTCACAAGTGAAACCTGCGGGCTCCTAAATACGTCTCCCTACGGCAGCCTGAAACTATATGTTTAGTTCCAGTATGAAAAAAACGGACAGCTTTACTTGAGACAATGCTGGACGTCTGGGACCATCCAGATTCACCAAGGCCTAACTTTTGCCCGGCGGGGGAATGCTCTTCTGCACGTACAGCACTCACCACGTGAAAACCTTTCTTAGCACAAGGAAGCCGTCTTACCCTAGTAGTAGAGAGGTAGGCAGAATCTTCAGATAAACCTGCTGTGTCATCAAGCTTGAAAGTCGGACACCGATGGGATCTTTCGTATTCCCCTGCAATGGAAGCTTCTTTCTTTGGGCTTCAAAGCTGCCTGAACAGCGCGAGGGGCCAGCTTCTCTTCACTGCAGGATTGTCGCTGTGGGCCAAGGCTGCGTTCTCACAAAGGCAATAAAGTACTGGCAATTGGTTTCTAAAAACTCATCCAACTGCACTCCAGATTCAGCTCCATACAAATGAAATGTGACCTAAGTCCTCAGCGTAAGGTCCAGTGTTTCACATCAGCAGAGTTGAGTGTGCAGTGGTAGCCACGAAGCCATACTCTGAAAAGGAGTGCCTTAACTCTGCTATGCCCCTGAGGACACATAGGGCAGTGTATCGTGCACCAGTTTCTCATGATGACCACTGTGTGCTAGAAGAGAGGCCGCTGGCTTCTGAGGAACCCTAGGCGCAGTAGGTGCCCGGGAGCACTCTTCACATTCATAGCAAGGGCAACGTACTCCTTTCTGGGATGCCTAGGTAGAGTGTTCCAATCGTCATAGAGCCTAGCGAAAGCAGCGCCTGGCAGACTCTCTTTGCAAGTGGCTCGTCCTCAGTGACAGAAACAGAACTGCAGTGTTACTGCACAATGTGCTTGTGATTCAGTCTGGGACACAGGATAGCACTCTCACAGAATAGAAAGCTAACCTTTGCATCCAGCCTGAAGACCAGTACATTCTTCACTCTTCACACTGTTAAGTATGTGCAGGAGCCTTGATCACCGAGGCCTACCTAAGGTACTGAAATCCTTACCCATTTCATCCTATGCAGAGGTCCCTGTGCCCACAGGAACTCCTTGGAAGAGCCCTGTGGGTCCCGTGTGTTTCCTTGAGGTAGTCAGAAACTACTGAGGAACACCTTATGAGCTCAAGTTTGAAACCGGGCAACCCTGGCAAAACCTTCATTTCGTCCGTGGTAGGCGAGACAGGTGCAGTTTGAAAGCTGCCTGAAACTCACTCCTGCGGCCCATCTTCTCTTTGCTGCCTGACGGCATCACGAAAGAACTTGAGTGTAATCGTATGAGGCATGCTGGTCTCGGTTCCTTGCTGCGAGCTCCTCCAGGAGCACACTGGAGCCTGCCGGGAAAGAACTGGCACCCCTGTGCTCAAGTAAAATGCAGATTTCTCCCAAAGTAAGTTTAGCTATGCCCTAGTGGCGAAGAAGCATGTGTTAAAGGAAGGCTGCAACACTGTTACGTATTTCACGACTCATTGTGCACTCACCTTGGGTGTAACATCTGTGAAAGGGCACTGAATGCCGTCCAAATCTTCTGCTGCGTTTGAGTTGCAGGAAAAATGGGTTCGTTGGTTTTAAAGCTGTGAACGTGCAGCTGTAATGGAAAGCCCTGCCCGGATCGCTCGACAGCTCTCGTTTGTACAGCATTCAAAGGGCTTCAGGAACGCCGTTCCAAGCAGCCTTACATTCCATGCTGGCGTAGCCAGGGAGGCATTTGGATTCTTCTGAGAAACACCACTGTGCCTCACAAGTGAAACCTGTGGGCTCCCAAATACGTCTCCCTACGGCAGCCTGAAATTACATGTTTAGTTCCAGTATGAAAACAACGGACAGCTTTAGCTGTGACAATGCTGGACTTCTGGGACCATCCAGATTCACCAAGGCCTAACTGTTGCCCGGCGGGGGAATGCTCTTCTGCACGTACAGCACTCACCACGTGAAAACCTTTCTTACCACAAGGAAGCAGTCTTACCCTAGTAGTAGAGAGGTAGGCAGAATCTTCAGATAAACCTGCTGTGTCATCAAGCTTGAAAGTCGGACACCGATGGGAACGTTCATAGTCTCCTGCAATGGAAGCCACTTGCTTTGGGCTTCAAAGCTGCCTGAACAGCCCTAGGGGCCCTACTTCTCTTCACTGCAGGATGCTCGCTGTGGGCCAAGGCTGCGTTCTCTCAAAGGCAATAATGTACTGGCAATTGGTTTCTAAAAACTCATCCAACTGCACTCCAGATTCAGCTCCATGCAAATGAAATGTGACCTAAGTCCTCAGCGTAAGGTCCAGTGTTTCACATCAGCAGAGTTGAGTGTGCAGTGGTAGCCACGAAGCCATACTCTGAAAAGGAGTGCCTTAACTCTGCTATGCCCCTGAGGACACATAGGGCAGTGTATGGTGCACCAGTTTCTCATGATGACCACTGTGTGCTAGAAGAGAGGCCGCTGGCTTCTGAGGAACCCTAGGCGCAGTAGGTGCCCGGGAGCACTCTTCACATTCATAGCAAGGGCAATGTAGTCCTTTCTGGGATGCCTAGGTAGAGTGCTCCAATCGTCACAGAGCCTAGCGAAAGCAGCGCCTGGCAGACTCTGTTTGCAAGTGGATCGTCCTCAGTGACTGAAACAGAACTGCACTGCTACGGCACAATGTGCTTGTGATTCAGTCTGGGACACAGGATAGCTCTCTCACAGAAGCGAAAGCTAACCATTACATCCAGCCTGAAGACCAGTACATTTTACCCACTTCACACTGTTAAGTATGTGCAAGAGCCATGGTCACCGAGACCTACCTAAGGTACTGAAATACCCGCTTCATCCTATGCAGAGGTCCCTGTGCCCACAGGAACTGCATGGAAGAGCCCTGTGGGTCCGTGTGTTTCCTTGAGGTAGTCAGAAACTACTGAGGATAACCTTATGAGCTCAAGTTTGAAACCGGGCAACCCTGGCAAAACCTTCATTTCGTCCGTGGTAGGCGAGACAGGTGCGGTTTGAAAGCTGCCTGAAAATCACTCCTGCTGCCCATCTTCTCTTTGCTGCCTGACGGCATCACGAAAGAACTTGAGTGTAATCGTATGAGGCATGCTGGTCTCGGTTCCTTGCTGGGAGCTCCTCTAGGAGCACACTGGAGCCTGCTGGCAAAGAACTGGCACCCCTGTGCTCAACTAAAATGCAGATTTCTGCCAAAGTAAGTTTAGCTATGCCCTAGTGGCGAAGAAGCATGTGTTAAAGGAAGGCTGCAACACTGTTACGTATTTCACAACTCACTGTGCACTCAACTTGGTTGTAACATCTGTGAAAAGGCACTGAATGCCTCCAAATCTTCTGCTGCGTTTGAGTCCCAGGACGCAAATGGGTTCGTTGGCTTTAAGGCTGTGAACGGGCAGCAGTACTG
Organism: Balaenoptera physalus; assembly: GCF_965194825.1. Lineage (NCBI taxonomy): Eukaryota > Metazoa > Chordata > Mammalia > Artiodactyla > Balaenopteridae > Balaenoptera > Balaenoptera physalus. The sequence goes on from NC_138898.1 coordinate 32,325,522, forward strand.
GCAAAGCCCTGCCCGGATCGCTCCAGAGCTCTCGTTTGTACAGCATTCAAACGGCTTCAGGAAGGTCGTTCCAAGCATCCTTACATTCCAGGCTGTCGTAGCCAGGAAGGCATTTGGATTCTTTTGAGAAACACCACTGTGCCTCACAAGTGAAACCTGCGGGCTCCTAAATACGTCTCCCTACGGCAGCCTGAAACTATATGTTTAGTTCCAGTATGAAAAAAACGGACAGCTTTACTTGAGACAATGCTGGACGTCTGGGACCATCCAGATTCACCAAGGCCTAACTTTTGCCCGGCGGGGGAATGCTCTTCTGCACGTACAGCACTCACCACGTGAAAACCTTTCTTAGCACAAGGAAGCAGTCTTACCCTAGTAGTAGAGAGGTAGGCAGAATCTTCAGATAAACCTGCTGTGTCATCAAGCTTGAAAGTCGGACACCGATGGGATCTTTCGTATTCCCCTGCAATGGAAGCTTCTTTCTTTGGGCTTCAAAGCTGCCTGAACAGCGCGAGGGGCCAGCTTCTCTTCACTGCAGGATTGTCGCTGTGGGCCAAGGCTGCGTTCTCACAAAGGCAATAAAGTACTGGCAATTGGTTTCTAAAAACTCATCCAACTGCACTCCAGATTCAGCTCCATACAAATGAAATGTGACCTAAGTCCTCAGCGTAAGGTCCAGTGTTTCACATCAGCAGAGTTGAGTGTGCAGTGGTAGCCACGAAGCCATACTCTGAAAAGGAGTGCCTTAACTCTGCTATGCCCCTGAGGACACATAGGGCAGTGTATCGTGCACCAGTTTCTCATGATGACCACTGTGTGCTAGAAGAGAGGCCGCTGGCTTCTGAGGAACCCTAGGCGCAGTAGGTGCCCGGGAGCACTCTTCACATTCATAGCAAGGGCAACGTACTCCTTTCTGGGATGCCTAGGTAGAGTGTTCCAATCGTCATAGAGCCTAGCGAAAGCAGCGCCTGGCAGACTCTCTTTGCAAGTGGATCGTCCTCAGTGACAGAAACAGAACTGCAGTGTTACTGCACAATGTGCTTGTGATTCAGTCTGGGACACAGGATAGCACTCTCACAGAATAGAAAGCTAACCTTTGCATCCAGCCTGAAGACCAGTACATTCTTCACTCTTCACACTGTTAAGTATGTGCAGGAGCCTTGATCACCGAGGCCTACCTAAGGTACTGAAATCCTTACCCATTTCATCCTATGCAGAGGTCCCTGTGCCCACAGGAACTCCTTGGAAGAGCCCTGTGGGTCCCGTGTGTTTCCTTGAGGTAGTCAGAAACTACTGAGGAACACCTTATGAGCTCAAGTTTGAAACCGGGCAACCCTGGCAAAACCTTCATTTCGTCCGTGGTAGGCGAGACAGGTGCGGTTTGAAAGCTGCCTGAAACTCACTCCTGCGGCCCATCTTCTCTTTGCTGCCTGACGGCATCACGAAAGAACTTGAGTGTAATCGTATGAGGCATGCTGGTCTCGGTTCCTTGCTGCGAGCTCCTCCAGGAGCACACTGGAGCCTGCCGGGAAAGAACTGGCACCCCTGTGCTCAAGTAAAATGCAGATTTCTCCCAAAGTAAGTTTAGCTATGCCCTAGTGGCGAAGAAGCATGTGTTAAAGGAAGGCTGCAACACTGTTACGTATTTCACGACTCATTGTGCACTCACCTTGGGTGTAACATCTGTGAAAGGGCACTGAATGCCGTCCAAATCTTCTGCTGCGTTTGAGTTGCAGGAAAAATGGGTTCGTTGGTTTTAAAGCTGTGAACGTGCAGCTGTAATGGAAAGCCCTGCCCGGATCGCTCGACAGCTCTCGTTTGTACAGCATTCAAAGGGCTTCAGGAACGCCATTCCAAGCAGCCTTACATTCCATGCTGGCGTAGCCAGGGAGGCATTTGGATTCTTCTGAGAAACACCACTGTGCCTCACAAGTGAAACCTGTGGGCTCCCAAATACGTCTCCCTACGGCAGCCTGAAATTACATGTTTAGTTCCAGTATGAAAACAACGGACAGCTTTAGCTGTGACAATGCTGGACTTCTGGGACCATCCAGATTCACCAAGGCCTAACTGTTGCCCGGCGGGGGAATGCTCTTCTGCACGTACAGCACTCACCACGTGAAAACCTTTCTTACCACAAGGAAGCAGTCTTACCCTAGTAGTAGAGAGGTAGGCAGAATCTTCAGATAAACCTGCTGTGTCATCAAGCTTGAAAGTCGGACACCGATGGGAACGTTCATAGTCTCCTGCAATGGAAGCCACTTGCTTTGGGCTTCAAAGCTGCCTGAACAGCCCTAGGGGCCCTACTTCTCTTCACTGCAGGATGCTCGCTGTGGGCCAAGGCTGCGTTCTCTCAAAGGCAATAATGTACTGGCAATTGGTTTCTAAAAACTCATCCAACTGCACTCCAGATTCAGCTCCATACAAATGAAATGTGACCTAAGTCCTCAGCGTAAGGTCCAGTGTTTCACATCAGCAGAGTTGAGTGTGCAGTGGTAGCCACGAAGCCATACTCTGAAAAGGAGTGCCTTAACTCTGCCATGCCCCTGAGGACACATAGGGCAGTGTATGGTGCACCAGTTTCTCATGATGACCACTGTGTGCTAGAAGAGAGGCCGCTGGCTTCTGAGGAACCCTAGGCGCAGTAGGTGCCCGGGAGCACTCTTCACATTCATAGCAAGGGCAATGTAGTCCTTTCTGGGATGCCTAGGTAGAGTGCTCCAATCGTCACAGAGCCTAGCGAAAGCAGCGCCTGGCAGACTCTGTTTGCAAGTGGATCGTCCTCAGTGACTGAAACAGAACTGCACTGCTACGGCACAATGTGCTTGTGATTCAGTCTGGGACACAGGATAGCTCTCTCACAGAAGCGAAAGCTAACCATTACATCCAGCCTGAAGACCAGTACATTTTACCCACTTCACACTGTTAAGTATGTGCAAGAGCCATGGTCACCGAGACCTACCTAAGGTACTGAAATACCCGCTTCATCCTATGCAGAGGTCCCTGTGCCCACAGGAACTGCATGGAAGAGCCCTGTGGGTCCGTGTGTTTCCTTGAGGTAGTCAGAAACTACTGAGGATAACCTTATGAGCTCAAGTTTGAAACCGGGCAACCCTGGCAAAACCTTCATTTCGTCCGTGGTAGGCGAGACAGGTGCGGTTTGAAAGCTGCCTGAAAATCACTCCTGCTGCCCATCTTCTCTTTGCTGCCTGACGGCATCACGAAAGAACTTGAGTGTAATCGTATGAGGCATGCTGGTCTCGGTTCCTTGCTGGGAGCTCCTCTAGGAGCACACTAGAGCCTGCTGGCAAAGAACTGGCACCCCTGTGCTCAACTAAAATGCAGATTTCTGCCAAAGTAAGTTTAGCTATGCCCTAGTGGCGAAGAAGCATGTGTTAAAGGAAGGCTGCAACACTGTTACGTATTTCACAACTCACTGTGCACTCAACTTGGTTGTAACATCTGTGAAAAGGCACTGAATGCCTCCAAATCTTCTGCTGCGTTTGAGTCCCAGGACGCAAATGGGTTCGTTGGCTTTAAGGCTGTGAACGGGCAGCAGTAATGGCAAAGCCCTGCCCGGATCGCTCCAGAGCTCTCGTTTGGACAGCATTCAAACGGCTTCAGGAAGGCCGTTCCAAGCATCCTTACATTCCAGGCTGTCGTAGCCAGGAAGGCATTTGGATTCTTTTGAGAAACACCACTGTGCCTCACAAGTGAAACCTGCGGGCTCCTAAATACGTCTCCCTACGGCAGCCTGAAACTATATGTTTAGTTCCAGTATGAAAAAAACGGACAGCTTTACTTGAGACAATGCTGGACGTCTGGGACCATCCAGATTCACCAAGGCCTAACTTTTGCCCGGCGGGGGAATGCTCTTCTGCACGTACAGCACTCACCACGTGAAAACCTTTCTTAGCACAAGGAAGCAGTCTTACCCTAGTAGTAGAGAGGTAGGCAGAATCTTCAGATAAACCTGCTGTGTCATCAAGCTTGAAAGTCGGACACCGATGGGATCTTTCGTATTCCCCTGCAATGGAAGCTTCTTTCTTTGGGCTTCAAAGCTGCCTGAACAGCGCGAGGGGCCAGCTTCTCTTCACTGCAGGATTGTCGCTGTGGGCCAAGGCTGCGTTCTCACAAAGGCAATAAAGTACTGGCAATTGGTTTCTAAAAACTCATCCAACTGCACTCCAGATTCAGCTCCATACAAATGAAATGTGACCTAAGTCCTCAGCGTAAGGTCCAGTGTTTCACATCAGCAGAGTTGAGTGTGCAGTGGTAGCCACGAAGCCATACTCTGAAAAGGAGTGCCTTAACTCTGCTATGCCCCTGAGGACACATAGGGCAGTGTATCGTGCACCAGTTTCTCATGATGACCACTGTGTGCTAGAAGAGAGGCCGCTGGCTTCTGAGGAACCCTAGGCGCAGTAGGTGCCCGGGAGCACTCTTCACATTCATAGCAAGGGCAACGTACTCCTTTCTGGGATGCCTAGGTAGAGTGTTCCAATCGTCATAGAGCCTAGCGAAAGCAGCGCCTGGCAGACTCTCTTTGCAAGTGGATCGTCCTCAGTGACAGAAACAGAACTGCAGTGTTACTGCACAATGTGCTTGTGATTCAGTCTGGGACACAGGATAGCACTCTCACAGAATAGAAAGCTAACCTTTGCTTCCAGCCTGAAGACCAGTACATTCTTCACTCTTCACACTGTTAAGTATGTGCAGGAGCCTTGATCACCGAGGCCTACCTAAGGTACTGAAATCCTTACCCATTTCATCCTATGCAGAGGTCCCTGTGCCCACAGGAACTCCTTGGAAGAGCCCTGTGGGTCCCGTGTGTTTCCTTGAGGTAGTCAGAAACTACTGAGGAACACCTTATGAGCTCAAGTTTGAAACCGGGCAACCCTGGCAAAACCTTCATTTCGTCCGTGGTAGGCGAGACAGGTGCGGTTTGAAAGCTGCCTGAAACTCACTCCTGCGGCCCATCTTCTCTTTGCTGCCTGACGGCATCACGAAAGAACTTGAGTGTAATCGTATGAGGCATGCTGGTCTCGGTTCCTTGCTGCGAGCTCCTCCAGGAGCACACTGGAGCCTGCCGGGAAAGAACTGGCACCCCTGTGCTCAAGTAAAATGCAGATTTCTCCCAAAGTAAGTTTAGCTATGCCCTAGTGGCGAAGAAGCATGTGTTAAAGGAAGGCTGCAACACTGTTACGTATTTCACGACTCATTGTGCACTCACCTTGGGTGTAACATCTGTGAAAGGGCACTGAATGCCGTCCAAATCTTCTGCTGCGTTTGAGTTGCAGGAAAAATGGGTTCGTTGGTTTTAAAGCTGTGAACGTGCAGCTGTAATGGAAAGCCCTGCCCGGATCGCTCGACAGCTCTCGTTTGTACAGCATTCAAAGGGCTTCAGGAACGCCGTTCCAAGCAGCCTTACATTCCATGCTGGCGTAGCCAGGGAGGCATTTGGATTCTTCTGAGAAACACCACTGTGCCTCACAAGTGAAACCTGTGGGCTCCCAAATACGTCTCCCTACGGCAGCCTGAAATTACATGTTTAGTTCCAGTATGAAAACAACGGACAGCTTTAGCTGTGACAATGCTGGACTTCTGGGACCATCCAGATTCACCAAGGCCTAACTGTTGCCCGGCGGGGGAATGCTCTTCTGCACGTACAGCACTCACCACGTGAAAACCTTTCTTACCACAAGGAAGCAGTCTTACCCTAGTAGTAGAGAGGTAGGCAGAATCTTCAGATAAACCTGCTGTGTCATCAAGCTTGAAAGTCGGACACCGATGGGGACGTTCATAGTCTCCTGCAATGGAAGCCACTTGCTTTGGGCTTCAAAGCTGCCTGAACAGCCCTAGGGGCCCTACTTCTCTTCACTGCAGGATGCTCGCTGTGGGCCAAGGCTGCGTTCTCTCAAAGGCAATAATGTACTGGCAATTGGTTTCTAAAAACTCATCCAACTGCACTCCAGATTCAGCTCCATACAAATGAAATGTGACCTAAGTCCTCAGCGTAAGGTCCAGTGTTTCACATCAGCAGAGTTGAGTGTGCAGTGGTAGCCACGAAGCCATACTCTGAAAAGGAGTGCCTTAACTCTGCTATGCCCCTGAGGACACATAGGGCAGTGTATGGTGCACCAGTTTCTCATGATGACCACTGTGTGCTAGAAGAGAGGCCGCTGGCTTCTGAGGAACCCTAGGCGCAGTAGGTGCCCGGGAGCACTCTTCACATTCATAGCAAGGGCAACGTACTCCTTTCTGGGATGCCTAGGTAGAGTGTTCCAATCGTCATAGAGCCTAGCGAAAGCAGCGCCTGGCAGACTCTGTTTGCAAGTGGATCGTCCTCAGTGACAGAAACAGAACTGCAGTGTTACTGCACAATGTGCTTGTGATTCAGTCTGGGACACAGGATAGCACTCTCACAGAATAGAAAGCTAACCTTTGCATCCAGCCTGAAGACCAGTACATTCTTCACTCTTCACACTGTTAAGTATGTGCAGGAGCCTTGATCACCGAGGCCTACCTAAGGTACTGAAATCCTTACCCATTTCATCCTATGCAGAGGTCCCTGTGCCCACAGGAACTCCTTGGAAGAGCCCTGTGGGTCCCGTGTGTTTCCTTGAGGTAGTCAGAAACTACTGAGGAACACCTTATGAGCTCAAGTTTGAAACCGGGCAACCCTGGCAAAACCTTCATTTCGTCCGTGGTAGGCGAGACAGGTGCGGTTTGAAAGCTGCCTGAAACTCACTCCTGCGGCCCATCTTCTCTTTGCTGCCTGACGGCATCACGAAAGAACTTGAGTGTAATCGTATGAGGCATGCTGGTCTCGGTTCCTTGCTGCGAGCTCCTCCAGGAGCACACTGGAGCCTGCCGGGAAAGAACTGGCACCCCTGTGCTCAAGTAAAATGCAGATTTCTCCCAAAGTAAGTTTAGCTATGCCCTAGTGGCGAAGAAGCATGTGTTAAAGGAAGGCTGCAACACTGTTACGTATTTCACGACTCATTGTGCACTCACCTTGGGTGTAACATCTGTGAAAGGGCACTGAATGCCGTCCAAATCTTCTGCTGCGTTTGAGTTGCAGGAAAAATGGGTTCGTTGGTTTTAAAGCTGTGAACGTGCAGCTGTAATGGAAAGCCCTGACCGGATCGCTCGACAGCTCTCGTTTGTACAGCATTCAAAGGGCTTCAGGAACGCCGTTCCAAGCAGCCTTACATTCCATGCTGGCGTAGCCAGGGAGGCATTTGGATTCTTCTGAGAAACACCACTGTGCCTCACAAGTGAAACCTGTGGGCTCCCAAATACGTCTCCCTACGGCAGCCTGAAATTACATGTTTAGTTCCAGTATGAAAACAACGGACAGCTTTAGCTGTGACAATGCTGGACTTCTGGGACCATCCAGATTCACCAAGGCCTAACTGTTGCCCGGCGGGGGAATGCTCTTCTGCACGTACAGCACTCACCACGTGAAAACCTTTCTTACCACAAGGAAGCAGTCTTACCCTAGTAGTAGAGAGGTAGGCAGAATCTTCAGATAAACCTGCTGTGTCATCAAGCTTGAAAGTCGGACACCGATGGGAACGTTCATAGTCTCCTGCAATGGAAGCCACTTGCTTTGGGCTTCAAAGCTGCCTGAACAGCCCTAGGGGCCCTACTTCTCTTCACTGCAGGATGCTCGCTGTGGGCCAAGGCTGCGTTCTCTCAAAGGCAATAATGTACTGGCAATTGGTTTCTAAAAACTCATCCAACTGCACTCCAGATTCAGCTCCATACAAATGAAATGTGACCTAAGTCCTCAGCGTAAGGTCCAGTGTTTCACATCAGCAGAGTTGAGTGTGCAGTGGTAGCCACGAAGCCATACTCTGAAAAGGAGTGCCTTAACTCTGCTATGCCCCTGAGGACACATAGGGCAGTGTATGGTGCACCAGTTTCTCATGATGACCACTGTGTGCTAGAAGAGAGGCCGCTGGCTTCTGAGGAACCCTAGGCGCAGTAGGTGCCCGGGAGCACTCTTCACATTCATAGCAAGGGCAATGTAGTCCTTTCTGGGATGCCTAGGTAGAGTGCTCCAATCGTCACAGAGCCTAGCGAAAGCAGCGCCTGGCAGACTCTGTTTGCAAGTGGATCGTCCTCAGTGACTGAAACAGAACTGCACTGCTACGGCACAATGTGCTTGTGATTCAGTCTGGGACACAGGATAGCTCTCTCACAGAAGCGAAAGCTAACCATTACATCCAGCCTGAAGACCAGTACATTTTACCCACTTCACACTGTTAAGTATGTGCAAGAGCCATGGTCACCGAGACCTACCTAAGGTACTGAAATACCCGCTTCATCCTATGCAGAGGTCCCTGTGCCCACAGGAACTGCATGGAAGAGCCCTGTGGGTCCGTGTGTTTCCTTGAGGTAGTCAGAAACTACTGAGGATAACCTTATGAGCTCAAGTTTGAAACCGGGCAACCCTGGCAAAACCTTCATTTCGTCCGTGGTAGGCGAGACAGGTGCGGTTTGAAAGCTGCCTGAAAATCACTCCTGCTGCCCATCTTCTCTTTGCTGCCTGACGGCATCACGAAAGAACTTGAGTGTAATCGTATGAGGCATGCTGGTCTCGGTTCCTTGCTGGGAGCTCCTCTAGGAGCACACTGGAGCCTGCTGGCAAAGAACTGGCACCCCTGTGCTCAACTAAAATGCAGATTTCTGCCAAAGTAAGTTTAGCTATGCCCTAGTGGCGAAGAAGCATGTGTTAAAGGAAGGCTGCAACACTGTTACGTATTTCACAACTCACTGTGCACTCAACTTGGTTGTAACATCTGTGAAAAGGCACTGAATGCCTCCAAATCTTCTGCTGCGTTTGAGTCCCAGGACGCAAATGGGTTCGTTGGCTTTAAGGCTGTGAACGGGCAGCAGTAATGGCAAAGCCCTGCCCGGATCGCTCCAGAGCTCTCGTTTGGACAGCATTCAAACGGCTTCAGGAAGGTCGTTCCAAGCATCCTTACATTCCAGGCTGTCGTAGCCAGGAAGGCATTTGGATTCTTTTGAGAAACACCACTGTGCCTCACAAGTGAAACCTGCGGGCTCCTAAATACGTCTCCCTACGGCAGCCTGAAACTATATGTTTAGTTCCAGTATGAAAAAAACGGACAGCTTTACTTGAGACAATGCTGGACGTCTGGGACCATCCAGATTCACCAAGGCCTAACTTTTGCCCGGCGGGGGAATGCTCTTCTGCACGTACAGCACTCACCACGTGAAAACCTTTCTTAGCACAAGGAAGCAGTCTTACCCTAGTAGTAGAGAGGTAGGCAGAATCTTCAGATAAACCTGCTGTGTCATCAAGCTTGAAAGTCGGACACCGATGGGATCTTTCGTATTCCCCTGCAATGGAAGCTTCTTTCTTTGGGCTTCAAAGCTGCCTGAACAGCGCGAGGGGCCAGCTTCTCTTCACTGCAGGATTGTCGCTGTGGGCCAAGGCTGCGTTCTCTCAATGGCAATAATGTGCTAGCAATTGCTTTCTAGTAACTCATCCAACTGCACTCCAGATTCAGCTCCATTCAAATGAAAGGTGACCTAGGTCCTCAGGGTAAGGTCCAGTGTTTCACATCAGCAGAGTTGAGTGTGCAGTGGTAGCCACGAAGCCATACTCTGAAAAGGAGTGCCTTAACTCTGCTGTGAGCCTGAGGACACATAGGGCAGTGTATCGTGCACCAGTTTCTCATGATGACCACTGTGTGCTAGAAGAGAGGCCGCTGGCTTCTGAGGAACCCTAGGCGCAGTAGGTGCCCGGGAGCACTCTTCACATTCATAGCAAGGGCAACGTACTCCTTTCTGGGATGCCTAGGTAGAGTGTTCCAATCGTCATAGAGCCTAGCGAAAGCAGCGCCTGGCAGACTCTCTTTGCAAGTGGATCGTCCTCAGTGACAGAAACAGAACTGCAGTGTTACTGCACAATGTGCTTGTGATTCAGTCTGGGACACAGGATAGCACTCTCACAGAATAGAAAGCTAACCTTTGCATCCAGCCTGAAGACCAGTACATTCTTCACTCTTCACACTGTTAAATATGTGCAGGAGCCTTGATCACCGAGGCCTACCTAAGGTACTGAAATGCTTACCCATTTCATCCTATGCAGAGGTCCCTGTGCCCACAGGAACTCCTTGGAAGAGCCCTGTGGGTCCCGTGTGTTTCCTTGAGGTAGTCAGAAACTACTGAGGAACACCTTATGAGCTCAAGTTTGAAACCGGGCAACCCTGGCAAAACCTTCATTTCGTCCGTGGTAGGCGAGACAGGTGCGGTTTGAAAGCTGCCTGAAACTCACTCCTGCGGCCCATCTTCTCTTTGCTGCCTGACGGCATCACGAAAGAACTTGAGTGTAATCGTATGAGGCATGCTGGTCTCGGTTCCTTGCTGCGAGCTCCTCCAGGAGCACACTGGAGCCTGCCGGGAAAGAACTGGCACCCCTGTGCTCAAGTAAAATGCAGATTTCTCCCAAAGTAAGTTTAGCTATGCCCTAGTGGCGAAGAAGCATGTGTTAAAGGAAGGCTGCAACACTGTTACGTATTTCACGACTCATTGTGCACTCACCTTGGGTGTAACATCTGTGAAAGGGCACTGAATGCCGTCCAAATCTTCTGCTGCGTTTGAGTTGCAGGAAAAATGGGTTCGTTGGTTTTAAAGCTGTGAACGTGCAGCTGTAATGGAAAGCCCTGCCCGGATCGCTCGACAGCTCTCGTTTGTACAGCATTCAAAGGGCTTCAGGAACGCCGTTCCAAGCAGCCTTACATTCCATGCTGGCGTAGCCAGGGAGGCATTTGGATTCTTCTGAGAAACACCACTGTGCCTCACAAGTGAAACCTGTGGGCTCCCAAATACGTCTCCCTACGGCAGCCTGAAATTACATGTTTAGTTCCAGTATGAAAACAACGGACAGCTTTAGCTGTGACAATGCTGGACTTCTGGGACCATCCAGATTCACCAAGGCCTAACTGTTGCCCGGCGGGGGAATGCTCTTCTGCACGTACAGCACTCACCACGTGAAAACCTTTCTTACCACAAGGAAGCAGTCTTACCCTAGTAGTAGAGAGGTAGGCAGAATCTTCAGATAAACCTGCTGTGTCATCAAGCTTGAAAGTCGGACACCGATGGGGACGTTCATAGTCTCCTGCAATGGAAGCCACTTGCTTTGGGCTTCAAAGCTGCCTGAACAGCCCTAGGGGCCCTACTTCTCTTCACTGCAGGATGCTCGCTGTGGGCCAAGGCTGCGTTCTCTCAAAGGCAATAATGTACTGGCAATTGGTTTCTAAAAACTCATCCAACTGCACTCCAGATTCAGCTCCATACAAATGAAATGTGACCTAAGTCCTCAGCGTAAGGTCCAGTGTTTCACATCAGCAGAGTTGAGTGTGCAGTGGTAGCCACGAAGCCATACTCTGAAAAGGAGTGCCTTAACTCTGCTATGCCCCTGAGGACACATAGGGCAGTGTATGGTGCACCAGTTTCTCATGATGACCACTGTGTGCTAGAAGAGAGGCCGCTGGCTTCTGAGGAACCCTAGGCGCAGTAGGTGCCCGGGAGCACTCTTCACATTCATAGCAAGGGCAACGTACTCCTTTCTGGGATGCCTAGGTAGAGTGTTCCAATCGTCATAGAGCCTAGCGAAAGCAGCGCCTGGCAGACTCTGTTTGCAAGTGGATCGTCCTCAGTGACAGAAACAGAACTGCAGTGTTACTGCACAATGTGCTTGTGATTCAGTCTGGGACACAGGATAGCACTCTCACAGAATAGAAAGCTAACCTTTGCATCCAGCCTGAAGACCAGTACATTCTTCACTCTTCACACTGTTAAGTATGTGCAGGAGCCTTGATCACCGAGGCCTACCTAAGGTACTGAAATCCTTACCCATTTCATCCTATGCAGAGGTCCCTGTGCCCACAGGAACTCCTTGGAAGAGCCCTGTGGGTCCCGTGTGTTTCCTTGAGGTAGTCAGAAACTACTGAGGAACACCTTATGAGCTCAAGTTTGAAACCGGGCAACCCTGGCAAAACCTTCATTTCGTCCGTGGTAGGCGAGACAGGTGCGGTTTGAAAGCTGCCTGAAACTCACTCCTGCGGCCCATCTTCTCTTTGCTGCCTGACGGCATCACGAAAGAACTTGAGTGTAATCGTATGAGGCATGCTGGTCTCGGTTCCTTGCTGCGAGCTCCTCCAGGAGCACACTGGAGCCTGCCGGGAAAGAACTGGCACCCCTGTGCTCAAGTAAAATGCAGATTTCTCCCAAAGTAAGTTTAGCTATGCCCTAGTGGCGAAGAAGCATGTGTTAAAGGAAGGCTGCAACACTGTTACGTATTTCACGACTCATTGTGCACTCACCTTGGGTGTAACATCTGTGAAAGGGCACTGAATGCCGTCCAAATCTTCTGCTGCGTTTGAGTTGCAGGAAAAATGGGTTCGTTGGTTTTAAAGCTGTGAACGTGCAGCTGTAATGGAAAGCCCTGCCCGGATCGCTCGACAGCTCTCGTTTGTACAGCATTCAAAGGGCTTCAGGAACGCCGTTCCAAGCAGCCTTACATTCCATGCTGGCGTAGCCAGGGAGGCATTTGGATTCTTCTGAGAAACACCACTGTGCCTCACAAGTGAAACCTGTGGGCTCCCAAATACGTCTCCCTACGGCAGCCTGAAATTACATGTTTAGTTCCAGTATGAAAACAACGGACAGCTTTAGCTGTGACAATGCTGGACTTCTGGGACCATCCAGATTCACCAAGGCCTAACTGTTGCCCGGCGGGGGAATGCTCTTCTGCACGTACAGCACTCACCACGTGAAAACCTTTCTTACCACAAGGAAGCAGTCTTACCCTAGTAGTAGAGAGGTAGGCAGAATCTTCAGATAAACCTGCTGTGTCATCAAGCTTGAAAGTCGGACACCGATGGGAACGTTCATAGTCTCCTGCAATGGAAGCCACTTGCTTTGGGCTTCAAAGCTGCCTGAACAGCCCTAGGGGCCCTACTTCTCTTCACTGCAGGATGCTCGCTGTGGGCCAAGGCTGCGTTCTCTCAAAGGCAATAATGTACTGGCAATTGGTTTCTAAAAACTCATCCAACTGCACTCCAGATTCAGCTCCATACAAATGAAATGTGACCTAAGTCCTCAGCGTAAGGTCCAGTGTTTCACATCAGCAGAGTTGAGTGTGCAGTGGTAGCCACGAAGCCATACTCTGAAAAGGAGTGCCTTAACTCTGCTATGCCCCTGAGGACACATAGGGCAGTGTATGGTGCACCAGTTTCTCATGATGACCACTGTGTGCTAGAAGAGAGGCCGCTGGCTTCTGAGGAACCCTAGGCGCAGTAGGTGCCCGGGAGCACTCTTCACATTCATAGCAAGGGCAATGTAGTCCTTTCTGGGATGCCTAGGTAGAGTGCTCCAATCGTCACAGAGCCTAGCGAAAGCAGCGCCTGGCAGACTCTGTTTGCAAGTGGATCGTCCTCAGTGACTGAAACAGAACTGCACTGCTACGGCACAATGTGCTTGTGATTCAGTCTGGGACACAGGATAGCTCTCTCACAGAAGCGAAAGCTAACCATTACATCCAGCCTGAAGACCAGTACATTTTACCCACTTCACACTGTTAAGTATGTGCAAGAGCCATGGTCACCGAGACCTACCTAAGGTACTGAAATACCCGCTTCATCCTATGCAGAGGTCCCTGTGCCCACAGGAACTGCATGGAAGAGCCCTGTGGGTCCGTGTGTTTCCTTGAGGTAGTCAGAAACTACTGAGGATAACCTTATGAGCTCAAGTTTGAAACCGGGCAACCCTGGCAAAACCTTCATTTCGTCCGTGGTAGGCGAGACAGGTGCGGTTTGAAAGCTGCCTGAAAATCACTCCTGCTGCCCATCTTCTCTTTGCTGCCTGACGGCATCACGAAAGAACTTGAGTGTAATCGTATGAGGCATGCTGGTCTCGGTTCCTTGCTGGGAGCTCCTCTAGGAGCACACTGGAGCCTGCTGGCAAAGAACTGGCACCCCTGTGCTCAACTAAAATGCAGATTTCTGCCAAAGTAAGTTTAGCTATGCCCTAGTGGCGAAGAAGCATGTGTTAAAGGAAGGCTGCAACACTGTTACGTATTTCACAACTCACTGTGCACTCAACTTGGTTGTAACATCTGTGAAAAGGCACTGAATGCCTCCAAATCTTCTGCTGCGTTTGAGTCCCAGGACGCAAATGGGTTCGTTGGCTTTAAGGCTGTGAACGGGCAGCAGTAATGGCAAAGCCCTGCCCGGATCGCTCCAGAGCTCTCGTTTGTACAGCATTCAAACGGCTTCAGGAAGGTCGTTCCAAGCATCCTTACATTCCAGGCTGTCGTAGCCAGGAAGGCATTTGGATTCTTTTGAGAAACACCACTGTGCCTCACAAGTGAAACCTGCGGGCTCCTAAATACGTCTCCCTACGGCAGCCTGAAACTATATGTTTAGTTCCAGTATGAAAAAAACGGACAGCTTTACTTGAGACAATGCTGGACGTCTGGGACCATCCAGATTCACCAAGGCCTAACTTTTGCCCGGCGGGGGAATGCTCTTCTGCACGTACAGCACTCACCACGTGAAAACCTTTCTTAGCACAAGGAAGCAGTCTTACCCTAGTAGTAGAGAGGTAGGCAGAATCTTCAGATAAACCTGCTGTGTCATCAAGCTTGAAAGTCGGACACCGATGGGATCTTTCGTATTCCCCTGCAATGGAAGCTTCTTTCTTTGGGCTTCAAAGCTGCCTGAACAGCGCGAGGGGCCAGCTTCTCTTCACTGCAGGATTGTCGCTGTGGGCCAAGGCTGCGTTCTCACAAAGGCAATAAAGTACTGGCAATTGGTTTCTAAAAACTCATCCAACTGCACTCCAGATTCAGCTCCATACAAATGAAATGTGACCTAAGTCCTCAGCGTAAGGTCCAGTGTTTCACATCAGCAGAGTTGAGTGTGCAGTGGTAGCCACGAAGCCATACTCTGAAAAGGAGTGCCTTAACTCTGCTATGCCCCTGAGGACACATAGGGCAGTGTATGGTGCACCAGTTTCTCATGATGACCACTGTGTGCTAGAAGAGAGGCCGCTGGCTTCTGAGGAACCCTAGGCGCAGTAGGTGCCCGGGAGCACTCTTCACATTCATAGCAAGGGCAACGTACTCCTTTCTGGGATGCCTAGGTAGAGTGTTCCAATCGTCATAGAGCCTAGCGAAAGCAGCGCCTGGCAGACTCTCTTTGCAAGTGGATCGTCCTCAGTGACAGAAACAGAACTGCAGTGTTACTGCACAATGTGCTTGTGATTCAGTCTGGGACACAGGATAGCACTCTCACAGAATAGAAAGCTAACCTTTGCATCCAGCCTGAAGACCAGTACATTCTTCACTCTTCACACTGTTAAGTATGTGCAGGAGCCTTGATCACCGAGGCCTACCTAAGGTACTGAAATCCTTACCCATTTCATCCTATGCAGAGGTCCCTGTGCCCACAGGAACTCCTTGGAAGAGCCCTGTGGGTCCCGTGTGTTTCCTTGAGGTAGTCAGAAACTACTGAGGAACACCTTATGAGCTCAAGTTTGAAACCGGGCAACCCTGGCAAAACCTTCATTTCGTCCGTGGTAGGCGAGACAGGTGCGGTTTGAAAGCTGCCTGAAACTCACTCCTGCGGCCCATCTTCTCTTTGCTGCCTGACGGCATCACGAAAGAACTTGAGTGTAATCGTATGAGGCATGCTGGTCTCGGTTCCTTGCTGCGAGCTCCTCCAGGAGCACACTGGAGCCTGCCGGGAAAGAACTGGCACCCCTGTGCTCAAGTAAAATGCAGATTTCTCCCAAAGTAAGTTTAGCTATGCCCTAGTGGCGAAGAAGCATGTGTTAAAGGAAGGCTGCAACACTGTTACGTATTTCACGACTCATTGTGCACTCACCTTGGGTGTAACATCTGTGAAAGGGCACTGAATGCCGTCCAAATCTTCTGCTGCGTTTGAGTTGCAGGAAAAATGGGTTCGTTGGTTTTAAAGCTGTGAACGTGCAGCTGTAATGGAAAGCCCTGCCCGGATCGCTCGACAGCTCTCGTTTGGACAGCATTCAAAGGGCTTCAGGAACGCCGTTCCAAGCAGCCTTACATTCCATGCTGGCGTAGCCAGGGAGGCATTTGGATTCTTCTGAGAAACACCACTGTGCCTCACAAGTGAAACCTGTGGGCTCCCAAATACGTCTCCCTACGGCAGCCTGAAATTACATGTTTAGTTCCAGTATGAAAACAACGGACAGCTTTAGCTGTGACAATGCTGGACTTCTGGGACCATCCAGATTCACCAAGGCCTAACTGTTGCCCGGCGGGGGAATGCTCTTCTGCACGTACAGCACTCACCACGTGAAAACCTTTCTTACCACAAGGAAGCAGTCTTACCCTAGTAGTAGAGAGGTAGGCAGAATCTTCAGATAAACCTGCTGTGTCATCAAGCTTGAAAGTCGGACACCGATGGGGACGTTCATAGTCTCCTGCAATGGAAGCCACTTGCTTTGGGCTTCAAAGCTGCCTGAACAGCCCTAGGGGCCCTACTTCTCTTCACTGCAGGATGCTCGCTGTGGGCCAAGGCTGCGTTCTCTCAAAGGCAATAATGTACTGGCAATTGGTTTCTAAAAACTCATCCAACTGCACTCCAGATTCAGCTCCATACAAATGAAATGTGACCTAAGTCCTCAGCGTAAGGTCCAGTGTTTCACATCAGCAGAGTTGAGTGTGCAGTGGTAGCCACGAAGCCATACTCTGAAAAGGAGTGCCTTAACTCTGCTATGCCCCTGAGGACACATAGGGCAGTGTATGGTGCACCAGTTTCTCATGATGACCACTGTGTGCTAGAAGAGAGGCCGCTGGCTTCTGAGGAACCCTAGGCGCAGTAGGTGCCCGGGAGCACTCTTCACATTCATAGCAAGGGCAACGTACTCCTTTCTGGGATGCCTAGGTAGAGTGTTCCAATCGTCATAGAGCCTAGCGAAAGCAGCGCCTGGCAGACTCTGTTTGCAAGTGGATCGTCCTCAGTGACAGAAACAGAACTGCAGTGTTACTGCACAATGTGCTTGTGATTCAGTCTGGGACACAGGATAGCACTCTCACAGAATAGAAAGCTAACCTTTGCATCCAGCCTGAAGACCAGTACATTCTTCACTCTTCACACTGTTAAGTATGTGCAGGAGCCTTGATCACCGAGGCCTACCTAAGGTACTGAAATCCTTACCCATTTCATCCTATGCAGAGGTCCCTGTGCCCACAGGAACTCCTTGGAAGAGCCCTGTGGGTCCCGTGTGTTTCCTTGAGGTAGTCAGAAACTACTGAGGAACACCTTATGAGCTCAAGTTTGAAACCGGGCAACCCTGGCAAAACCTTCATTTCGTCCGTGGTAGGCGAGACAGGTGCGGTTTGAAAGCTGCCTGAAACTCACTCCTGCGGCCCATCTTCTCTTTGCTGCCTGACGGCATCACGAAAGAACTTGAGTGTAATCGTATGAGGCATGCTGGTCTCGGTTCCTTGCTGCGAGCTCCTCCAGGAGCACACTGGAGCCTGCCGGGAAAGAACTGGCACCCCTGTGCTCAAGTAAAATGCAGATTTCTCCCAAAGTAAGTTTAGCTATGCCCTAGTGGCGAAGAAGCATGTGTTAAAGGAAGGCTGCAACACTGTTACGTATTTCACGACTCATTGTGCACTCACCTTGGGTGTAACATCTGTGAAAGGGCACTGAATGCCGTCCAAATCTTCTGCTGCGTTTGAGTTGCAGGAAAAATGGGTTCGTTGGTTTTAAAGCTGTGAACGTGCAGCTGTAATGGAAAGCCCTGCCCGGATCGCTCGACAGCTCTCGTTTGTACAGCATTCAAAGGGCTTCAGGAACGCCGTTCCAAGCAGCCTTACATTCCATGCTGGCGTAGCCAGGGAGGCATTTGGATTCTTCTGAGAAACACCACTGTGCCTCACAAGTGAAACCTGTGGGCTCCCAAATACGTCTCCCTACGGCAGCCTGAAATTACATGTTTAGTTCCAGTATGAAAACAACGGACAGCTTTAGCTGTGACAATGCTGGACTTCTGGGACCATCCAGATTCACCAAGGCCTAACTGTTGCCCGGCGGGGGAATGCTCTTCTGCACGTACAGCACTCACCACGTGAAAACCTTTCTTACCACAAGGAAGCAGTCTTACCCTAGTAGTAGAGAGGTAGGCAGAATCTTCAGATAAACCTGCTGTGTCATCAAGCTTGAAAGTCGGACACCGATGGGAACGTTCATAGTCTCCTGCAATGGAAGCCACTTGCTTTGGGCTTCAAAGCTGCCTGAACAGCCCTAGGGGCCCTACTTCTCTTCACTGCAGGATGCTCGCTGTGGGCCAAGGCTGCGTTCTCTCAAAGGCAATAATGTACTGGCAATTGGTTTCTAAAAACTCATCCAACTGCACTCCAGATTCAGCTCCATACAAATGAAATGTGACCTAAGTCCTCAGCGTAAGGTCCAGTGTTTCACATCAGCAGAGTTGAGTGTGCAGTGGTAGCCACGAAGCCATACTCTGAAAAGGAGTGCCTTAACTCTGCTATGCCCCTGAGGACACATAGGGCAGTGTATGGTGCACCAGTTTCTCATGATGACCACTGTGTGCTAGAAGAGAGGCCGCTGGCTTCTGAGGAACCCTAGGCGCAGTAGGTGCCCGGGAGCACTCTTCACATTCATAGCAAGGGCAATGTAGTCCTTTCTGGGATGCCTAGGTAGAGTGCTCCAATCGTCACAGAGCCTAGCGAAAGCAGCGCCTGGCAGACTCTGTTTGCAAGTGGATCGTCCTCAGTGACTGAAACAGAACTGCACTGCTACGGCACAATGTGCTTGTGATTCAGTCTGGGACACAGGATAGCTCTCTCACAGAAGCGAAAGCTAACCATTACATCCAGCCTGAAGACCAGTACATTTTACCCACTTCACACTGTTAAGTATGTGCAAGAGCCATGGTCACCGAGACCTACCTAAGGTACTGAAATACCCGCTTCATCCTATGCAGAGGTCCCTGTGCCCACAGGAACTGCATGGAAGAGCGCTGTGGGTCCGTGTGTTTCCTTGAGGTAGTCAGAAACTACTGAGGATAACCTTATGAGCTCAAGTTTGAAACCGGGCAACCCTGGCAAAACCTTCATTTCGTCCGTGGTAGGCGAGACAGGTGCGGTTTGAAAGCTGCCTGAAAATCACTCCTGCTGCCCATCTTCTCTTTGCTGCCTGACGGCATCACGAAAGAACTTGAGTGTAATCGTATGAGGCATGCTGGTCTCGGTTCCTTGCTGGGAGCTCCTCTAGGAGCACACTGGAGCCTGCTGGCAAAGAACTGGCACCCCTGTGCTCAACTAAAATGCAGATTTCTGCCAAAGTAAGTTTAGCTATGCCCTAGTGGCGAAGAAGCATGTGTTAAAGGAAGGCTGCAACACTGTTACGTATTTCACAACTCACTGTGCACTCAACTTGGTTGTAACATCTGTGAAAAGGCACTGAATGCCTCCAAATCTTCTGCTGCGTTTGAGTCCCAGGACGCAAATGGGTTCGTTGGCTTTAAGGCTGTGAACGGGCAGCAGTAATGGCAAAGCCCTGCCCGGATCGCTCCAGAGCTCTCGTTTGTACAGCATTCAAACGGCTTCAGGAAGGCCGTTCCAAGCATCCTTACATTCCAGGCTGTCGTAGCCAGGAAGGCATTTGGATTCTTTTGAGAAACACCACTGTGCCTCAGAAGTGAAACCTGCGGGCTCCTAAATACCTCTCTCTACGGCAGCCTGAAACTATATGTTTAGTTCCAGTATGAAAAAAACGGACAGCTTTACTTGAGACAATGCAGGACGTCTGGGACCATCCAGATTCACCAAGGCCTAACTTTTGCCCGGCGGGGGAATGCTCTTCTGCACGTACAGCATTCACCACGTGAAAACCTTTCTTAGCACAAGGAAGCAGTCTTACCCTAGTAGTAGAGAGGTAGGCAGAATCTTCAGATAAACCTGCTGTGTCATCAAGCTTGAAAGTCGGACACCGATGGGATCTTTCGTATTCCCCTGCAATGGAAGCTTCTTTCTTTGGGCTTCAAAGCTGCCTGAACAGCGCGAGGGGCCAGCTTCTCTTCACTGCAGGATTGTCGCTGTGGGCCAAGGCTGCGTTCTCACAAAGGCAATAAAGTACTGGCAATTGGTTTCTAAAAACTCATCCAACTGCACTCCAGATTCAGCTCCATACAAATGAAATGTGACCTAAGTCCTCAGCGTAAGGTCCAGTGTTTCACATCAGCAGAGTTGAGTGTGCAGTGGTAGCCACGAAGCCATACTCTGAAAAGGAGTGCCTTAACTCTGCTATGCCCCTGAGGACACATAGGGCAGTGTATCGTGCACCAGTTTCTCATGATGACCACTGTGTGCTAGAAGAGAGGCCGCTGGCTTCTGAGGAACCCTAGGCGCAGTAGGTGCCCGGGAGCACTCTTCACATTCATAGCAAGGGCAACGTACTCCTTTCTGGGATGCCTAGGTAGAGTGTTCCAATCGTCATAGAGCCTAGCGAAAGCAGCGCCTGGCAGACTCTCTTTGCAAGTGGATCGTCCTCAGTGACAGAAACAGAACTGCAGTGTTACTGCACAATGTGCTTGTGATTCAGTCTGGGACACAGGATAGCACTCTCACAGAATAGAAAGCTAACCTTTGCATCCAGCCTGAAGACCAGTACATTCTTCACTCTTCACACTGTTAAGTATGTGCAGGAGCCTTGATCACCGAGGCCTACCTAAGGTACTGAAATCCTTACCCATTTCATCCTATGCAGAGGTCCCTGTGCCCACAGGAACTCCTTGGAAGAGCCCTGTGGGTCCCGTGTGTTTCCTTGAGGTAGTCAGAAACTACTGAGGAACACCTTATGAGCTCAAGTTTGAAACCGGGCAACCCTGGCAAAACCTTCATTTCGTCCGTGGTAGGCGAGACAGGTGCGGTTTGAAAGCTGCCTGAAACTCACTCCTGCGGCCCATCTTCTCTTTGCTGCCTGACGGCATCACGAAAGAACTTGAGTGTAATCGTATGAGGCATGCTGGTCTCGGTTCCTTGCTGCGAGCTCCTCCAGGAGCACACTGGAGCCTGCCGGGAAAGAACTGGCACCCCTGTGCTCAAGTAAAATGCAGATTTCTCCCAAAGTAAGTTTAGCTATGCCCTAGTGGCGAAGAAGCATGTGTTAAAGGAAGGCTGCAACACTGTTACGTATTTCACGACTCATTGTGCACTCACCTTGGGTGTAACATCTGTGAAAGGGCACTGAATGCCGTCCAAATCTTCTGCTGCGTTTGAGTTGCAGGAAAAATGGGTTCGTTGGTTTTAAAGCTGTGAACGTGCAGCTGTAATGGAAAGCCCTGCCCGGATCGCTCGACAGCTCTCGTTTGTACAGCATTCAAAGGGCTTCAGGAACGCCGTTCCAAGCAGCCTTACATTCCATGCTGGCGTAGCCAGGGAGGCATTTGGATTCTTCTGAGAAACACCACTGTGCCTCACAAGTGAAACCTGTGGGCTCCCAAATACGTCTCCCTACGGCAGCCTGAAATTACATGTTTAGTTCCAGTATGAAAACAACGGACAGCTTTAGCTGTGACAATGCTGGACTTCTGGGACCATCCAGATTCACCAAGGCCTAACTGTTGCCCGGCGGGGGAATGCTCTTCTGCACGTACAGCACTCACCACGTGAAAACCTTTCTTACCACAAGGAAGCAGTCTTACCCTAGTAGTAGAGAGGTAGGCAGAATCTTCAGATAAACCTGCTGTGTCATCAAGCTTGAAAGTCGGACACCGATGGGAACGTTCATAGTCTCCTGCAATGGAAGCCACTTGCTTTGGGCTTCAAAGCTGCCTGAACAGCCCTAGGGGCCCTACTTCTCTTCACTGCAGGATGCTCGCTGTGGGCCAAGGCTGCGTTCTCTCAAAGGCAATAATGTACTGGCAATTGGTTTCTAAAAACTCATCCAACTGCACTCCAGATTCAGCTCCATACAAATGAAATGTGACCTAAGTCCTCAGCGTAAGGTCCAGTGTTTCACATCAGCAGAGTTGAGTGTGCAGTGGTAGCCACGAAGCCATACTCTGAAAAGGAGTGCCTTAACTCTGCTATGCCCCTGAGGACACATAGGGCAGTGTATGGTGCACCAGTTTCTCATGATGACCACTGTGTGCTAGAAGAGAGGCCGCTGGCTTCTGAGGAACCCTAGGCGCAGTAGGTGCCCGGGAGCACTCTTCACATTCATAGCAAGGGCAATGTAGTCCTTTCTGGGATGCCTAGGTAGAGTGCTCCAATCGTCACAGAGCCTAGCGAAAGCAGCGCCTGGCAGACTCTGTTTGCAAGTGGATCGTCCTCAGTGACTGAAACAGAACTGCACTGCTACGGCACAATGTGCTTGTGATTCAGTCTGGGACACAGGATAGCTCTCTCACAGAAGCGAAAGCTAACCATTACATCCAGCCTGAAGACCAGTACATTTTACCCACTTCACACTTTTAAGTATGTGCAAGAGCCATGGTCACCGAGACCTACCTAAGGTACTGAAATACCCGCTTCATCCTATGCAGAGGTCCCTGTGCCCACAGGAACTGCATGGAAGAGCCCTGTGGGTCCGTGTGTTTCCTTGAGGTAGTCAGAAACTACTGAGGATAACCTTATGAGCTCAAGTTTGAAACCGGGCAACCCTGGCAAAACCTTCATTTCGTCCATGGTAGGCGAGACAGGTGCGGTTTGAAAGCTGCCTGAAAATCACTCCTGCTGCCCATCTTCTCTTTGCTGCCTGACGGCATCACGAAAGAACTTGAGTGTAATCGTATGAGGCATGCTGGTCTCGGTTCCTTGCTGGGAGCTCCTCTAGGAGCACACTAGAGCCTGCTGGCAAAGAACTGGCACCCCTGTGCTCAACTAAAATGCAGATTTCTGCCAAAGTAAGTTTAGCTATGCCCTAGTGGCGAAGAAGCATGTGTTAAAGGAAGGCTGCAACACTGTTACGTATTTCACAACTCACTGTGCACTCAACTTGGTTGTAACATCTGTGAAAAGGCACTGAATGCCTCCAAATCTTCTGCTGCGTTTGAGTCCCAGGACGCAAATGGGTTCGTTGGCTTTAAGGCTGTGAACGGGCAGCAGTAATGGCAAAGCCCTGCCCGGATCGCTCCAGAGCTCTCGTTTGGACAGCATTCAAACGGCTTCAGGAAGGCCGTTCCAAGCATCCTTACATTCCAGGCTGTCGTAGCCAGGAAGGCATTTGGATTCTTTTGAGAAACACCACTGTGCCTCAGAAGTGAAACCTGCGGGCTCCTAAATACGTCTCCCTACGGCAGCCTGAAACTATATGTTTAGTTCCAGTATGAAAAAAACGGACAGCTTTACTTGAGACAATGCAGGACGTCTGGGACCATCCAGATTCACCAAGGCCTAACTTTTGCCCGGCGGGGGAATGCTCTTCTGCACGTACAGCATTCACCACGTGAAAACCTTTCTTAGCACAAGGAAGCAGTCTTACCCTAGTAGTAGAGAGGTAGGCAGAATCTTCAGATAAACCTGCTGTGTCATCAAGCTTGAAAGTCGGACACCGATGGGATCTTTCGTATTCCCCTGCAATGGAAGCTTCTTTCTTTGGGCTTCAAAGCTGCCTGAACAGCGCGAGGGGCCAGCTTCTCTTCACTGCAGGATTGTCGCTGTGGGCCAAGGCTGCGTTCTCACAAAGGCAATAAAGTACTGGCAATTGGTTTCTAAAAACTCATCCAACTGCACTCCAGATTCAGCTCCATACAAATGAAATGTGACCTAAGTCCTCAGCGTAAGGTCCAGTGTTTCACATCAGCAGAGTTGAGTGTGCAGTGGTAGCCACGAAGCCATACTCTGAAAAGGAGTGCCTTAACTCTGCTATGCCCCTGAGGACACATAGGGCAGTGTATCGTGCACCAGTTTCTCATGATGACCACTGTGTGCTAGAAGAGAGGCCGCTGGCTTCTGAGGAACCCTAGGCGCAGTAGGTGCCCGGGAGCACTCTTCACATTCATAGCAAGGGCAACGTACTCCTTTCTGGGATGCCTAGGTAGAGTGTTCCAATCGTCATAGAGCCTAGCGAAAGCAGCGCCTGGCAGACTCTCTTTGCAAGTGGATCGTCCTCAGTGACAGAAACAGAACTGCAGTGTTACTGCACAATGTGCTTGTGATTCAGTCTGGGACACAGGATAGCACTCTCACAGAATAGAAAGCTAACCTTTGCATCCAGCCTGAAGACCAGTACATTCTTCACTCTTCACACTGTTAAGTATGTGCAGGAGCCTTGATCACCGAGGCCTACCTAAGGTACTGAAATCCTTACCCATTTCATCCTATGCAGAGGTCCCTGTGCCCACAGGAACTCCTTGGAAGAGCCCTGTGGGTCCCGTGTGTTTCCTTGAGGTAGTCAGAAACTACTGAGGAACACCTTATGAGCTCAAGTTTGAAACCGGGCAACCCTGGCAAAACCTTCATTTCGTCCGTGGTAGGCGAGACAGGTGCGGTTTGAAAGCTGCCTGAAACTCACTCCTGCGGCCCATCTTCTCTTTGCTGCCTGACGGCATCACGAAAGAACTTGAGTGTAATCGTATGAGGCATGCTGGTCTCGGTTCCTTGCTGCGAGCTCCTCCAGGAGCACACTGGAGCCTGCCGGGAAAGAACTGGCACCCCTGTGCTCAAGTAAAATGCAGATTTCTCCCAAAGTAAGTTTAGCTATGCCCTAGTGGCGAAGAAGCATGTGTTAAAGGAAGGCTGCAACACTGTTACGTATTTCACGACTCATTGTGCACTCACCTTGGGTGTAACATCTGTGAAAGGGCACTGAATGCCGTCCAAATCTTCTGCTGCGTTTGAGTTGCAGGAAAAATGGGTTCGTTGGTTTTAAAGCTGTGAACGTGCAGCTGTAATGGAAAGCCCTGCCCGGATCGCTCGACAGCTCTCGTTTGTACAGCATTCAAAGGGCTTCAGGAACGCCGTTCCAAGCAGCCTTACATTCCATGCTGGCGTAGCCAGGGAGGCATTTGGATTCTTCTGAGAAACACCACTGTGCCTCACAAGTGAAACCTGTGGGCTCCCAAATACGTCTCCCTACGGCAGCCTGAAATTACATGTTTAGTTCCAGTATGAAAACAACGGACAGCTTTAGCTGTGACAATGCTGGACTTCTGGGACCATCCAGATTCACCAAGGCCTAACTGTTGCCCGGCGGGGGAATGCTCTTCTGCACGTACAGCACTCACCACGTGAAAACCTTTCTTACCACAAGGAAGCAGTCTTACCCTAGTAGTAGAGAGGTAGGCAGAATCTTCAGATAAACCTGCTGTGTCATCAAGCTTGAAAGTCGGACACCGATGGGAACGTTCATAGTCTCCTGCAATGGAAGCCACTTGCTTTGGGCTTCAAAGCTGCCTGAACAGCCCTAGGGGCCCTACTTCTCTTCACTGCAGGATGCTCGCTGTGGGCCAAGGCTGCGTTCTCTCAAAGGCAATAATGTACTGGCAATTGGTTTCTAAAAACTCATCCAACTGCACTCCAGATTCAGCTCCATACAAATGAAATGTGACCTAAGTCCTCAGCGTAAGGTCCAGTGTTTCACATCAGCAGAGTTGAGTGTGCAGTGGTAGCCACGAAGCCATACTCTGAAAAGGAGTGCCTTAACTCTGCTATGCCCCTGAGGACACATAGGGCAGTGTATGGTGCACCAGTTTCTCATGATGACCACTGTGTGCTAGAAGAGAGGCCGCTGGCTTCTGAGGAACCCTAGGCGCAGTAGGTGCCCGGGAGCACTCTTCACATTCATAGCAAGGGCAATGTAGTCCTTTCTGGGATGCCTAGGTAGAGTGCTCCAATCGTCACAGAGCCTAGCGAAAGCAGCGCCTGGCAGACTCTGTTTGCAAGTGGATCGTCCTCAGTGACTGAAACAGAACTGCACTGCTACGGCACAATGTGCTTGTGATTCAGTCTGGGACACAGGATAGCTCTCTCACAGAAGCGAAAGCTAACCATTACATCCAGCCTGAAGACCAGTACATTTTACCCACTTCACACTGTTAAGTATGTGCAAGAGCCATGGTCACCGAGACCTACCTAAGGTACTGAAATACCCGCTTCATCCTATGCAGAGGTCCCTGTGCCCACAGGAACTGCATGGAAGAGCCCTGTGGGTCCGTGTGTTTCCTTGAGGTAGTCAGAAACTACTGAGGATAACCTTATGAGCTCAAGTTTGAAACCGGGCAACCCTGGCAAAACCTTCATTTCGTCCGTGGTAGGCGAGACAGGTGCGGTTTGAAAGCTGCCTGAAAATCACTCCTGCTGCCCATCTTCTCTTTGCTGCCTGACGGCATCACGAAAGAACTTGAGTGTAATCGTATGAGGCATGCTGGTCTCGGTTCCTTGCTGGGAGCTCCTCTAGGAGCACACTAGAGCCTGCTGGCAAAGAACTGGCACCCCTGTGCTCAACTAAAATGCAGATTTCTGCCAAAGTAAGTTTAGCTATGCCCTAGTGGCGAAGAAGCATGTGTTAAAGGAAGGCTGCAACACTGTTACGTATTTCACAACTCACTGTGCACTCAACTTGGTTGTAACATCTGTGAAAAGGCACTGAATGCCTCCAAATCTTCTGCTGCGTTTGAGTCCCAGGACGCAAATGGGTTCGTTGGCTTTAAGGCTGTGAACGGGCAGCAGTAATGGCAAAGCCCTGCCCGGATCGCTCCAGAGCTCTCGTTTGGACAGCATTCAAACGGCTTCAGGAAGGCCGTTCCAAGCATCCTTACATTCCAGGCTGTCGTAGCCAGGAAGGCATTTGGATTCTTTTGAGAAACACCACTGTGCCTCACAAGTGAAACCTGCGGGCTCCTAAATACGTCTCCCTACGGCAGCCTGAAACTATATGTTTAGTTCCAGTATGAAAAAAACGGACAGCTTTACTTGAGACAATGCTGGACGTCTGGGACCATCCAGATTCACCAAGGCCTAACTTTTGCCCGGCGGGGGAATGCTCTTCTGCACGTACAGCATTCACCACGTGAAAACCTTTCTTAGCACAAGGAAGCAGTCTTACCCTAGTAGTAGAGAGGTAGGCAGAATCTTCAGATAAACCTGCTGTGTCATCAAGCTTGAAAGTCGGACACCGATGGGATCTTTCGTATTCCCCTGCAATGGAAGCTTCTTTCTTTGGGCTTCAAAGCTGCCTGAACAGCGCGAGGGGCCAGCTTCTCTTCACTGCAGGATTGTCGCTGTGGGCCAAGGCTGCGTTCTCACAAAGGCAATAAAGTACTGGCAATTGGTTTCTAAAAACTCATCCAACTGCACTCCAGATTCAGCTCCATACAAATGAAATGTGACCTAAGTCCTCAGCGTAAGGTCCAGTGTTTCACATCAGCAGAGTTGAGTGTGCAGTGGTAGCCACGAAGCCATACTCTGAAAAGGAGTGCCTTAACTCTGCTATGCCCCTGAGGACACATAGGGCAGTGTATCGTGCACCAGTTTCTCATGATGACCACTGTGTGCTAGAAGAGAGGCCGCTGGCTTCTGAGGAACCCTAGGCGCAGTAGGTGCCCGGGAGCACTCTTCACATTCATAGCAAGGGCAACGTACTCCTTTCTGGGATGCCTAGGTAGAGTGTTCCAATCGTCATAGAGCCTAGCGAAAGCAGCGCCTGGCAGACTCTCTTTGCAAGTGGATCGTCCTCAGTGACAGAAACAGAACTGCAGTGTTACTGCACAATGTGCTTGTGATTCAGTCTGGGACACAGGATAGCACTCTCACAGAATAGAAAGCTAATCTTTGCATCCAGCCTGAAGACCAGTACATTCTTCACTCTTCACACTGTTAAGTATGTGCAGGAGCCTTGATCACCGAGGCCTACCTAAGGTACTGAAATCCTTACCCATTTCATCCTATGCAGAGGTCCCTGTGCCCACAGGAACTCCTTGGAAGAGCCCTGTGGGTCCCGTGTGTTTCCTTGAGGTAGTCAGAAACTACTGAGGAACACCTTATGAGCTCAAGTTTGAAACCGGGCAACCCTGGCAAAACCTTCATTTCGTCCGTGGTAGGCGAGACAGGTGCGGTTTGAAAGCTGCCTGAAACTCACTCCTGCGGCCCATCTTCTCTTTGCTGCCTGACGGCATCACGAAAGAACTTGAGTGTAATCGTATGAGGCATGCTGGTCTCGGTTCCTTGCTGCGAGCTCCTCCAGGAGCACACTGGAGCCTGCCGGGAAAGAACTGGCACCCCTGTGCTCAAGTAAAATGCAGATTTCTCCCAAAGTAAGTTTAGCTATGCCCTAGTGGCGAAGAAGCATGTGTTAAAGGAAGGCTGCAACACTGTTACGTATTTCACGACTCATTGTGCACTCACCTTGGGTGTAACATCTGTGAAAGGGCACTGAATGCCGTCCAAATCTTCTGCTGCGTTTGAGTTGCAGGAAAAATGGGTTTGTTGGTTTTAAAGCTGTGAACGTGCAGCTGTAATGGAAAGCCCTGCCCGGATCGCTCGACAGCTCTCGTTTGTACAGCATTCAAAGGGCTTCAGGAACGCCGTTCCAAGCAGCCTTACATTCCATGCTGGCGTAGCCAGGGAGGCATTTGGATTCTTCTGAGAAACACCACTGTGCCTCACAAGTGAAACCTGTCGGCTCCCAAATACGTCTCCCTACGGCAGCCTGAAATTACATGTTTAGTTCCAGTATGAAAACAACGGACAGCTTTAGCTGTGACAATGCTGGACTTCTGGGACCATCCAGATTCACCAAGGCCTAACTGTTGCCCGGCGGGGGAATGCTCTTCTGCACGTACAGCACTCACCACGTGAAAACCTTTCTTACCACAAGGAAGCAGTCTTACCCTAGTAGTAGAGAGGTAGGCAGAATCTTCAGATAAACCTGCTGTGTCATCAAGCTTGAAAGTCGGACACCGATGGGAACGTTCATAGTCTCCTGCAATGGAAGCCACTTGCTTTGGGCTTCAAAGCTGCCTGAACAGCCCTAGGGGCCCTACTTCTCTTCACTGCAGGATGCTCGCTGTGGGCCAAGGCTGCGTTCTCTCAAAGGCAATAATGTACTGGCAATTGGTTTCTAAAAACTCATCCAACTGCACTCCAGATTCAGCTCCATACAAATGAAATGTGACCTAAGTCCTCAGCGTAAGGTCCAGTGTTTCACATCAGCAGAGTTGAGTGTGCAGTGGTAGCCACGAAGCCATACTCTGAAAAGGAGTGCCTTAACTCTGCCATGCCCCTGAGGACACATAGGGCAGTGTATGGTGCACCAGTTTCTCATGATGACCACTGTGTGCTAGAAGAGAGGCCGCTGGCTTCTGAGGAACCCTAGGCGCAGTAGGTGCCCGGGAGCACTCTTCACATTCATAGCAAGGGCAATGTAGTCCTTTCTGGGATGCCTAGGTAGAGTGCTCCAATCGTCACAGAGCCTAGCGAAAGCAGCGCCTGGCAGACTCTGTTTGCAAGTGGATCGTCCTCAGTGACTGAAACAGAACTGCACTGCTACGGCACAATGTGCTTGTGATTCAGTCTGGGACACAGGATAGCTCTCTCACAGAAGCGAAAGCTAACCATTACATCCAGCCTGAAGACCAGTACATTTTACCCACTTCACACTGTTAAGTATGTGCAAGAGCCATGGTCACCGAGACCTACCTAAGGTACTGAAATACCCGCTTCATCCTATGCAGAGGTCCCTGTGCCCACAGGAACTGCATGGAAGAGCCCTGTGGGTCCGTGTGTTTCCTTGAGGTAGTCAGAAACTACTGAGGATAACCTTATGAGCTCAAGTTTGAAACCGGGCAACCCTGGCAAAACCTTCATTTCGTCCGTGGTAGGCGAGACAGGTGCGGTTTGAAAGCTGCCTGAAAATCACTCCTGCTGCCCATCTTCTCTTTGCTGCCTGACGGCATCACGAAAGAACTTGAGTGTAATCGTATGAGGCATGCTGGTCTCGGTTCCTTGCTGGGAGCTCCTCTAGGAGCACACTAGAGCCTGCTGGCAAAGAACTGGCACCCCTGTGCTCAACTAAAATGCAGATTTCTGCCAAAGTAAGTTTAGCTATGCCCTAGTGGCGAAGAAGCATGTGTTAAAGGAAGGCTGCAACACTGTTACGTATTTCACAACTCACTGTGCACTCAACTTGGTTGTAACATCTGTGAAAAGGCACTGAATGCCTCCAAATCTTCTGCTGCGTTTGAGTCCCAGGACGCAAATGGGTTCGTTGGCTTTAAGGCTGTGAACGGGCAGCAGTAATGGCAAAGCCCTGCCCGGATCGCTCCAGAGCTCTCGTTTGGACAGCATTCAAACGGCTTCAGGAAGGCCGTTCCAAGCATCCTTACATTCCAGGCTGTCGTAGCCAGGAAGGCATTTGGATTCTTTTGAGAAACACCACTGTGCCTCACAAGTGAAACCTGCGGGCTCCTAAATACGTCTCCCTACGGCAGCCTGAAACTATATGTTTAGTTCCAGTATGAAAAAAACGGACAGCTTTACTTGAGACAATGCTGGACGTCTGGGACCATCCAGATTCACCAAGGCCTAACTTTTGCCCGGCGGGGGAATGCTCTTCTGCACGTACAGCACTCACCACGTGAAAACCTTTCTTAGCACAAGGAAGCAGTCTTACCCTAGTAGTAGAGAGGTAGGCAGAATCTTCAGATAAACCTGCTGTGTCATCAAGCTTGAAAGTCGGACACCGATGGGATCTTTCGTATTCCCCTGCAATGGAAGCTTCTTTCTTTGGGCTTCAAAGCTGCCTGAACAGCGCGAGGGGTCAGCTTCTCTTCACTGCAGGATTGTCGCTGTGGGCCAAGGCTGCGTTCTCACAAAGGCAATAAAGTACTGGCAATTGGTTTCTAAAAACTCATCCAACTGCACTCCAGATTCAGCTCCATACAAATGAAATGTGACCTAAGTCCTCAGCGTAAGGTCCAGTGTTTCACATCAGCAGAGTTGAGTGTGCAGTGGTAGCCACGAAGCCATACTCTGAAAAGGAGTGCCTTAACTCTGCTATGCCCCTGAGGACACATAGGGCAGTGTATCGTGCACCAGTTTCTCATGATGACCACTGTGTGCTAGAAGAGAGGCCGCTGGCTTCTGAGGAACCCTAGGCGCAGTAGGTGCCCGGAGCACTCTTCACATTCATAGCAAGGGCAACGTACTCCTTTCTGGGATGCCTAGGTAGAGTGTTCCAATCGTCATAGAGCCTAGCGAAAGCAGCGCCTGGCAGACTCTCTTTGCAAGTGGATCGTCCTCAGTGACAGAAACAGAACTGCAGTGTTACTGCACAATGTGCTTGTGATTCAGTCTGGGACACAGGATAGCACTCTCACAGAATAGAAAGCTAACCTTTGCATCCAGCCTGAAGACCAGTACATTCTTCACTCTTCACACTGTTAAGTATGTGCAGGAGCCTTGATCACCGAGGCCTACCTAAGGTACTGAAATCCTTACCCATTTCATCCTATGCAGAGGTCCCTGTGCCCACAGGAACTCCTTGGAAGAGCCCTGTGGGTCCCGTGTGTTTCCTTGAGGTAGTCAGAAACTACTGAGGAACACCTTATGAGCTCAAGTTTGAAACCGGGCAACCCTGGCAAAACCTTCATTTCGTCCGTGGTAGGCGAGACAGGTGCGGTTTGAAAGCTGCCTGAAACTCACTCCTGCGGCCCATCTTCTCTTTGCTGCCTGACGGCATCACGAAAGAACTTGAGTGTAATCGTATGAGGCATGCTGGTCTCGGTTCCTTGCTGCGAGCTCCTCCAGGAGCACACTGGAGCCTGCCGGGAAAGAACTGGCACCCCTGTGCTCAAGTAAAATGCAGATTTCTCCCAAAGTAAGTTTAGCTATGCCCTAGTGGCGAAGAAGCATGTGTTAAAGGAAGGCTGCAACACTGTTACGTATTTCACGACTCATTGTGCACTCACCTTGGGTGTAACATCTGTGAAAGGGCACTGAATGCCGTCCAAATCTTCTGCTGCGTTTGAGTTGCAGGAAAAATGGGTTCGTTGGTTTTAAAGCTGTGAACGTGCAGCTGTAATGGAAAGCCCTGCCCGGATCGCTCGACAGCTCTCGTTTGTACAGCATTCAAAGGGCTTCAGGAACGCCGTTCCAAGCAGCCTTACATTCCATGCTGGCGTAGCCAGGGAGGCATTTGGATTCTTCTGAGAAACACCACTGTGCCTCACAAGTGAAACCTGTGGGCTCCCAAATACGTCTCCCTACGGCAGCCTGAAATTACATGTTTAGTTCCAGTATGAAAACAACGGACAGCTTTAGCTGTGACAATGCTGGACTTCTGGGACCATCCAGATTCACCAAGGCCTAACTGTTGCCCGGCGGGGGAATGCTCTTCTGCACGTACAGCACTCACCACGTGAAAACCTTTCTTACCACAAGGAAGCAGTCTTACCCTAGTAGTAGAGAGGTAGGCAGAATCTTCAGATAAACCTGCTGTGTCATCAAGCTTGAAAGTCGGACACCGATGGGGACGTTCATAGTCTCCTGCAATGGAAGCCACTTGCTTTGGGCTTCAAAGCTGCCTGAACAGCCCTAGGGGCCCTACTTCTCTTCACTGCAGGATGCTCGCTGTGGGCCAAGGCTGCGTTCTCTCAAAGGCAATAATGTACTGGCAATTGGTTTCTAAAAACTCATCCAACTGCACTCCAGATTCAGCTCCATACAAATGAAATGTGACCTAAGTCCTCAGCGTAAGGTCCAGTGTTTCACATCAGCAGAGTTGAGTGTGCAGTGGTAGCCACGAAGCCATACTCTGAAAAGGAGTGCCTTAACTCTGCTATGCCCCTGAGGACACATAGGGCAGTGTATGGTGCACCAGTTTCTCATGATGACCACTGTGTGCTAGAAGAGAGGCCGCTGGCTTCTGAGGAACCCTAGGCGCAGTAGGTGCCCGGGAGCACTCTTCACATTCATAGCAAGGGCAACGTACTCCTTTCTGGGATGCCTAGGTAGAGTGTTCCAATCGTCATAGAGCCTAGCGAAAGCAGCGCCTGGCAGACTCTCTTTGCAAGTGGATCGTCCTCAGTGACAGAAACAGAACTGCAGTGTTACTGCACAATGTGCTTGTGATTCAGTCTGGGACACAGGATAGCACTCTCACAGAATAGAAAGCTAACCTTTGCATCCAGCCTGAAGACCAGTACATTCTTCACTCTTCACACTGTTAAGTATGTGCAGGAGCCTTGATCACCGAGGCCTACCTAAGGTACTGAAATCCTTACCCATTTCATCCTATGCAGAGGTCCCTGTGCCCACAGGAACTCCTTGGAAGAGCCCTGTGGGTCCCGTGTGTTTCCTTGAGGTAGTCAGAAACTACTGAGGAACACCTTATGAGCTCAAGTTTGAAACCGGGCAACCCTGGCAAAACCTTCATTTCGTCCGTGGTAGGCGAGACAGGTGCGGTTTGAAAGCTGCCTGAAACTCACTCCTGCGGCCCATCTTCTCTTTGCTGCCTGACGGCATCACGAAAGAACTTGAGTGTAATCGTATGAGGCATGCTGGTCTCGGTTCCTTGCTGCGAGCTCCTCCAGGAGCACACTGGAGCCTGCCGGGAAAGAACTGGCACCCCTGTGCTCAAGTAAAATGCAGATTTCTCCCAAAGTAAGTTTAGCTATGCCCTAGTGGCGAAGAAGCATGTGTTAAAGGAAGGCTGCAACACTGTTACGTATTTCACGACTCATTGTGCACTCACCTTGGGTGTAACATCTGTGAAAGGGCACTGAATGCCGTCCAAATCTTCTGCTGCGTTTGAGTTGCAGGAAAAATGGGTTCGTTGGTTTTAAAGCTGTGAACGTGCAGCTGTAATGGAAAGCCCTGCCCGGATCGCTCGACAGCTCTCGTTTGTACAGCATTCAAAGGGCTTCAGGAACGCCGTTCCAAGCAGCCTTACATTCCATGCTGGCGTAGCCAGGGAGGCATTTGGATTCTTCTGAGAAACACCACTGTGCCTCACAAGTGAAACCTGTGGGCTCCCAAATACGTCTCCCTACGGCAGCCTGAAATTACATGTTTAGTTCCAGTATGAAAACAACGGACAGCTTTAGCTGTGACAATGCTGGACTTCTGGGACCATCCAGATTCACCAAGGCCTAACTGTTGCCCGGCGGGGGAATGCTCTTCTGCACGTACAGCACTCACCACGTGAAAACCTTTCTTACCACAAGGAAGCAGTCTTACCCTAGTAGTAGAGAGGTAGGCAGAATCTTCAGATAAACCTGCTGTGTCATCAAGCTTGACAGTCGGACACCGATGGGAACGTTCATAGTCTCCTGCAATGGAAGCCACTTGCTTTGGGCTTCAAAGCTGCCTGAACAGCCCTAGGGGCCCTACTTCTCTTCACTGCAGGATGCTCGCTGTGGGCCAAGGCTGCGTTCTCTCAAAGGCAATAATGTACTGGCAATTGGTTTCTAAAAACTCATCCAACTGCACTCCAGATTCAGCTCCATACAAATGAAATGTGACCTAAGTCCTCAGCGTAAGGTCCAGTGTTTCACATCAGCAGAGTTGAGTGTGCAGTGGTAGCCACGAAGCCATACTCTGAAAAGGAGTGCCTTAACTCTGCTATGCCCCTGAGGACACATAGGGCAGTGTATGGTGCACCAGTTTCTCATGATGACCACTGTGTGCTAGAAGAGAGGCCGCTGGCTTCTGAGGAACCCTAGGCGCAGTAGGTGCCCGGGAGCACTCTTCACATTCATAGCAAGGGCAATGTAGTCCTTTCTGGGATGCCTAGGTAGAGTGCTCCAATCGTCACAGAGCCTAGCGAAAGCAGCGCCTGGCAGACTCTGTTTGCAAGTGGATCGTCCTCAGTGACTGAAACAGAACTGCACTGCTACGGCACAATGTGCTTGTGATTCAGTCTGGGACACAGGATAGCTCTCTCACAGAAGCGAAAGCTAACCATTACATCCAGCCTGAAGACCAGTACATTTTACCCACTTCACACTGTTAAGTATGTGCAAGAGCCATGGTCACCGAGACCTACCTAAGGTACTGAAATACCCGCTTCATCCTATGCAGAGGTCCCTGTGCCCACAGGAACTGCATGGAAGAGCCCTGTGGGTCCGTGTGTTTCCTTGAGGTAGTCAGAAACTACTGAGGATAACCTTATGAGCTCAAGTTTGAAACCGGGCAACCCTGGCAAAACCTTCATTTCGTCCGTGGTAGGCGAGACAGGTGCGGTTTGAAAGCTGCCTGAAAATCACTCCTGCTGCCCATCTTCTCTTTGCTGCCTGACGGCATCACGAAAGAACTTGAGTGTAATCGTATGAGGCATGCTGGTCTCGGTTCCTTGCTGGGAGCTCCTCTAGGAGCACACTGGAGCCTGCTGGCAAAGAACTGGCACCCCTGTGCTCAACTAAAATGCAGATTTCTGCCAAAGTAAGTTTAGCTATGCCCTAGTGGCGAAGAAGCATGTGTTAAAGGAAGGCTGCAACACTGTTACGTATTTCACAACTCACTGTGCACTCAACTTGGTTGTAACATCTGTGAAAAGGCACTGAATGCCTCCAAATCTTCTGCTGCGTTTGAGTCCCAGGACGCAAATGGGTTCGTTGGCTTTAAGGCTGTGAACGGGCAGCAGTAATGGCAAAGCCCTGCCCGGATCGCTCCAGAGCTCTCGTTTGTACAGCATTCAAACGGCTTCAGGAAGGTCGTTCCAAGCATCCTTACATTCCAGGCTGTCGTAGCCAGGAAGGCATTTGGATTCTTTTGAGAAACACCACTGTGCCTCACAAGTGAAACCTGCGGGCTCCTAAATACGTCTCCCTACGGCAGCCTGAAACTATATGTTTAGTTCCAGTATGAAAAAAACGGACAGCTTTACTTGAGACAATGCTGGACGTCTGGGA
Source organism: Balaenoptera physalus (assembly GCF_965194825.1). Taxonomy (NCBI): domain Eukaryota; kingdom Metazoa; phylum Chordata; class Mammalia; order Artiodactyla; family Balaenopteridae; genus Balaenoptera; species Balaenoptera physalus. The sequence continues at coordinate 32,361,432 of NC_138898.1, forward strand.
CCATCCAGATTCACCAAGGCCTAACTTTTGCCCGGCGGGGGAATGCTCTTCTGCACGTACAGCACTCACCACGTGAAAACCTTTCTTAGCACAAGGAAGCAGTCTTACCCTAGTAGTAGAGAGGTAGGCAGAATCTTCAGATAAACCTGCTGTGTCATCAAGCTTGAAAGTCGGACACCGATGGGATCTTTCGTATTCCCCTGCAATGGAAGCTTCTTTCTTTGGGCTTCAAAGCTGCCTGAACAGCGCGAGGGGCCAGCTTCTCTTCACTGCAGGATTGTCGCTGTGGGCCAAGGCTGCGTTCTCACAAAGGCAATAAAGTACTGGCAATTGGTTTCTAAAAACTCATCCAACTGCACTCCAGATTCAGCTCCATACAAATGAAATGTGACCTAAGTCCTCAGCGTAAGGTCCAGTGTTTCACATCAGCAGAGTTGAGTGTGCAGTGGTAGCCACGAAGCCATACTCTGAAAAGGAGTGCCTTAACTCTGCTATGCCCCTGAGGACACATAGGGCAGTGTATGGTGCACCAGTTTCTCATGATGACCACTGTGTGCTAGAAGAGAGGCCGCTGGCTTCTGAGGAACCCTAGGCGCAGTAGGTGCCCGGGAGCACTCTTCACATTCATAGCAAGGGCAACGTACTCCTTTCTGGGATGCCTAGGTAGAGTGTTCCAATCGTCATAGAGCCTAGCGAAAGCAGCGCCTGGCAGACTCTCTTTGCAAGTGGATCGTCCTCAGTGACAGAAACAGAACTGCAGTGTTACTGCACAATGTGCTTGTGATTCAGTCTGGGACACAGGATAGCACTCTCACAGAATAGAAAGCTAACCTTTGCATCCAGCCTGAAGACCAGTACATTCTTCACTCTTCACACTGTTAAGTATGTGCAGGAGCCTTGATCACCGAGGCCTACCTAAGGTACTGAAATCCTTACCCATTTCATCCTATGCAGAGGTCCCTGTGCCCACAGGAACTCCTTGGAAGAGCCCTGTGGGTCCCGTGTGTTTCCTTGAGGTAGTCAGAAACTACTGAGGAACACCTTATGAGCTCAAGTTTGAAACCGGGCAACCCTGGCAAAACCTTCATTTCGTCCGTGGTAGGCGAGACAGGTGCGGTTTGAAAGCTGCCTGAAACTCACTCCTGCGGCCCATCTTCTCTTTGCTGCCTGACGGCATCACGAAAGAACTTGAGTGTAATCGTATGAGGCATGCTGGTCTCGGTTCCTTGCTGCGAGCTCCTCCAGGAGCACACTGGAGCCTGCCGGGAAAGAACTGGCACCCCTGTGCTCAAGTAAAATGCAGATTTCTCCCAAAGTAAGTTTAGCTATGCCCTAGTGGCGAAGAAGCATGTGTTAAAGGAAGGCTGCAACACTGTTACGTATTTCACGACTCATTGTGCACTCACCTTGGGTGTAACATCTGTGAAAGGGCACTGAATGCCGTCCAAATCTTCTGCTGCGTTTGAGTTGCAGGAAAAATGGGTTCGTTGGTTTTAAAGCTGTGAACGTGCAGCTGTAATGGAAAGCCCTGCCCGGATCGCTCGACAGCTCTCGTTTGGACAGCATTCAAAGGGCTTCAGGAACGCCGTTCCAAGCAGCCTTACATTCCATGCTGGCGTAGCCAGGGAGGCATTTGGATTCTTCTGAGAAACACCACTGTGCCTCACAAGTGAAACCTGTGGGCTCCCAAATACGTCTCCCTACGGCAGCCTGAAATTACATGTTTAGTTCCAGTATGAAAACAACGGACAGCTTTAGCTGTGACAATGCTGGACTTCTGGGACCATCCAGATTCACCAAGGCCTAACTGTTGCCCGGCGGGGGAATGCTCTTCTGCACGTACAGCACTCACCACGTGAAAACCTTTCTTACCACAAGGAAGCAGTCTTACCCTAGTAGTAGAGAGGTAGGCAGAATCTTCAGATAAACCTGCTGTGTCATCAAGCTTGAAAGTCGGACACCGATGGGGACGTTCATAGTCTCCTGCAATGGAAGCCACTTGCTTTGGGCTTCAAAGCTGCCTGAACAGCCCTAGGGGCCCTACTTCTCTTCACTGCAGGATGCTCGCTGTGGGCCAAGGCTGCGTTCTCTCAAAGGCAATAATGTACTGGCAATTGGTTTCTAAAAACTCATCCAACTGCACTCCAGATTCAGCTCCATACAAATGAAATGTGACCTAAGTCCTCAGCGTAAGGTCCAGTGTTTCACATCAGCAGAGTTGAGTGTGCAGTGGTAGCCACGAAGCCATACTCTGAAAAGGAGTGCCTTAACTCTGCTATGCCCCTGAGGACACATAGGGCAGTGTATGGTGCACCAGTTTCTCATGATGACCACTGTGTGCTAGAAGAGAGGCCGCTGGCTTCTGAGGAACCCTAGGCGCAGTAGGTGCCCGGGAGCACTCTTCACATTCATAGCAAGGGCAACGTACTCCTTTCTGGGATGCCTAGGTAGAGTGTTCCAATCGTCATAGAGCCTAGCGAAAGCAGCGCCTGGCAGACTCTGTTTGCAAGTGGATCGTCCTCAGTGACAGAAACAGAACTGCAGTGTTACTGCACAATGTGCTTGTGATTCAGTCTGGGACACAGGATAGCACTCTCACAGAATAGAAAGCTAACCTTTGCATCCAGCCTGAAGACCAGTACATTCTTCACTCTTCACACTGTTAAGTATGTGCAGGAGCCTTGATCACCGAGGCCTACCTAAGGTACTGAAATCCTTACCCATTTCATCCTATGCAGAGGTCCCTGTGCCCACAGGAACTCCTTGGAAGAGCCCTGTGGGTCCCGTGTGTTTCCTTGAGGTAGTCAGAAACTACTGAGGAACACCTTATGAGCTCAAGTTTGAAACCGGGCAACCCTGGCAAAACCTTCATTTCGTCCGTGGTAGGCGAGACAGGTGCGGTTTGAAAGCTGCCTGAAACTCACTCCTGCGGCCCATCTTCTCTTTGCTGCCTGACGGCATCACGAAAGAACTTGAGTGTAATCGTATGAGGCATGCTGGTCTCGGTTCCTTGCTGCGAGCTCCTCCAGGAGCACACTGGAGCCTGCCGGGAAAGAACTGGCACCCCTGTGCTCAAGTAAAATGCAGATTTCTCCCAAAGTAAGTTTAGCTATGCCCTAGTGGCGAAGAAGCATGTGTTAAAGGAAGGCTGCAACACTGTTACGTATTTCACGACTCATTGTGCACTCACCTTGGGTGTAACATCTGTGAAAGGGCACTGAATGCCGTCCAAATCTTCTGCTGCGTTTGAGTTGCAGGAAAAATGGGTTCGTTGGTTTTAAAGCTGTGAACGTGCAGCTGTAATGGAAAGCCCTGCCCGGATCGCTCGACAGCTCTCGTTTGTACAGCATTCAAAGGGCTTCAGGAACGCCGTTCCAAGCAGCCTTACATTCCATGCTGGCGTAGCCAGGGAGGCATTTGGATTCTTCTGAGAAACACCACTGTGCCTCACAAGTGAAACCTGTGGGCTCCCAAATACGTCTCCCTACGGCAGCCTGAAATTACATGTTTAGTTCCAGTATGAAAACAACGGACAGCTTTAGCTGTGACAATGCTGGACTTCTGGGACCATCCAGATTCACCAAGGCCTAACTGTTGCCCGGCGGGGGAATGCTCTTCTGCACGTACAGCACTCACCACGTGAAAACCTTTCTTACCACAAGGAAGCAGTCTTACCCTAGTAGTAGAGAGGTAGGCAGAATCTTCAGATAAACCTGCTGTGTCATCAAGCTTGAAAGTCGGACACCGATGGGAACGTTCATAGTCTCCTGCAATGGAAGCCACTTGCTTTGGGCTTCAAAGCTGCCTGAACAGCCCTAGGGGCCCTACTTCTCTTCACTGCAGGATGCTCGCTGTGGGCCAAGGCTGCGTTCTCTCAAAGGCAATAATGTACTGGCAATTGGTTTCTAAAAACTCATCCAACTGCACTCCAGATTCAGCTCCATACAAATGAAATGTGACCTAAGTCCTCAGCGTAAGGTCCAGTGTTTCACATCAGCAGAGTTGAGTGTGCAGTGGTAGCCACGAAGCCATACTCTGAAAAGGAGTGCCTTAACTCTGCTATGCCCCTGAGGACACATAGGGCAGTGTATGGTGCACCAGTTTCTCATGATGACCACTGTGTGCTAGAAGAGAGGCCGCTGGCTTCTGAGGAACCCTAGGCGCAGTAGGTGCCCGGGAGCACTCTTCACATTCATAGCAAGGGCAATGTAGTCCTTTCTGGGATGCCTAGGTAGAGTGCTCCAATCGTCACAGAGCCTAGCGAAAGCAGCGCCTGGCAGACTCTGTTTGCAAGTGGATCGTCCTCAGTGACTGAAACAGAACTGCACTGCTACGGCACAATGTGCTTGTGATTCAGTCTGGGACACAGGATAGCTCTCTCACAGAAGCGAAAGCTAACCATTACATCCAGCCTGAAGACCAGTACATTTTACCCACTTCACACTGTTAAGTATGTGCAAGAGCCATGGTCACCGAGACCTACCTAAGGTACTGAAATACCCGCTTCATCCTATGCAGAGGTCCCTGTGCCCACAGGAACTGCATGGAAGAGCCCTGTGGGTCCGTGTGTTTCCTTGAGGTAGTCAGAAACTACTGAGGATAACCTTATGAGCTCAAGTTTGAAACCGGGCAACCCTGGCAAAACCTTCATTTCGTCCGTGGTAGGCGAGACAGGTGCGGTTTGAAAGCTGCCTGAAAATCACTCCTGCTGCCCATCTTCTCTTTGCTGCCTGACGGCATCACGAAAGAACTTGAGTGTAATCGTATGAGGCATGCTGGTCTCGGTTCCTTGCTGGGAGCTCCTCTAGGAGCACACTGGAGCCTGCTGGCAAAGAACTGGCACCCCTGTGCTCAACTAAAATGCAGATTTCTGCCAAAGTAAGTTTAGCTATGCCCTAGTGGCGAAGAAGCATGTGTTAAAGGAAGGCTGCAACACTGTTACGTATTTCACAACTCACTGTGCACTCAACTTGGTTGTAACATCTGTGAAAAGGCACTGAATGCCTCCAAATCTTCTGCTGCGTTTGAGTCCCAGGACGCAAATGGGTTCGTTGGCTTTAAGGCTGTGAACGGGCAGCAGTAATGGCAAAGCCCTGCCCGGATCGCTCCAGAGCTCTCGTTTGTACAGCATTCAAACGGCTTCAGGAAGGTCGTTCCAAGCATCCTTACATTCCAGGCTGTCGTAGCCAGGAAGGCATTTGGATTCTTTTGAGAAACACCACTGTGCCTCACAAGTGAAACCTGCGGGCTCCTAAATACGTCTCCCTACGGCAGCCTGAAACTATATGTTTAGTTCCAGTATGAAAAAAACGGACAGCTTTACTTGAGACAATGCTGGACGTCTGGGACCATCCAGATTCACCAAGGCCTAACTTTTGCCCGGCGGGGGAATGCTCTTCTGCACGTACAGCACTCACCACGTGAAAACCTTTCTTAGCACAAGGAAGCAGTCTTACCCTAGTAGTAGAGAGGTAGGCAGAATCTTCAGATAAACCTGCTGTGTCATCAAGCTTGAAAGTCGGACACCGATGGGATCTTTCGTATTCCCCTGCAATGGAAGCTTCTTTCTTTGGGCTTCAAAGCTGCCTGAACAGCGCGAGGGGCCAGCTTCTCTTCACTGCAGGATTGTCGCTGTGGGCCAAGGCTGCGTTCTCACAAAGGCAATAAAGTACTGGCAATTGGTTTCTAAAAACTCATCCAACTGCACTCCAGATTCAGCTCCATACAAATGAAATGTGACCTAAGTCCTCAGCGTAAGGTCCAGTGTTTCACATCAGCAGAGTTGAGTGTGCAGTGGTAGCCACGAAGCCATACTCTGAAAAGGAGTGCCTTAACTCTGCTATGCCCCTGAGGACACATAGGGCAGTGTATGGTGCACCAGTTTCTCATGATGACCACTGTGTGCTAGAAGAGAGGCCGCTGGCTTCTGAGGAACCCTAGGCGCAGTAGGTGCCCGGGAGCACTCTTCACATTCATAGCAAGGGCAACGTACTCCTTTCTGGGATGCCTAGGTAGAGTGTTCCAATCGTCATAGAGCCTAGCGAAAGCAGCGCCTGGCAGACTCTCTTTGCAAGTGGATCGTCCTCAGTGACAGAAACAGAACTGCAGTGTTACTGCACAATGTGCTTGTGATTCAGTCTGGGACACAGGATAGCACTCTCACAGAATAGAAAGCTAACCTTTGCATCCAGCCTGAAGACCAGTACATTCTTCACTCTTCACACTGTTAAGTATGTGCAGGAGCCTTGATCACCGAGGCCTACCTAAGGTACTGAAATCCTTACCCATTTCATCCTATGCAGAGGTCCCTGTGCCCACAGGAACTCCTTGGAAGAGCCCTGTGGGTCCCGTGTGTTTCCTTGAGGTAGTCAGAAACTACTGAGGAACACCTTATGAGCTCAAGTTTGAAACCGGGCAACCCTGGCAAAACCTTCATTTCGTCCGTGGTAGGCGAGACAGGTGCGGTTTGAAAGCTGCCTGAAACTCACTCCTGCGGCCCATCTTCTCTTTGCTGCCTGACGGCATCACGAAAGAACTTGAGTGTAATCGTATGAGGCATGCTGGTCTCGGTTCCTTGCTGCGAGCTCCTCCAGGAGCACACTGGAGCCTGCCGGGAAAGAACTGGCACCCCTGTGCTCAAGTAAAATGCAGATTTCTCCCAAAGTAAGTTTAGCTATGCCCTAGTGGCGAAGAAGCATGTGTTAAAGGAAGGCTGCAACACTGTTACGTATTTCACGACTCATTGTGCACTCACCTTGGGTGTAACATCTGTGAAAGGGCACTGAATGCCGTCCAAATCTTCTGCTGCGTTTGAGTTGCAGGAAAAATGGGTTCGTTGGTTTTAAAGCTGTGAACGTGCAGCTGTAATGGAAAGCCCTGCCCGGATCGCTCGACAGCTCTCGTTTGGACAGCATTCAAAGGGCTTCAGGAACGCCGTTCCAAGCAGCCTTACATTCCATGCTGGCGTAGCCAGGGAGGCATTTGGATTCTTCTGAGAAACACCACTGTGCCTCACAAGTGAAACCTGTGGGCTCCCAAATACGTCTCCCTACGGCAGCCTGAAATTACATGTTTAGTTCCAGTATGAAAACAACGGACAGCTTTAGCTGTGACAATGCTGGACTTCTGGGACCATCCAGATTCACCAAGGCCTAACTGTTGCCCGGCGGGGGAATGCTCTTCTGCACGTACAGCACTCACCACGTGAAAACCTTTCTTACCACAAGGAAGCAGTCTTACCCTAGTAGTAGAGAGGTAGGCAGAATCTTCAGATAAACCTGCTGTGTCATCAAGCTTGAAAGTCGGACACCGATGGGGACGTTCATAGTCTCCTGCAATGGAAGCCACTTGCTTTGGGCTTCAAAGCTGCCTGAACAGCCCTAGGGGCCCTACTTCTCTTCACTGCAGGATGCTCGCTGTGGGCCAAGGCTGCGTTCTCTCAAAGGCAATAATGTACTGGCAATTGGTTTCTAAAAACTCATCCAACTGCACTCCAGATTCAGCTCCATACAAATGAAATGTGACCTAAGTCCTCAGCGTAAGGTCCAGTGTTTCACATCAGCAGAGTTGAGTGTGCAGTGGTAGCCACGAAGCCATACTCTGAAAAGGAGTGCCTTAACTCTGCTATGCCCCTGAGGACACATAGGGCAGTGTATGGTGCACCAGTTTCTCATGATGACCACTGTGTGCTAGAAGAGAGGCCGCTGGCTTCTGAGGAACCCTAGGCGCAGTAGGTGCCCGGGAGCACTCTTCACATTCATAGCAAGGGCAACGTACTCCTTTCTGGGATGCCTAGGTAGAGTGTTCCAATCGTCATAGAGCCTAGCGAAAGCAGCGCCTGGCAGACTCTCTTTGCAAGTGGATCGTCCTCAGTGACAGAAACAGAACTGCAGTGTTACTGCACAATGTGCTTGTGATTCAGTCTGGGACACAGGATAGCACTCTCACAGAATAGAAAGCTAACCTTTGCATCCAGCCTGAAGACCAGTACATTCTTCACTCTTCACACTGTTAAGTATGTGCAGGAGCCTTGATCACCGAGGCCTACCTAAGGTACTGAAATCCTTACCCATTTCATCCTATGCAGAGGTCCCTGTGCCCACAGGAACTCCTTGGAAGAGCCCTGTGGGTCCCGTGTGTTTCCTTGAGGTAGTCAGAAACTACTGAGGAACACCTTATGAGCTCAAGTTTGAAACCGGGCAACCCTGGCAAAACCTTCATTTCGTCCGTGGTAGGCGAGACAGGTGCGGTTTGAAAGCTGCCTGAAACTCACTCCTGCGGCCCATCTTCTCTTTGCTGCCTGACGGCATCACGAAAGAACTTGAGTGTAATCGTATGAGGCATGCTGGTCTCGGTTCCTTGCTGCGAGCTCCTCCAGGAGCACACTGGAGCCTGCCGGGAAAGAACTGGCACCCCTGTGCTCAAGTAAAATGCAGATTTCTCCCAAAGTAAGTTTAGCTATGCCCTAGTGGCGAAGAAGCATGTGTTAAAGGAAGGCTGCAACACTGTTACGTATTTCACGACTCATTGTGCACTCACCTTGGGTGTAACATCTGTGAAAGGGCACTGAATGCCGTCCAAATCTTCTGCTGCGTTTGAGTTGCAGGAAAAATGGGTTCGTTGGTTTTAAAGCTGTGAACGTGCAGCTGTAATGGAAAGCCCTGCCCGGATCGCTCGACAGCTCTCGTTTGGACAGCATTCAAAGGGCTTCAGGAACGCCGTTCCAAGCAGCCTTACATTCCATGCTGGCGTAGCCAGGGAGGCATTTGGATTCTTCTGAGAAACACCACTGTGCCTCACAAGTGAAACCTGTGGGCTCCCAAATACGTCTCCCTACGGCAGCCTGAAATTACATGTTTAGTTCCAGTATGAAAACAACGGACAGCTTTAGCTGTGACAATGCTGGACTTCTGGGACCATCCAGATTCACCAAGGCCTAACTGTTGCCCGGCGGGGGAATGCTCTTCTGCACGTACAGCACTCACCACGTGAAAACCTTTCTTACCACAAGGAAGCAGTCTTACCCTAGTAGTAGAGAGGTAGGCAGAATCTTCAGATAAACCTGCTGTGTCATCAAGCTTGAAAGTCGGACACCGATGGGGACGTTCATAGTCTCCTGCAATGGAAGCCACTTGCTTTGGGCTTCAAAGCTGCCTGAACAGCCCTAGGGGCCCTACTTCTCTTCACTGCAGGATGCTCGCTGTGGGCCAAGGCTGCGTTCTCTCAAAGGCAATAATGTACTGGCAATTGGTTTCTAAAAACTCATCCAACTGCACTCCAGATTCAGCTCCATACAAATGAAATGTGACCTAAGTCCTCAGCGTAAGGTCCAGTGTTTCACATCAGCAGAGTTGAGTGTGCAGTGGTAGCCACGAAGCCATACTCTGAAAAGGAGTGCCTTAACTCTGCTATGCCCCTGAGGACACATAGGGCAGTGTATGGTGCACCAGTTTCTCATGATGACCACTGTGTGCTAGAAGAGAGGCCGCTGGCTTCTGAGGAACCCTAGGCGCAGTAGGTGCCCGGGAGCACTCTTCACATTCATAGCAAGGGCAACGTACTCCTTTCTGGGATGCCTAGGTAGAGTGTTCCAATCGTCATAGAGCCTAGCGAAAGCAGCGCCTGGCAGACTCTCTTTGCAAGTGGATCGTCCTCAGTGACAGAAACAGAACTGCAGTGTTACTGCACAATGTGCTTGTGATTCAGTCTGGGACACAGGATAGCACTCTCACAGAATAGAAAGCTAACCTTTGCATCCAGCCTGAAGACCAGTACATTCTTCACTCTTCACACTGTTAAGTATGTGCAGGAGCCTTGATCACCGAGGCCTACCTAAGGTACTGAAATCCTTACCCATTTCATCCTATGCAGAGGTCCCTGTGCCCACAGGAACTCCTTGTAAGAGCCCTGTGGGTCCCGTGTGTTTCCTTGAGGTAGTCAGAAACTACTGAGGAACACCTTATGAGCTCAAGTTTGAAACCGGGCAACCCTGGCAAAACCTTCATTTCGTCCGTGGTAGGCGAGACAGGTGCGGTTTGAAAGCTGCCTGAAACTCACTCCTGCGGCCCATCTTCTCTTTGCTGCCTGACGGCATCACGAAAGAACTTGAGTGTAATCGTATGAGGCATGCTGGTCTCGGTTCCTTGCTGCGAGCTCCTCCAGGAGCACACTGGAGCCTGCCGGGAAAGAACTGGCACCCCTGTGCTCAAGTAAAATGCAGATTTCTCCCAAAGTAAGTTTAGCTATGCCCTAGTGGCGAAGAAGCATGTGTTAAAGGAAGGCTGCAACACTGTTACGTATTTCACGACTCATTGTGCACTCACCTTGGGTGTAACATCTGTGAAAGGGCACTGAATGCCGTCCAAATCTTCTGCTGCGTTTGAGTTGCAGGAAAAATGGGTTCGTTGGTTTTAAAGCTGTGAACGTGCAGCTGTAATGGAAAGCCCTGCCCGGATCGCTCGACAGCTCTCGTTTGTACAGCATTCAAAGGGCTTCAGGAACGCCGTTCCAAGCAGCCTTACATTCCATGCTGGCGTAGCCAGGGAGGCATTTGGATTCTTCTGAGAAACACCACTGTGCCTCACAAGTGAAACCTGTGGGCTCCCAAATACGTCTCCCTACGGCAGCCTGAAATTACATGTTTAGTTCCAGTATGAAAACAACGGACAGCTTTAGCTGTGACAATGCTGGACTTCTGGGACCATCCAGATTCACCAAGGCCTAACTGTTGCCCGGCGGGGGAATGCTCTTCTGCACGTACAGCACTCACCACGTGAAAACCTTTCTTACCACAAGGAAGCAGTCTTACCCTAGTAGTAGAGAGGTAGGCAGAATCTTCAGATAAACCTGCTGTGTCATCAAGCTTGACAGTCGGACACCGATGGGAACGTTCATAGTCTCCTGCAATGGAAGCCACTTGCTTTGGGCTTCAAAGCTGCCTGAACAGCCCTAGGGGCCCTACTTCTCTTCACTGCAGGATGCTCGCTGTGGGCCAAGGCTGCGTTCTCTCAAAGGCAATAATGTACTGGCAATTGGTTTCTAAAAACTCATCCAACTGCACTCCAGATTCAGCTCCATACAAATGAAATGTGACCTAAGTCCTCAGCGTAAGGTCCAGTGTTTCACATCAGCAGAGTTGAGTGTGCAGTGGTAGCCACGAAGCCATACTCTGAAAAGGAGTGCCTTAACTCTGCTATGCCCCTGAGGACACATAGGGCAGTGTATGGTGCACCAGTTTCTCATGATGACCACTGTGTGCTAGAAGAGAGGCCGCTGGCTTCTGAGGAACCCTAGGCGCAGTAGGTGCCCGGGAGCACTCTTCACATTCATAGCAAGGGCAATGTAGTCCTTTCTGGGATGCCTAGGTAGAGTGCTCCAATCGTCACAGAGCCTAGCGAAAGCAGCGCCTGGCAGACTCTGTTTGCAAGTGGATCGTCCTCAGTGACTGAAACAGAACTGCACTGCTACGGCACAATGTGCTTGTGATTCAGTCTGGGACACAGGATAGCTCTCTCACAGAAGCGAAAGCTAACCATTACATCCAGCCTGAAGACCAGTACATTTTACCCACTTCACACTGTTAAGTATGTGCAAGAGCCATGGTCACCGAGACCTACCTAAGGTACTGAAATACCCGCTTCATCCTATGCAGAGGTCCCTGTGCCCACAGGAACTGCATGGAAGAGCCCTGTGGGTCCGTGTGTTTCCTTGAGGTAGTCAGAAACTACTGAGGATAACCTTATGAGCTCAAGTTTGAAACCGGGCAACCCTGGCAAAACCTTCATTTCGTCCGTGGTAGGCGAGACAGGTGCGGTTTGAAAGCTGCCTGAAAATCACTCCTGCTGCCCATCTTCTCTTTGCTGCCTGACGGCATCACGAAAGAACTTGAGTGTAATCGTATGAGGCATGCTGGTCTCGGTTCCTTGCTGGGAGCTCCTCTAGGAGCACACTGGAGCCTGCTGGCAAAGAACTGGCACCCCTGTGCTCAACTAAAATGCAGATTTCTGCCAAAGTAAGTTTAGCTATGCCCTAGTGGCGAAGAAGCATGTGTTAAAGGAAGGCTGCAACACTGTTACGTATTTCACAACTCACTGTGCACTCAACTTGGTTGTAACATCTGTGAAAAGGCACTGAATGCCTCCAAATCTTCTGCTGCGTTTGAGTCCCAGGACGCAAATGGGTTCGTTGGCTTTAAGGCTGTGAACGGGCAGCAGTAATGGCAAAGCCCTGCCCGGATCGCTCCAGAGCTCTCGTTTGTACAGCATTCAAACGGCTTCAGGAAGGTCGTTCCAAGCATCCTTACATTCCAGGCTGTCGTAGCCAGGAAGGCATTTGGATTCTTTTGAGAAACACCACTGTGCCTCACAAGTGAAACCTGCGGGCTCCTAAATACGTCTCCCTACGGCAGCCTGAAACTATATGTTTAGTTCCAGTATGAAAAAAACGGACAGCTTTACTTGAGACAATGCTGGACGTCTGGGACCATCCAGATTCACCAAGGCCTAACTTTTGCCCGGCGGGGGAATGCTCTTCTGCACGTACAGCACTCACCACGTGAAAACCTTTCTTAGCACAAGGAAGCAGTCTTACCCTAGTAGTAGAGAGGTAGGCAGAATCTTCAGATAAACCTGCTGTGTCATCAAGCTTGAAAGTCGGACACCGATGGGATCTTTCGTATTCCCCTGCAATGGAAGCTTCTTTCTTTGGGCTTCAAAGCTGCCTGAACAGCGCGAGGGGCCAGCTTCTCTTCACTGCAGGATTGTCGCTGTGGGCCAAGGCTGCGTTCTCACAAAGGCAATAAAGTACTGGCAATTGGTTTCTAAAAACTCATCCAACTGCACTCCAGATTCAGCTCCATACAAATGAAATGTGACCTAAGTCCTCAGCGTAAGGTCCAGTGTTTCACATCAGCAGAGTTGAGTGTGCAGTGGTAGCCACGAAGCCATACTCTGAAAAGGAGTGCCTTAACTCTGTTATGCCCCTGAGGACACATAGGGCAGTGTATCGTGCACCAGTTTCTCATGATGACGACTGTGTGCTAGAAGAGAGGCCGCTGGCTTCTGAGGAACCCTAGGCGCAGTAGGTGCCCGGGAGCACTCTTCACATTCATAGCAAGGGCAACGTACTCCTTTCTGGGATGCCTAGGTAGAGTGTTCCAATCGTCATAGAGCCTAGCGAAAGCAGCGCCTGGCAGACTCTCTTTGCAAGTGGATCGTCCTCAGTGACAGAAACAGAACTGCAGTGTTACTGCACAATGTGCTTGTGATTCAGTCTGGGACACAGGATAGCTCTCTCACAGAATAGAAAGCTAACCTTTGCATCCAGCCTGAAGACCAGTACATTCTTCACTCTTCACACTGTTAAGTATGTGCAGGAGCCTTGATCACCGAGGCCTACCTAAGGTACTGAAATGCTTACCCATTTCATCCTATGCAGAGGTCCCTGTGCCCACAGGAACTCCTTGGAAGAGCCCTGTGGGTCCCGTGTGTTTCCTTGAGGTAGTCAGAAACTACTGAGGAACACCTTATGAGCTCAAGTTTGAAACCGGGCAACCCTGGCAAAACCTTCATTTCGTCCGTGGTAGGCGAGACAGGTGCGGTTTGAAAGCTGCCTGAAACTCACTCCTGCGGCCCATCTTCTCTTTGCTGCCTGACGGCATCACGAAAGAACTTGAGTGTAATCGTATGAGGCATGCTGGTCTCGGTTCCTTGCTGCGAGCTCCTCCAGGAGCACACTGGAGCCTGCCGGGAAAGAACTGGCACCCCTGTGCTCAAGTAAAATGCAGATTTCTCCCAAAGTAAGTTTAGCTATGCCCTAGTGGCGAAGAAGCATGTGTTAAAGGAAGGCTGCAACACTGTTACGTATTTCACGACTCATTGTGCACTCACCTTGGGTGTAACATCTGTGAAAGGGCACTGAATGCCGTCCAAATCTTCTGCTGCGTTTGAGTTGCAGGAAAAATGGGTTCGTTGGTTTTAAAGCTGTGAACGTGCAGCTGTAATGGAAAGCCCTGCCCGGATCGCTCGACAGCTCTCGTTTGTACAGCATTCAAAGGGCTTCAGGAACGCCGTTCCAAGCAGCCTTACATTCCATGCTGGCGTAGCCAGGGAGGCATTTGGATTCTTCTGAGAAACACCACTGTGCCTCACAAGTGAAACCTGTGGGCTCCCAAATACGTCTCCCTACGGCAGCCTGAAATTACATGTTTAGTTCCAGTATGAAAACAACGGACAGCTTTAGCTGTGACAATGCTGGACTTCTGGGACCATCCAGATTCACCAAGGCCTAACTGTTGCCCGGCGGGGGAATGCTCTTCTGCACGTACAGCACTCACCACGTGAAAACCTTTCTTACCACAAGGAAGCAGTCTTACCCTAGTAGTAGAGAGGTAGGCAGAATCTTCAGATAAACCTGCTGTGTCATCAAGCTTGAAAGTCGGACACCGATGGGAACGTTCATAGTCTCCTGCAATGGAAGCCACTTGCTTTGGGCTTCAAAGCTGCCTGAACAGCCCTAGGGGCCCTACTTCTCTTCACTGCAGGATGCTCGCTGTGGGCCAAGGCTGCGTTCTCTCAAAGGCAATAATGTACTGGCAATTGGTTTCTAAAAACTCATCCAACTGCACTCCAGATTCAGCTCCATACAAATGAAATGTGACCTAAGTCCTCAGCGTAAGGTCCAGTGTTTCACATCAGCAGAGTTGAGTGTGCAGTGGTAGCCACGAAGCCATACTCTGAAAAGGAGTGCCTTAACTCTGCTATGCCCCTGAGGACACATAGGGCAGTGTATGGTGCACCAGTTTCTCATGATGACCACTGTGTGCTAGAAGAGAGGCCGCTGGCTTCTGAGGAACCCTAGGCGCAGTAGGTGCCCGGGAGCACTCTTCACATTCATAGCAAGGGCAATGTAGTCCTTTCTGGGATGCCTAGGTAGAGTGCTCCAATCGTCACAGAGCCTAGCGAAAGCAGCGCCTGGCAGACTCTGTTTGCAAGTGGATCGTCCTCAGTGACTGAAACAGAACTGCACTGCTACGGCACAATGTGCTTGTGATTCAGTCTGGGACACAGGATAGCTCTCTCACAGAAGCGAAAGCTAACCATTACATCCAGCCTGAAGACCAGTACATTTTACCCACTTCACACTGTTAAGTATGTGCAAGAGCCATGGTCACCGAGACCTACCTAAGGTACTGAAATACCCGCTTCATCCTATGCAGAGGTCCCTGTGCCCACAGGAACTGCATGGAAGAGCGCTGTGGGTCCGTGTGTTTCCTTGAGGTAGTCAGAAACTACTGAGGATAACCTTATGAGCTCAAGTTTGAAACCGGGCAACCCTGGCAAAACCTTCATTTCGTCCGTGGTAGGCGAGACAGGTGCGGTTTGAAAGCTGCCTGAAAATCACTCCTGCTGCCCATCTTCTCTTTGCTGCCTGACGGCATCACGAAAGAACTTGAGTGTAATCGTATGAGGCATGCTGGTCTCGGTTCCTTGCTGGGAGCTCCTCTAGGAGCACACTGGAGCCTGCTGGCAAAGAACTGGCACCCCTGTGCTCAACTAAAATGCAGATTTCTGCCAAAGTAAGTTTAGCTATGCCCTAGTGGCGAAGAAGCATGTGTTAAAGGAAGGCTGCAACACTGTTACGTATTTCACAACTCACTGTGCACTCAACTTGGTTGTAACATCTGTGAAAAGGCACTGAATGCCTCCAAATCTTCTGCTGCGTTTGAGTCCCAGGACGCAAATGGGTTCGTTGGCTTTAAGGCTGTGAACGGGCAGCAGTAATGGCAAAGCCCTGCCCGGATCGCTCCAGAGCTCTCGTTTGTACAGCATTCAAACGGCTTCAGGAAGGCCGTTCCAAGCATCCTTACATTCCAGGCTGTCGTAGCCAGGAAGGCATTTGGATTCTTTTGAGAAACACCACTGTGCCTCAGAAGTGAAACCTGCGGGCTCCTAAATACCTCTCTCTACGGCAGCCTGAAACTATATGTTTAGTTCCAGTATGAAAAAAACGGACAGCTTTACTTGAGACAATGCAGGACGTCTGGGACCATCCAGATTCACCAAGGCCTAACTTTTGCCCGGCGGGGGAATGCTCTTCTGCACGTACAGCATTCACCACGTGAAAACCTTTCTTAGCACAAGGAAGCAGTCTTACCCTAGTAGTAGAGAGGTAGGCAGAATCTTCAGATAAACCTGCTGTGTCATCAAGCTTGAAAGTCGGACACCGATGGGATCTTTCGTATTCCCCTGCAATGGAAGCTTCTTTCTTTGGGCTTCAAAGCTGCCTGAACAGCGCGAGGGGCCAGCTTCTCTTCACTGCAGGATTGTCGCTGTGGGCCAAGGCTGCGTTCTCACAAAGGCAATAAAGTACTGGCAATTGGTTTCTAAAAACTCATCCAACTGCACTCCAGATTCAGCTCCATACAAATGAAATGTGACCTAAGTCCTCAGCGTAAGGTCCAGTGTTTCACATCAGCAGAGTTGAGTGTGCAGTGGTAGCCACGAAGCCATACTCTGAAAAGGAGTGCCTTAACTCTGCTATGCCCCTGAGGACACATAGGGCAGTGTATCGTGCACCAGTTTCTCATGATGACCACTGTGTGCTAGAAGAGAGGCCGCTGGCTTCTGAGGAACCCTAGGCGCAGTAGGTGCCCGGGAGCACTCTTCACATTCATAGCAAGGGCAACGTACTCCTTTCTGGGATGCCTAGGTAGAGTGTTCCAATCGTCATAGAGCCTAGCGAAAGCAGCGCCTGGCAGACTCTCTTTGCAAGTGGATCGTCCTCAGTGACAGAAACAGAACTGCAGTGTTACTGCACAATGTGCTTGTGATTCAGTCTGGGACACAGGATAGCACTCTCACAGAATAGAAAGCTAACCTTTGCATCCAGCCTGAAGACCAGTACATTCTTCACTCTTCACACTGTTAAGTATGTGCAGGAGCCTTGATCACCGAGGCCTACCTAAGGTACTGAAATCCTTACCCATTTCATCCTATGCAGAGGTCCCTGTGCCCACAGGAACTCCTTGGAAGAGCCCTGTGGGTCCCGTGTGTTTCCTTGAGGTAGTCAGAAACTACTGAGGAACACCTTATGAGCTCAAGTTTGAAACCGGGCAACCCTGGCAAAACCTTCATTTCGTCCGTGGTAGGCGAGACAGGTGCGGTTTGAAAGCTGCCTGAAACTCACTCCTGCGGCCCATCTTCTCTTTGCTGCCTGACGGCATCACGAAAGAACTTGAGTGTAATCGTATGAGGCATGCTGGTCTCGGTTCCTTGCTGCGAGCTCCTCCAGGAGCACACTGGAGCCTGCCGGGAAAGAACTGGCACCCCTGTGCTCAAGTAAAATGCAGATTTCTCCCAAAGTAAGTTTAGCTATGCCCTAGTGGCGAAGAAGCATGTGTTAAAGGAAGGCTGCAACACTGTTACGTATTTCACGACTCATTGTGCACTCACCTTGGGTGTAACATCTGTGAAAGGGCACTGAATGCCGTCCAAATCTTCTGCTGCGTTTGAGTTGCAGGAAAAATGGGTTCGTTGGTTTTAAAGCTGTGAACGTGCAGCTGTAATGGAAAGCCCTGCCCGGATCGCTCGACAGCTCTCGTTTGTACAGCATTCAAAGGGCTTCAGGAACGCCGTTCCAAGCAGCCTTACATTCCATGCTGGCGTAGCCAGGGAGGCATTTGGATTCTTCTGAGAAACACCACTGTGCCTCACAAGTGAAACCTGTGGGCTCCCAAATACGTCTCCCTACGGCAGCCTGAAATTACATGTTTAGTTCCAGTATGAAAACAACGGACAGCTTTAGCTGTGACAATGCTGGACTTCTGGGACCATCCAGATTCACCAAGGCCTAACTGTTGCCCGGCGGGGGAATGCTCTTCTGCACGTACAGCACTCACCACGTGAAAACCTTTCTTACCACAAGGAAGCAGTCTTACCCTAGTAGTAGAGAGGTAGGCAGAATCTTCAGATAAACCTGCTGTGTCATCAAGCTTGAAAGTCGGACACCGATGGGAACGTTCATAGTCTCCTGCAATGGAAGCCACTTGCTTTGGGCTTCAAAGCTGCCTGAACAGCCCTAGGGGCCCTACTTCTCTTCACTGCAGGATGCTCGCTGTGGGCCAAGGCTGCGTTCTCTCAAAGGCAATAATGTACTGGCAATTGGTTTCTAAAAACTCATCCAACTGCACTCCAGATTCAGCTCCATACAAATGAAATGTGACCTAAGTCCTCAGCGTAAGGTCCAGTGTTTCACATCAGCAGAGTTGAGTGTGCAGTGGTAGCCACGAAGCCATACTCTGAAAAGGAGTGCCTTAACTCTGCTATGCCCCTGAGGACACATAGGGCAGTGTATGGTGCACCAGTTTCTCATGATGACCACTGTGTGCTAGAAGAGAGGCCGCTGGCTTCTGAGGAACCCTAGGCGCAGTAGGTGCCCGGGAGCACTCTTCACATTCATAGCAAGGGCAATGTAGTCCTTTCTGGGATGCCTAGGTAGAGTGCTCCAATCGTCACAGAGCCTAGCGAAAGCAGCGCCTGGCAGACTCTGTTTGCAAGTGGATCGTCCTCAGTGACTGAAACAGAACTGCACTGCTACGGCACAATGTGCTTGTGATTCAGTCTGGGACACAGGATAGCTCTCTCACAGAAGCGAAAGCTAACCATTACATCCAGCCTGAAGACCAGTACATTTTACCCACTTCACACTTTTAAGTATGTGCAAGAGCCATGGTCACCGAGACCTACCTAAGGTACTGAAATACCCGCTTCATCCTATGCAGAGGTCCCTGTGCCCACAGGAACTGCATGGAAGAGCCCTGTGGGTCCGTGTGTTTCCTTGAGGTAGTCAGAAACTACTGAGGATAACCTTATGAGCTCAAGTTTGAAACCGGGCAACCCTGGCAAAACCTTCATTTCGTCCATGGTAGGCGAGACAGGTGCGGTTTGAAAGCTGCCTGAAAATCACTCCTGCTGCCCATCTTCTCTTTGCTGCCTGACGGCATCACGAAAGAACTTGAGTGTAATCGTATGAGGCATGCTGGTCTCGGTTCCTTGCTGGGAGCTCCTCTAGGAGCACACTAGAGCCTGCTGGCAAAGAACTGGCACCCCTGTGCTCAACTAAAATGCAGATTTCTGCCAAAGTAAGTTTAGCTATGCCCTAGTGGCGAAGAAGCATGTGTTAAAGGAAGGCTGCAACACTGTTACGTATTTCACAACTCACTGTGCACTCAACTTGGTTGTAACATCTGTGAAAAGGCACTGAATGCCTCCAAATCTTCTGCTGCGTTTGAGTCCCAGGACGCAAATGGGTTCGTTGGCTTTAAGGCTGTGAACGGGCAGCAGTAATGGCAAAGCCCTGCCCGGATCGCTCCAGAGCTCTCGTTTGGACAGCATTCAAACGGCTTCAGGAAGGCCGTTCCAAGCATCCTTACATTCCAGGCTGTCGTAGCCAGGAAGGCATTTGGATTCTTTTGAGAAACACCACTGTGCCTCAGAAGTGAAACCTGCGGGCTCCTAAATACGTCTCCCTACGGCAGCCTGAAACTATATGTTTAGTTCCAGTATGAAAAAAACGGACAGCTTTACTTGAGACAATGCAGGACGTCTGGGACCATCCAGATTCACCAAGGCCTAACTTTTGCCCGGCGGGGGAATGCTCTTCTGCACGTACAGCATTCACCACGTGAAAACCTTTCTTAGCACAAGGAAGCAGTCTTACCCTAGTAGTAGAGAGGTAGGCAGAATCTTCAGATAAACCTGCTGTGTCATCAAGCTTGAAAGTCGGACACCGATGGGATCTTTCGTATTCCCCTGCAATGGAAGCTTCTTTCTTTGGGCTTCAAAGCTGCCTGAACAGCGCGAGGGGCCAGCTTCTCTTCACTGCAGGATTGTCGCTGTGGGCCAAGGCTGCGTTCTCACAAAGGCAATAAAGTACTGGCAATTGGTTTCTAAAAACTCATCCAACTGCACTCCAGATTCAGCTCCATACAAATGAAATGTGACCTAAGTCCTCAGCGTAAGGTCCAGTGTTTCACATCAGCAGAGTTGAGTGTGCAGT
The DNA here is from genome assembly GCF_965194825.1 of Balaenoptera physalus. Lineage (NCBI taxonomy): Eukaryota > Metazoa > Chordata > Mammalia > Artiodactyla > Balaenopteridae > Balaenoptera > Balaenoptera physalus. Next base: position 32,381,487 of record NC_138898.1, read on the forward strand.
GGTAGCCACGAAGCCATACTCTGAAAAGGAGTGCCTTAACTCTGCTATGCCCCTGAGGACACATAGGGCAGTGTATCGTGCACCAGTTTCTCATGATGACCACTGTGTGCTAGAAGAGAGGCCGCTGGCTTCTGAGGAACCCTAGGCGCAGTAGGTGCCCGGGAGCACTCTTCACATTCATAGCAAGGGCAACGTACTCCTTTCTGGGATGCCTAGGTAGAGTGTTCCAATCGTCATAGAGCCTAGCGAAAGCAGCGCCTGGCAGACTCTCTTTGCAAGTGGATCGTCCTCAGTGACAGAAACAGAACTGCAGTGTTACTGCACAATGTGCTTGTGATTCAGTCTGGGACACAGGATAGCACTCTCACAGAATAGAAAGCTAACCTTTGCATCCAGCCTGAAGACCAGTACATTCTTCACTCTTCACACTGTTAAGTATGTGCAGGAGCCTTGATCACCGAGGCCTACCTAAGGTACTGAAATCCTTACCCATTTCATCCTATGCAGAGGTCCCTGTGCCCACAGGAACTCCTTGGAAGAGCCCTGTGGGTCCCGTGTGTTTCCTTGAGGTAGTCAGAAACTACTGAGGAACACCTTATGAGCTCAAGTTTGAAACCGGGCAACCCTGGCAAAACCTTCATTTCGTCCGTGGTAGGCGAGACAGGTGCGGTTTGAAAGCTGCCTGAAACTCACTCCTGCGGCCCATCTTCTCTTTGCTGCCTGACGGCATCACGAAAGAACTTGAGTGTAATCGTATGAGGCATGCTGGTCTCGGTTCCTTGCTGCGAGCTCCTCCAGGAGCACACTGGAGCCTGCCGGGAAAGAACTGGCACCCCTGTGCTCAAGTAAAATGCAGATTTCTCCCAAAGTAAGTTTAGCTATGCCCTAGTGGCGAAGAAGCATGTGTTAAAGGAAGGCTGCAACACTGTTACGTATTTCACGACTCATTGTGCACTCACCTTGGGTGTAACATCTGTGAAAGGGCACTGAATGCCGTCCAAATCTTCTGCTGCGTTTGAGTTGCAGGAAAAATGGGTTCGTTGGTTTTAAAGCTGTGAACGTGCAGCTGTAATGGAAAGCCCTGCCCGGATCGCTCGACAGCTCTCGTTTGTACAGCATTCAAAGGGCTTCAGGAACGCCGTTCCAAGCAGCCTTACATTCCATGCTGGCGTAGCCAGGGAGGCATTTGGATTCTTCTGAGAAACACCACTGTGCCTCACAAGTGAAACCTGTGGGCTCCCAAATACGTCTCCCTACGGCAGCCTGAAATTACATGTTTAGTTCCAGTATGAAAACAACGGACAGCTTTAGCTGTGACAATGCTGGACTTCTGGGACCATCCAGATTCACCAAGGCCTAACTGTTGCCCGGCGGGGGAATGCTCTTCTGCACGTACAGCACTCACCACGTGAAAACCTTTCTTACCACAAGGAAGCAGTCTTACCCTAGTAGTAGAGAGGTAGGCAGAATCTTCAGATAAACCTGCTGTGTCATCAAGCTTGAAAGTCGGACACCGATGGGAACGTTCATAGTCTCCTGCAATGGAAGCCACTTGCTTTGGGCTTCAAAGCTGCCTGAACAGCCCTAGGGGCCCTACTTCTCTTCACTGCAGGATGCTCGCTGTGGGCCAAGGCTGCGTTCTCTCAAAGGCAATAATGTACTGGCAATTGGTTTCTAAAAACTCATCCAACTGCACTCCAGATTCAGCTCCATACAAATGAAATGTGACCTAAGTCCTCAGCGTAAGGTCCAGTGTTTCACATCAGCAGAGTTGAGTGTGCAGTGGTAGCCACGAAGCCATACTCTGAAAAGGAGTGCCTTAACTCTGCTATGCCCCTGAGGACACATAGGGCAGTGTATGGTGCACCAGTTTCTCATGATGACCACTGTGTGCTAGAAGAGAGGCCGCTGGCTTCTGAGGAACCCTAGGCGCAGTAGGTGCCCGGGAGCACTCTTCACATTCATAGCAAGGGCAATGTAGTCCTTTCTGGGATGCCTAGGTAGAGTGCTCCAATCGTCACAGAGCCTAGCGAAAGCAGCGCCTGGCAGACTCTGTTTGCAAGTGGATCGTCCTCAGTGACTGAAACAGAACTGCACTGCTACGGCACAATGTGCTTGTGATTCAGTCTGGGACACAGGATAGCTCTCTCACAGAAGCGAAAGCTAACCATTACATCCAGCCTGAAGACCAGTACATTTTACCCACTTCACACTGTTAAGTATGTGCAAGAGCCATGGTCACCGAGACCTACCTAAGGTACTGAAATACCCGCTTCATCCTATGCAGAGGTCCCTGTGCCCACAGGAACTGCATGGAAGAGCCCTGTGGGTCCGTGTGTTTCCTTGAGGTAGTCAGAAACTACTGAGGATAACCTTATGAGCTCAAGTTTGAAACCGGGCAACCCTGGCAAAACCTTCATTTCGTCCGTGGTAGGCGAGACAGGTGCGGTTTGAAAGCTGCCTGAAAATCACTCCTGCTGCCCATCTTCTCTTTGCTGCCTGACGGCATCACGAAAGAACTTGAGTGTAATCGTATGAGGCATGCTGGTCTCGGTTCCTTGCTGGGAGCTCCTCTAGGAGCACACTAGAGCCTGCTGGCAAAGAACTGGCACCCCTGTGCTCAACTAAAATGCAGATTTCTGCCAAAGTAAGTTTAGCTATGCCCTAGTGGCGAAGAAGCATGTGTTAAAGGAAGGCTGCAACACTGTTACGTATTTCACAACTCACTGTGCACTCAACTTGGTTGTAACATCTGTGAAAAGGCACTGAATGCCTCCAAATCTTCTGCTGCGTTTGAGTCCCAGGACGCAAATGGGTTCGTTGGCTTTAAGGCTGTGAACGGGCAGCAGTAATGGCAAAGCCCTGCCCGGATCGCTCCAGAGCTCTCGTTTGGACAGCATTCAAACGGCTTCAGGAAGGCCGTTCCAAGCATCCTTACATTCCAGGCTGTCGTAGCCAGGAAGGCATTTGGATTCTTTTGAGAAACACCACTGTGCCTCACAAGTGAAACCTGCGGGCTCCTAAATACGTCTCCCTACGGCAGCCTGAAACTATATGTTTAGTTCCAGTATGAAAAAAACGGACAGCTTTACTTGAGACAATGCTGGACGTCTGGGACCATCCAGATTCACCAAGGCCTAACTTTTGCCCGGCGGGGGAATGCTCTTCTGCACGTACAGCATTCACCACGTGAAAACCTTTCTTAGCACAAGGAAGCAGTCTTACCCTAGTAGTAGAGAGGTAGGCAGAATCTTCAGATAAACCTGCTGTGTCATCAAGCTTGAAAGTCGGACACCGATGGGATCTTTCGTATTCCCCTGCAATGGAAGCTTCTTTCTTTGGGCTTCAAAGCTGCCTGAACAGCGCGAGGGGCCAGCTTCTCTTCACTGCAGGATTGTCGCTGTGGGCCAAGGCTGCGTTCTCACAAAGGCAATAAAGTACTGGCAATTGGTTTCTAAAAACTCATCCAACTGCACTCCAGATTCAGCTCCATACAAATGAAATGTGACCTAAGTCCTCAGCGTAAGGTCCAGTGTTTCACATCAGCAGAGTTGAGTGTGCAGTGGTAGCCACGAAGCCATACTCTGAAAAGGAGTGCCTTAACTCTGCTATGCCCCTGAGGACACATAGGGCAGTGTATCGTGCACCAGTTTCTCATGATGACCACTGTGTGCTAGAAGAGAGGCCGCTGGCTTCTGAGGAACCCTAGGCGCAGTAGGTGCCCGGGAGCACTCTTCACATTCATAGCAAGGGCAACGTACTCCTTTCTGGGATGCCTAGGTAGAGTGTTCCAATCGTCATAGAGCCTAGCGAAAGCAGCGCCTGGCAGACTCTCTTTGCAAGTGGATCGTCCTCAGTGACAGAAACAGAACTGCAGTGTTACTGCACAATGTGCTTGTGATTCAGTCTGGGACACAGGATAGCACTCTCACAGAATAGAAAGCTAACCTTTGCATCCAGCCTGAAGACCAGTACATTCTTCACTCTTCACACTGTTAAGTATGTGCAGGAGCCTTGATCACCGAGGCCTACCTAAGGTACTGAAATCCTTACCCATTTCATCCTATGCAGAGGTCCCTGTGCCCACAGGAACTCCTTGGAAGAGCCCTGTGGGTCCCGTGTGTTTCCTTGAGGTAGTCAGAAACTACTGAGGAACACCTTATGAGCTCAAGTTTGAAACCGGGCAACCCTGGCAAAACCTTCATTTCGTCCGTGGTAGGCGAGACAGGTGCGGTTTGAAAGCTGCCTGAAACTCACTCCTGCGGCCCATCTTCTCTTTGCTGCCTGACGGCATCACGAAAGAACTTGAGTGTAATCGTATGAGGCATGCTGGTCTCGGTTCCTTGCTGCGAGCTCCTCCAGGAGCACACTGGAGCCTGCCGGGAAAGAACTGGCACCCCTGTGCTCAAGTAAAATGCAGATTTCTCCCAAAGTAAGTTTAGCTATGCCCTAGTGGCGAAGAAGCATGTGTTAAAGGAAGGCTGCAACACTGTTACGTATTTCACGACTCATTGTGCACTCACCTTGGGTGTAACATCTGTGAAAGGGCACTGAATGCCGTCCAAATCTTCTGCTGCGTTTGAGTTGCAGGAAAAATGGGTTCGTTGGTTTTAAAGCTGTGAACGTGCAGCTGTAATGGAAAGCCCTGCCCGGATCGCTCGACAGCTCTCGTTTGTACAGCATTCAAAGGGCTTCAGGAACGCCGTTCCAAGCAGCCTTACATTCCATGCTGGCGTAGCCAGGGAGGCATTTGGATTCTTCTGAGAAACACCACTGTGCCTCACAAGTGAAACCAGTGGGCTCCCAAATACGTCTCCCTACGGCAGCCTGAAATTACATGTTTAGTTCCAGTATGAAAACAACGGACAGCTTTAGCTGTGACAATGCTGGACTTCTGGGACCATCCAGATTCACCAAGGCCTAACTGTTGCCCGGCGGGGGAATGCTCTTCTGCACGTACAGCACTCACCACGTGAAAACCTTTCTTACCACAAGGAAGCAGTCTTACCCTAGTAGTAGAGAGGTAGGCAGAATCTTCAGATAAACCTGCTGTGTCATCAAGCTTGAAAGTCGGACACCGATGGGAACGTTCATAGTCTCCTGCAATGGAAGCCACTTGCTTTGGGCTTCAAAGCTGCCTGAACAGCCCTAGGGGCCCTACTTCTCTTCACTGCAGGATGCTCGCTGTGGGCCAAGGCTGCGTTCTCTCAAAGGCAATAATGTACTGGCAATTGGTTTCTAAAAACTCATCCAACTGCACTCCAGATTCAGCTCCATACAAATGAAATGTGACCTAAGTCCTCAGCGTAAGGTCCAGTGTTTCACATCAGCAGAGTTGAGTGTGCAGTGGTAGCCACGAAGCCATACTCTGAAAAGGAGTGCCTTAACTCTGCTATGCCCCTGAGGACACATAGGGCAGTGTATGGTGCACCAGTTTCTCATGATGACCACTGTGTGCTAGAAGAGAGGCCGCTGGCTTCTGAGGAACCCTAGGCGCAGTAGGTGCCCGGGAGCACTCTTCACATTCATAGCAAGGGCAATGTAGTCCTTTCTGGGATGCCTAGGTAGAGTGCTCCAATCGTCACAGAGCCTAGCGAAAGCAGCGCCTGGCAGACTCTGTTTGCAAGTGGATCGTCCTCAGTGACTGAAACAGAACTGCACTGCTACGGCACAATGTGCTTGTGATTCAGTCTGGGACACAGGATAGCTCTCTCACAGAAGCGAAAGCTAACCATTACATCCAGCCTGAAGACCAGTACATTTTACCCACTTCACACTGTTAAGTATGTGCAAGAGCCATGGTCACCGAGACCTACCTAAGGTACTGAAATACCCGCTTCATCCTATGCAGAGGTCCCTGTGCCCACAGGAACTGCATGGAAGAGCCCTGTGGGTCCGTGTGTTTCCTTGAGGTAGTCAGAAACTACTGAGGATAACCTTATGAGCTCAAGTTTGAAACCGGGCAACCCTGGCAAAACCTTCATTTCGTCCGTGGTAGGCGAGACAGGTGCGGTTTGAAAGCTGCCTGAAAATCACTCCTGCTGCCCATCTTCTCTTTGCTGCCTGACGGCATCACGAAAGAACTTGAGTGTAATCGTATGAGGCATGCTGGTCTCGGTTCCTTGCTGGGAGCTCCTCTAGGAGCACACTAGAGCCTGCTGGCAAAGAACTGGCACCCCTGTGCTCAACTAAAATGCAGATTTCTCCCAAAGTAAGTTTAGCTATGCCCTAGTGGCAAAGAAGCATGTGTTAAAGGAAGGCTGCAACACTGTTACGTATTTCACAACTCACTGTGCACTCAACTTGGTTGTAACATCTGTGAAAAGGCACTGAATGCCTCCAAATCTTCTGCTGCGTTTGAGTCCCAGGACGCAAATGGGTTCGTTGGCATTAAGGCTGTGAACGGGCAGCAGTAATGGCAAAGCCCTGCCCGGATCGCTCCAGAGCTCTCGTTTGGACAGCATTCAAACGGCTTCAGGAAGGCCGTTCCAAGCATCCTTACATTCCAGGCTGTCGTAGCCAGGAAGGCATTTGGATTCTTTTGAGAAACACCACTGTGCCTCACAAGTGAAACCTGCGGGCTCCTAAATACGTCTCCCTACGGCAGCCTGAAACTATATGTTTAGTTCCAGTATGAAAAAAACGGACAGCTTTACTTGAGACAATGCTGGACGTCTGGGACCATCCAGATTCACCAAGGCCTAACTTTTGCCCGGCGGGGGAATGCTCTTCTGCACGTACAGCATTCACCACGTGAAAACCTTTCTTAGCACAAGGAAGCAGTCTTACCCTAGTAGTAGAGAGGTAGGCAGAATCTTCAGATAAACCTGCTGTGTCATCAAGCTTGAAAGTCGGACACCGATGGGATCTTTCGTATTCCCCTGCAATGGAAGCTTCTTTCTTTGGGCTTCAAAGCTGCCTGAACAGCACGAGGGGCCAGCTTCTCTTCACTGCAGGATTGTCGCTGTGGGCCAAGGCTGCGTTCTCACAAAGGCAATAAAGTACTGGCAATTGGTTTCTAAAAACTCATCCAACTGCACTCCAGATTCAGCTCCATACAAATGAAATGTGACCTAAGTCCTCAGCGTAAGGTCCAGTGTTTCACATCAGCAGAGTTGAGTGTGCAGTGGTAGCCACGAAGCCATACTCTGAAAAGGAGTGCCTTAACTCTGCTATGCCCCTGAGGACACATAGGGCAGTGTATCGTGCACCAGTTTCTCATGATGACCACTGTGTGCTAGAAGAGAGGCCGCTGGCTTCTGAGGAACCCTAGGCGCAGTAGGTGCCCGGGAGCACTCTTCACATTCATAGCAAGGGCAACGTACTCCTTTCTGGGATGCCTAGGTAGAGTGTTCCAATCGTCATAGAGCCTAGCGAAAGCAGCGCCTGGCAGACTCTCTTTGCAAGTGGATCGTCCTCAGTGACAGAAACAGAACTGCAGTGTTACTGCACAATGTGCTTGTGATTCAGTCTGGGACACAGGATAGCACTCTCACAGAATAGAAAGCTAATCTTTGCATCCAGCCTGAAGACCAGTACATTCTTCACTCTTCACACTGTTAAGTATGTGCAGGAGCCTTGATCACCGAGGCCTACCTAAGGTACTGAAATCCTTACCCATTTCATCCTATGCAGAGGTCCCTGTGCCCACAGGAACTCCTTGGAAGAGCCCTGTGGGTCCCGTGTGTTTCCTTGAGGTAGTCAGAAACTACTGAGGAACACCTTATGAGCTCAAGTTTGAAACCGGGCAACCCTGGCAAAACCTTCATTTCGTCCGTGGTAGGCGAGACAGGTGCGGTTTGAAAGCTGCCTGAAACTCACTCCTGCGGCCCATCTTCTCTTTGCTGCCTGACGGCATCACGAAAGAACTTGAGTGTAATCGTATGAGGCATGCTGGTCTCGGTTCCTTGCTGCGAGCTCCTCCAGGAGCACACTGGAGCCTGCCGGGAAAGAACTGGCACCCCTGTGCTCAAGTAAAATGCAGATTTCTCCCAAAGTAAGTTTAGCTATGCCCTAGTGGCGAAGAAGCATGTGTTAAAGGAAGGCTGCAACACTGTTACGTATTTCACGACTCATTGTGCACTCACCTTGGGTGTAACATCTGTGAAAGGGCACTGAATGCCGTCCAAATCTTCTGCTGCGTTTGAGTTGCAGGAAAAATGGGTTTGTTGGTTTTAAAGCTGTGAACGTGCAGCTGTAATGGAAAGCCCTGCCCGGATCGCTCGACAGCTCTCGTTTGTACAGCATTCAAAGGGCTTCAGGAACGCCGTTCCAAGCAGCCTTACATTCCATGCTGGCGTAGCCAGGGAGGCATTTGGATTCTTCTGAGAAACACCACTGTGCCTCACAAGTGAAACCTGTGGGCTCCCAAATACGTCTCCCTACGGCAGCCTGAAATTACATGTTTAGTTCCAGTATGAAAACAACGGACAGCTTTAGCTGTGACAATGCTGGACTTCTGGGACCATCCAGATTCACCAAGGCCTAACTGTTGCCCGGCGGGGGAATGCTCTTCTGCACGTACAGCACTCACCACGTGAAAACCTTTCTTACCACAAGGAAGCAGTCTTACCCTAGTAGTAGAGAGGTAGGCAGAATCTTCAGATAAACCTGCTGTGTCATCAAGCTTGAAAGTCGGACACCGATGGGAACGTTCATAGTCTCCTGCAATGGAAGCCACTTGCTTTGGGCTTCAAAGCTGCCTGAACAGCCCTAGGGGCCCTACTTCTCTTCACTGCAGGATGCTCGCTGTGGGCCAAGGCTGCGTTCTCTCAAAGGCAATAATGTACTGGCAATTGGTTTCTAAAAACTCATCCAACTGCACTCCAGATTCAGCTCCATACAAATGAAATGTGACCTAAGTCCTCAGCGTAAGGTCCAGTGTTTCACATCAGCAGAGTTGAGTGTGCAGTGGTAGCCACGAAGCCATACTCTGAAAAGGAGTGCCTTAACTCTGCCATGCCCCTGAGGACACATAGGGCAGTGTATGGTGCACCAGTTTCTCATGATGACCACTGTGTGCTAGAAGAGAGGCCGCTGGCTTCTGAGGAACCCTAGGCGCAGTAGGTGCCCGGGAGCACTCTTCACATTCATAGCAAGGGCAATGTAGTCCTTTCTGGGATGCCTAGGTAGAGTGCTCCAATCGTCACAGAGCCTAGCGAAAGCAGCGCCTGGCAGACTCTGTTTGCAAGTGGATCGTCCTCAGTGACTGAAACAGAACTGCACTGCTACGGCACAATGTGCTTGTGATTCAGTCTGGGACACAGGATAGCTCTCTCACAGAAGCGAAAGCTAACCATTACATCCAGCCTGAAGACCAGTACATTTTACCCACTTCACACTGTTAAGTATGTGCAAGAGCCATGGTCACCGAGACCTACCTAAGGTACTGAAATACCCGCTTCATCCTATGCAGAGGTCCCTGTGCCCACAGGAACTGCATGGAAGAGCCCTGTGGGTCCGTGTGTTTCCTTGAGGTAGTCAGAAACTACTGAGGATAACCTTATGAGCTCAAGTTTGAAACCGGGCAACCCTGGCAAAACCTTCATTTCGTCCGTGGTAGGCGAGACAGGTGCGGTTTGAAAGCTGCCTGAAAATCACTCCTGCTGCCCATCTTCTCTTTGCTGCCTGACGGCATCACGAAAGAACTTGAGTGTAATCGTATGAGGCATGCTGGTCTCGGTTCCTTGCTGGGAGCTCCTCTAGGAGCACACTAGAGCCTGCTGGCAAAGAACTGGCACCCCTGTGCTCAACTAAAATGCAGATTTCTGCCAAAGTAAGTTTAGCTATGCCCTAGTGGCGAAGAAGCATGTGTTAAAGGAAGGCTGCAACACTGTTACGTATTTCACAACTCACTGTGCACTCAACTTGGTTGTAACATCTGTGAAAAGGCACTGAATGCCTCCAAATCTTCTGCTGCGTTTGAGTCCCAGGACGCAAATGGGTTCGTTGGCTTTAAGGCTGTGAACGGGCAGCAGTAATGGCAAAGCCCTGCCCGGATCGCTCCAGAGCTCTCGTTTGGACAGCATTCAAACGGCTTCAGGAAGGCCGTTCCAAGCATCCTTACATTCCAGGCTGTCGTAGCCAGGAAGGCATTTGGATTCTTTTGAGAAACACCACTGTGCCTCACAAGTGAAACCTGCGGGCTCCTAAATACGTCTCCCTACGGCAGCCTGAAACTATATGTTTAGTTCCAGTATGAAAAAAACGGACAGCTTTACTTGAGACAATGCTGGACGTCTGGGACCATCCAGATTCACCAAGGCCTAACTTTTGCCCGGCGGGGGAATGCTCTTCTGCACGTACAGCACTCACCACGTGAAAACCTTTCTTAGCACAAGGAAGCAGTCTTACCCTAGTAGTAGAGAGGTAGGCAGAATCTTCAGATAAACCTGCTGTGTCATCAAGCTTGAAAGTCGGACACCGATGGGATCTTTCGTATTCCCCTGCAATGGAAGCTTCTTTCTTTGGGCTTCAAAGCTGCCTGAACAGCGCGAGGGGTCAGCTTCTCTTCACTGCAGGATTGTCGCTGTGGGCCAAGGCTGCGTTCTCACAAAGGCAATAAAGTACTGGCAATTGGTTTCTAAAAACTCATCCAACTGCACTCCAGATTCAGCTCCATACAAATGAAATGTGACCTAAGTCCTCAGCGTAAGGTCCAGTGTTTCACATCAGCAGAGTTGAGTGTGCAGTGGTAGCCACGAAGCCATACTCTGAAAAGGAGTGCCTTAACTCTGCTATGCCCCTGAGGACACATAGGGCAGTGTATCGTGCACCAGTTTCTCATGATGACCACTGTGTGCTAGAAGAGAGGCCGCTGGCTTCTGAGGAACCCTAGGCGCAGTAGGTGCCCGGAGCACTCTTCACATTCATAGCAAGGGCAACGTACTCCTTTCTGGGATGCCTAGGTAGAGTGTTCCAATCGTCATAGAGCCTAGCGAAAGCAGCGCCTGGCAGACTCTCTTTGCAAGTGGATCGTCCTCAGTGACAGAAACAGAACTGCAGTGTTACTGCACAATGTGCTTGTGATTCAGTCTGGGACACAGGATAGCACTCTCACAGAATAGAAAGCTAACCTTTGCATCCAGCCTGAAGACCAGTACATTCTTCACTCTTCACACTGTTAAGTATGTGCAGGAGCCTTGATCACCGAGGCCTACCTAAGGTACTGAAATCCTTACCCATTTCATCCTATGCAGAGGTCCCTGTGCCCACAGGAACTCCTTGGAAGAGCCCTGTGGGTCCCGTGTGTTTCCTTGAGGTAGTCAGAAACTACTGAGGAACACCTTATGAGCTCAAGTTTGAAACCGGGCAACCCTGGCAAAACCTTCATTTCGTCCGTGGTAGGCGAGACAGGTGCGGTTTGAAAGCTGCCTGAAACTCACTCCTGCGGCCCATCTTCTCTTTGCTGCCTGACGGCATCACGAAAGAACTTGAGTGTAATCGTATGAGGCATGCTGGTCTCGGTTCCTTGCTGCGAGCTCCTCCAGGAGCACACTGGAGCCTGCCGGGAAAGAACTGGCACCCCTGTGCTCAAGTAAAATGCAGATTTCTCCCAAAGTAAGTTTAGCTATGCCCTAGTGGCGAAGAAGCATGTGTTAAAGGAAGGCTGCAACACTGTTACGTATTTCACGACTCATTGTGCACTCACCTTGGGTGTAACATCTGTGAAAGGGCACTGAATGCCGTCCAAATCTTCTGCTGCGTTTGAGTTGCAGGAAAAATGGGTTCGTTGGTTTTAAAGCTGTGAACGTGCAGCTGTAATGGAAAGCCCTGCCCGGATCGCTCGACAGCTCTCGTTTGTACAGCATTCAAAGGGCTTCAGGAACGCCGTTCCAAGCAGCCTTACATTCCATGCTGGCGTAGCCAGGGAGGCATTTGGATTCTTCTGAGAAACACCACTGTGCCTCACAAGTGAAACCTGTGGGCTCCCAAATACGTCTCCCTACGGCAGCCTGAAATTACATGTTTAGTTCCAGTATGAAAACAACGGACAGCTTTAGCTGTGACAATGCTGGACTTCTGGGACCATCCAGATTCACCAAGGCCTAACTGTTGCCCGGCGGGGGAATGCTCTTCTGCACGTACAGCACTCACCACGTGAAAACCTTTCTTACCACAAGGAAGCAGTCTTACCCTAGTAGTAGAGAGGTAGGCAGAATCTTCAGATAAACCTGCTGTGTCATCAAGCTTGAAAGTCGGACACCGATGGGGACGTTCATAGTCTCCTGCAATGGAAGCCACTTGCTTTGGGCTTCAAAGCTGCCTGAACAGCCCTAGGGGCCCTACTTCTCTTCACTGCAGGATGCTCGCTGTGGGCCAAGGCTGCGTTCTCTCAAAGGCAATAATGTACTGGCAATTGGTTTCTAAAAACTCATCCAACTGCACTCCAGATTCAGCTCCATACAAATGAAATGTGACCTAAGTCCTCAGCGTAAGGTCCAGTGTTTCACATCAGCAGAGTTGAGTGTGCAGTGGTAGCCACGAAGCCATACTCTGAAAAGGAGTGCCTTAACTCTGCTATGCCCCTGAGGACACATAGGGCAGTGTATGGTGCACCAGTTTCTCATGATGACCACTGTGTGCTAGAAGAGAGGCCGCTGGCTTCTGAGGAACCCTAGGCGCAGTAGGTGCCCGGGAGCACTCTTCACATTCATAGCAAGGGCAACGTACTCCTTTCTGGGATGCCTAGGTAGAGTGTTCCAATCGTCATAGAGCCTAGCGAAAGCAGCGCCTGGCAGACTCTCTTTGCAAGTGGATCGTCCTCAGTGACAGAAACAGAACTGCAGTGTTACTGCACAATGTGCTTGTGATTCAGTCTGGGACACAGGATAGCACTCTCACAGAATAGAAAGCTAACCTTTGCATCCAGCCTGAAGACCAGTACATTCTTCACTCTTCACACTGTTAAGTATGTGCAGGAGCCTTGATCACCGAGGCCTACCTAAGGTACTGAAATCCTTACCCATTTCATCCTATGCAGAGGTCCCTGTGCCCACAGGAACTCCTTGGAAGAGCCCTGTGGGTCCCGTGTGTTTCCTTGAGGTAGTCAGAAACTACTGAGGAACACCTTATGAGCTCAAGTTTGAAACCGGGCAACCCTGGCAAAACCTTCATTTCGTCCGTGGTAGGCGAGACAGGTGCGGTTTGAAAGCTGCCTGAAACTCACTCCTGCGGCCCATCTTCTCTTTGCTGCCTGACGGCATCACGAAAGAACTTGAGTGTAATCGTATGAGGCATGCTGGTCTCGGTTCCTTGCTGCGAGCTCCTCCAGGAGCACACTGGAGCCTGCCGGGAAAGAACTGGCACCCCTGTGCTCAAGTAAAATGCAGATTTCTCCCAAAGTAAGTTTAGCTATGCCCTAGTGGCGAAGAAGCATGTGTTAAAGGAAGGCTGCAACACTGTTACGTATTTCACGACTCATTGTGCACTCACCTTGGGTGTAACATCTGTGAAAGGGCACTGAATGCCGTCCAAATCTTCTGCTGCGTTTGAGTTGCAGGAAAAATGGGTTCGTTGGTTTTAAAGCTGTGAACGTGCAGCTGTAATGGAAAGCCCTGCCCGGATCGCTCGACAGCTCTCGTTTGTACAGCATTCAAAGGGCTTCAGGAACGCCGTTCCAAGCAGCCTTACATTCCATGCTGGCGTAGCCAGGGAGGCATTTGGATTCTTCTGAGAAACACCACTGTGCCTCACAAGTGAAACCTGTGGGCTCCCAAATACGTCTCCCTACGGCAGCCTGAAATTACATGTTTAGTTCCAGTATGAAAACAACGGACAGCTTTAGCTGTGACAATGCTGGACTTCTGGGACCATCCAGATTCACCAAGGCCTAACTGTTGCCCGGCGGGGGAATGCTCTTCTGCACGTACAGCACTCACCACGTGAAAACCTTTCTTACCACAAGGAAGCAGTCTTACCCTAGTAGTAGAGAGGTAGGCAGAATCTTCAGATAAACCTGCTGTGTCATCAAGCTTGACAGTCGGACACCGATGGGAACGTTCATAGTCTCCTGCAATGGAAGCCACTTGCTTTGGGCTTCAAAGCTGCCTGAACAGCCCTAGGGGCCCTACTTCTCTTCACTGCAGGATGCTCGCTGTGGGCCAAGGCTGCGTTCTCTCAAAGGCAATAATGTACTGGCAATTGGTTTCTAAAAACTCATCCAACTGCACTCCAGATTCAGCTCCATACAAATGAAATGTGACCTAAGTCCTCAGCGTAAGGTCCAGTGTTTCACATCAGCAGAGTTGAGTGTGCAGTGGTAGCCACGAAGCCATACTCTGAAAAGGAGTGCCTTAACTCTGCTATGCCCCTGAGGACACATAGGGCAGTGTATGGTGCACCAGTTTCTCATGATGACCACTGTGTGCTAGAAGAGAGGCCGCTGGCTTCTGAGGAACCCTAGGCGCAGTAGGTGCCCGGGAGCACTCTTCACATTCATAGCAAGGGCAATGTAGTCCTTTCTGGGATGCCTAGGTAGAGTGCTCCAATCGTCACAGAGCCTAGCGAAAGCAGCGCCTGGCAGACTCTGTTTGCAAGTGGATCGTCCTCAGTGACTGAAACAGAACTGCACTGCTACGGCACAATGTGCTTGTGATTCAGTCTGGGACACAGGATAGCTCTCTCACAGAAGCGAAAGCTAACCATTACATCCAGCCTGAAGACCAGTACATTTTACCCACTTCACACTGTTAAGTATGTGCAAGAGCCATGGTCACCGAGACCTACCTAAGGTACTGAAATACCCGCTTCATCCTATGCAGAGGTCCCTGTGCCCACAGGAACTGCATGGAAGAGCCCTGTGGGTCCGTGTGTTTCCTTGAGGTAGTCAGAAACTACTGAGGATAACCTTATGAGCTCAAGTTTGAAACCGGGCAACCCTGGCAAAACCTTCATTTCGTCCGTGGTAGGCGAGACAGGTGCGGTTTGAAAGCTGCCTGAAAATCACTCCTGCTGCCCATCTTCTCTTTGCTGCCTGACGGCATCACGAAAGAACTTGAGTGTAATCGTATGAGGCATGCTGGTCTCGGTTCCTTGCTGGGAGCTCCTCTAGGAGCACACTGGAGCCTGCTGGCAAAGAACTGGCACCCCTGTGCTCAACTAAAATGCAGATTTCTGCCAAAGTAAGTTTAGCTATGCCCTAGTGGCGAAGAAGCATGTGTTAAAGGAAGGCTGCAACACTGTTACGTATTTCACAACTCACTGTGCACTCAACTTGGTTGTAACATCTGTGAAAAGGCACTGAATGCCTCCAAATCTTCTGCTGCGTTTGAGTCCCAGGACGCAAATGGGTTCGTTGGCTTTAAGGCTGTGAACGGGCAGCAGTAATGGCAAAGCCCTGCCCGGATCGCTCCAGAGCTCTCGTTTGTACAGCATTCAAACGGCTTCAGGAAGGTCGTTCCAAGCATCCTTACATTCCAGGCTGTCGTAGCCAGGAAGGCATTTGGATTCTTTTGAGAAACACCACTGTGCCTCACAAGTGAAACCTGCGGGCTCCTAAATACGTCTCCCTACGGCAGCCTGAAACTATATGTTTAGTTCCAGTATGAAAAAAACGGACAGCTTTACTTGAGACAATGCTGGACGTCTGGGACCATCCAGATTCACCAAGGCCTAACTTTTGCCCGGCGGGGGAATGCTCTTCTGCACGTACAGCACTCACCACGTGAAAACCTTTCTTAGCACAAGGAAGCAGTCTTACCCTAGTAGTAGAGAGGTAGGCAGAATCTTCAGATAAACCTGCTGTGTCATCAAGCTTGAAAGTCGGACACCGATGGGATCTTTCGTATTCCCCTGCAATGGAAGCTTCTTTCTTTGGGCTTCAAAGCTGCCTGAACAGCGCGAGGGGCCAGCTTCTCTTCACTGCAGGATTGTCGCTGTGGGCCAAGGCTGCGTTCTCACAAAGGCAATAAAGTACTGGCAATTGGTTTCTAAAAACTCATCCAACTGCACTCCAGATTCAGCTCCATACAAATGAAATGTGACCTAAGTCCTCAGCGTAAGGTCCAGTGTTTCACATCAGCAGAGTTGAGTGTGCAGTGGTAGCCACGAAGCCATACTCTGAAAAGGAGTGCCTTAACTCTGCTATGCCCCTGAGGACACATAGGGCAGTGTATGGTGCACCAGTTTCTCATGATGACCACTGTGTGCTAGAAGAGAGGCCGCTGGCTTCTGAGGAACCCTAGGCGCAGTAGGTGCCCGGGAGCACTCTTCACATTCATAGCAAGGGCAACGTACTCCTTTCTGGGATGCCTAGGTAGAGTGTTCCAATCGTCATAGAGCCTAGCGAAAGCAGCGCCTGGCAGACTCTCTTTGCAAGTGGATCGTCCTCAGTGACAGAAACAGAACTGCAGTGTTACTGCACAATGTGCTTGTGATTCAGTCTGGGACACAGGATAGCACTCTCACAGAATAGAAAGCTAACCTTTGCATCCAGCCTGAAGACCAGTACATTCTTCACTCTTCACACTGTTAAGTATGTGCAGGAGCCTTGATCACCGAGGCCTACCTAAGGTACTGAAATCCTTACCCATTTCATCCTATGCAGAGGTCCCTGTGCCCACAGGAACTCCTTGGAAGAGCCCTGTGGGTCCCGTGTGTTTCCTTGAGGTAGTCAGAAACTACTGAGGAACACCTTATGAGCTCAAGTTTGAAACCGGGCAACCCTGGCAAAACCTTCATTTCGTCCGTGGTAGGCGAGACAGGTGCGGTTTGAAAGCTGCCTGAAACTCACTCCTGCGGCCCATCTTCTCTTTGCTGCCTGACGGCATCACGAAAGAACTTGAGTGTAATCGTATGAGGCATGCTGGTCTCGGTTCCTTGCTGCGAGCTCCTCCAGGAGCACACTGGAGCCTGCCGGGAAAGAACTGGCACCCCTGTGCTCAAGTAAAATGCAGATTTCTCCCAAAGTAAGTTTAGCTATGCCCTAGTGGCGAAGAAGCATGTGTTAAAGGAAGGCTGCAACACTGTTACGTATTTCACGACTCATTGTGCACTCACCTTGGGTGTAACATCTGTGAAAGGGCACTGAATGCCGTCCAAATCTTCTGCTGCGTTTGAGTTGCAGGAAAAATGGGTTCGTTGGTTTTAAAGCTGTGAACGTGCAGCTGTAATGGAAAGCCCTGCCCGGATCGCTCGACAGCTCTCGTTTGTACAGCATTCAAAGGGCTTCAGGAACGCCGTTCCAAGCAGCCTTACATTCCATGCTGGCGTAGCCAGGGAGGCATTTGGATTCTTCTGAGAAACACCACTGTGCCTCACAAGTGAAACCTGTGGGCTCCCAAATACGTCTCCCTACGGCAGCCTGAAATTACATGTTTAGTTCCAGTATGAAAACAACGGACAGCTTTAGCTGTGACAATGCTGGACTTCTGGGACCATCCAGATTCACCAAGGCCTAACTGTTGCCCGGCGGGGGAATGCTCTTCTGCACGTACAGCACTCACCACGTGAAAACCTTTCTTACCACAAGGAAGCAGTCTTACCCTAGTAGTAGAGAGGTAGGCAGAATCTTCAGATAAACCTGCTGTGTCATCAAGCTTGAAAGTCGGACACCGATGGGAACGTTCATAGTCTCCTGCAATGGAAGCCACTTGCTTTGGGCTTCAAAGCTGCCTGAACAGCCCTAGGGGCCCTACTTCTCTTCACTGCAGGATGCTCGCTGTGGGCCAAGGCTGCGTTCTCTCAAAGGCAATAATGTACTGGCAATTGGTTTCTAAAAACTCATCCAACTGCACTCCAGATTCAGCTCCATACAAATGAAATGTGACCTAAGTCCTCAGCGTAAGGTCCAGTGTTTCACATCAGCAGAGTTGAGTGTGCAGTGGTAGCCACGAAGCCATACTCTGAAAAGGAGTGCCTTAACTCTGCTATGCCCCTGAGGACACATAGGGCAGTGTATGGTGCACCAGTTTCTCATGATGACCACTGTGTGCTAGAAGAGAGGCCGCTGGCTTCTGAGGAACCCTAGGCGCAGTAGGTGCCCGGGAGCACTCTTCACATTCATAGCAAGGGCAATGTAGTCCTTTCTGGGATGCCTAGGTAGAGTGCTCCAATCGTCACAGAGCCTAGCGAAAGCAGCGCCTGGCAGACTCTGTTTGCAAGTGGATCGTCCTCAGTGACTGAAACAGAACTGCACTGCTACGGCACAATGTGCTTGTGATTCAGTCTGGGACACAGGATAGCTCTCTCACAGAAGCGAAAGCTAACCATTACATCCAGCCTGAAGACCAGTACATTTTACCCACTTCACACTGTTAAGTATGTGCAAGAGCCATGGTCACCGAGACCTACCTAAGGTACTGAAATACCCGCTTCATCCTATGCAGAGGTCCCTGTGCCCACAGGAACTGCATGGAAGAGCCCTGTGGGTCCGTGTGTTTCCTTGAGGTAGTCAGAAACTACTGAGGATAACCTTATGAGCTCAAGTTTGAAACCGGGCAACCCTGGCAAAACCTTCATTTCGTCCGTGGTAGGCGAGACAGGTGCGGTTTGAAAGCTGCCTGAAAATCACTCCTGCTGCCCATCTTCTCTTTGCTGCCTGACGGCATCACGAAAGAACTTGAGTGTAATCGTATGAGGCATGCTGGTCTCGGTTCCTTGCTGGGAGCTCCTCTAGGAGCACACTGGAGCCTGCTGGCAAAGAACTGGCACCCCTGTGCTCAACTAAAATGCAGATTTCTGCCAAAGTAAGTTTAGCTATGCCCTAGTGGCGAAGAAGCATGTGTTAAAGGAAGGCTGCAACACTGTTACGTATTTCACAACTCACTGTGCACTCAACTTGGTTGTAACATCTGTGAAAAGGCACTGAATGCCTCCAAATCTTCTGCTGCGTTTGAGTCCCAGGACGCAAATGGGTTCGTTGGCTTTAAGGCTGTGAACGGGCAGCAGTAATGGCAAAGCCCTGCCCGGATCGCTCCAGAGCTCTCGTTTGTACAGCATTCAAACGGCTTCAGGAAGGTCGTTCCAAGCATCCTTACATTCCAGGCTGTCGTAGCCAGGAAGGCATTTGGATTCTTTTGAGAAACACCACTGTGCCTCACAAGTGAAACCTGCGGGCTCCTAAATACGTCTCCCTACGGCAGCCTGAAACTATATGTTTAGTTCCAGTATGAAAAAAACGGACAGCTTTACTTGAGACAATGCTGGACGTCTGGGACCATCCAGATTCACCAAGGCCTAACTTTTGCCCGGCGGGGGAATGCTCTTCTGCACGTACAGCACTCACCACGTGAAAACCTTTCTTAGCACAAGGAAGCAGTCTTACCCTAGTAGTAGAGAGGTAGGCAGAATCTTCAGATAAACCTGCTGTGTCATCAAGCTTGAAAGTCGGACACCGATGGGATCTTTCGTATTCCCCTGCAATGGAAGCTTCTTTCTTTGGGCTTCAAAGCTGCCTGAACAGCGCGAGGGGCCAGCTTCTCTTCACTGCAGGATTGTCGCTGTGGGCCAAGGCTGCGTTCTCACAAAGGCAATAAAGTACTGGCAATTGGTTTCTAAAAACTCATCCAACTGCACTCCAGATTCAGCTCCATACAAATGAAATGTGACCTAAGTCCTCAGCGTAAGGTCCAGTGTTTCACATCAGCAGAGTTGAGTGTGCAGTGGTAGCCACGAAGCCATACTCTGAAAAGGAGTGCCTTAACTCTGCTATGCCCCTGAGGACACATAGGGCAGTGTATCGTGCACCAGTTTCTCATGATGACCACTGTGTGCTAGAAGAGAGGCCGCTGGCTTCTGAGGAACCCTAGGCGCAGTAGGTGCCCGGAAGCACTCTTCACATTCATAGCAAGGGCAACGTACTCCTTTCTGGGATGCCTAGGTAGAGTGTTCCAATCGTCATAGAGCCTAGCGAAAGCAGCGCCTGGCAGACTCTCTTTGCAAGTGGATCGTCCTCAGTGACAGAAACAGAACTGCAGTGTTACTGCAGAATGTGCTTGTGATTCAGTCTGGGACACAGGATAGCACTCTCACAGAATAGAAAGCTAACCTTTGCATCCAGCCTGAAGACCAGTACATTCTTCACTCTTCACACTGTTAAGTATGTGCAGGAGCCTTGATCACCGAGGCCTACCTAAGGTACTGAAATCCTTACCCATTTCATCCTATGCAGAGGTCCCTGTGCCCACAGGAACTCCTTGGAAGAGCCCTGTGGGTCCCGTGTGTTTCCTTGAGGTAGTCAGAAACTACTGAGGAACACCTTATGAGCTCAAGTTTGAAACCGGGCAACCCTGGCAAAACCTTCATTTCGTCCGTGGTAGGCGAGACAGGTGCGGTTTGAAAGCTGCCTGAAACTCACTCCTGCGGCCCATCTTCTCTTTGCTGCCTGACGGCATCACGAAAGAACTTGAGTGTAATCGTATGAGGCATGCTGGTCTCGGTTCCTTGCTGCGAGCTCCTCCAGGAGCACACTGGAGCCTGCCGGGAAAGAACTGGCACCCCTGTGCTCAAGTAAAATGCAGATTTCTCCCAAAGTAAGTTTAGCTATGCCCTAGTGGCGAAGAAGCATGTGTTAAAGGAAGGCTGCAACACTGTTACGTATTTCACGACTCATTGTGCACTCACCTTGGGTGTAACATCTGTGAAAGGGCACTGAATGCCGTCCAAATCTTCTGCTGCGTTTGAGTTGCAGGAAAAATGGGTTCGTTGGTTTTAAAGCTGTGAACGTGCAGCTGTAATGGAAAGCCCTGCCCGGATCGCTCGACAGCTCTCGTTTGTACAGCATTCAAAGGGCTTCAGGAACGCCGTTCCAAGCAGCCTTACATTCCATGCTGGCGTAGCCAGGGAGGCATTTGGATTCTTCTGAGAAACACCACTGTGCCTCACAAGTGAAACCTGTGGGCTCCCAAATACGTCTCCCTACGGCAGCCTGAAATTACATGTTTAGTTCCAGTATGAAAACAACGGACAGCTTTAGCTGTGACAATGCTGGACTTCTGGGACCATCCAGATTCACCAAGGCCTAACTGTTGCCCGGCGGGGGAATGCTCTTCTGCACGTACAGCACTCACCACGTGAAAACCTTTCTTACCACAAGGAAGCAGTCTTACCCTAGTAGTAGAGAGGTAGGCAGAATCTTCAGATAAACCTGCTGTGTCATCAAGCTTGAAAGTCGGACACCGATGGGGACGTTCATAGTCTCCTGCAATGGAAGCCACTTGCTTTGGGCTTCAAAGCTGCCTGAACAGCCCTAGGGGCCCTACTTCTCTTCACTGCAGGATGCTCGCTGTGGGCCAAGGCTGCGTTCTCTCAAAGGCAATAATGTACTGGCAATTGGTTTCTAAAAACTCATCCAACTGCACTCCAGATTCAGCTCCATACAAATGAAATGTGACCTAAGTCCTCAGCGTAAGGTCCAGTGTTTCACATCAGCAGAGTTGAGTGTGCAGTGGTAGCCACGAAGCCATACTCTGAAAAGGAGTGCCTTAACTCTGCTATGCCCCTGAGGACACATAGGGCAGTGTATGGTGCACCAGTTTCTCATGATGACCACTGTGTGCTAGAAGAGAGGCCGCTGGCTTCTGAGGAACCCTAGGCGCAGTAGGTGCCCGGGAGCACTCTTCACATTCATAGCAAGGGCAACGTACTCCTTTCTGGGATGCCTAGGTAGAGTGTTCCAATCGTCATAGAGCCTAGCGAAAGCAGCGCCTGGCAGACTCTGTTTGCAAGTGGATCGTCCTCAGTGACAGAAACAGAACTGCAGTGTTACTGCACAATGTGCTTGTGATTCAGTCTGGGACACAGGATAGCACTCTCACAGAATAGAAAGCTAACCTTTGCATCCAGCCTGAAGACCAGTACATTCTTCACTCTTCACACTGTTAAGTATGTGCAGGAGCCTTGATCACCGAGGCCTACCTAAGGTACTGAAATCCTTACCCATTTCATCCTATGCAGAGGTCCCTGTGCCCACAGGAACTCCTTGGAAGAGCCCTGTGGGTCCCGTGTGTTTCCTTGAGGTAGTCAGAAACTACTGAGGAACACCTTATGAGCTCAAGTTTGAAACCGGGCAACCCTGGCAAAACCTTCATTTCGTCCGTGGTAGGCGAGACAGGTGCGGTTTGAAAGCTGCCTGAAACTCACTCCTGCGGCCCATCTTCTCTTTGCTGCCTGACGGCATCACGAAAGAACTTGAGTGTAATCGTATGAGGCATGCTGGTCTCGGTTCCTTGCTGCGAGCTCCTCCAGGAGCACACTGGAGCCTGCCGGGAAAGAACTGGCACCCCTGTGCTCAAGTAAAATGCAGATTTCTCCCAAAGTAAGTTTAGCTATGCCCTAGTGGCGAAGAAGCATGTGTTAAAGGAAGGCTGCAACACTGTTACGTATTTCACGACTCATTGTGCACTCACCTTGGGTGTAACATCTGTGAAAGGGCACTGAATGCCGTCCAAATCTTCTGCTGCGTTTGAGTTGCAGGAAAAATGGGTTCGTTGGTTTTAAAGCTGTGAACGTGCAGCTGTAATGGAAAGCCCTGCCCGGATCGCTCGACAGCTCTCGTTTGTACAGCATTCAAAGGGCTTCAGGAACGCCGTTCCAAGCAGCCTTACATTCCATGCTGGCGTAGCCAGGGAGGCATTTGGATTCTTCTGAGAAACACCACTGTGCCTCACAAGTGAAACCTGTGGGCTCCCAAATACGTCTCCCTACGGCAGCCTGAAATTACATGTTTAGTTCCAGTATGAAAACAACGGACAGCTTTAGCTGTGACAATGCTGGACTTCTGGGACCATCCAGATTCACCAAGGCCTAACTGTTGCCCGGCGGGGGAATGCTCTTCTGCACGTACAGCACTCACCACGTGAAAACCTTTCTTACCACAAGGAAGCAGTCTTACCCTAGTAGTAGAGAGGTAGGCAGAATCTTCAGATAAACCTGCTGTGTCATCAAGCTTGAAAGTCGGACACCGATGGGAACGTTCATAGTCTCCTGCAATGGAAGCCACTTGCTTTGGGCTTCAAAGCTGCCTGAACAGCCCTAGGGGCCCTACTTCTCTTCACTGCAGGATGCTCGCTGTGGGCCAAGGCTGCGTTCTCTCAAAGGCAATAATGTACTGGCAATTGGTTTCTAAAAACTCATCCAACTGCACTCCAGATTCAGCTCCATACAAATGAAATGTGACCTAAGTCCTCAGCGTAAGGTCCAGTGTTTCACATCAGCAGAGTTGAGTGTGCAGTGGTAGCCACGAAGCCATACTCTGAAAAGGAGTGCCTTAACTCTGCTATGCCCCTGAGGACACATAGGGCAGTGTATGGTGCACCAGTTTCTCATGATGACCACTGTGTGCTAGAAGAGAGGCCGCTGGCTTCTGAGGAACCCTAGGCGCAGTAGGTGCCCGGGAGCACTCTTCACATTCATAGCAAGGGCAATGTAGTCCTTTCTGGGATGCCTAGGTAGAGTGCTCCAATCGTCACAGAGCCTAGCGAAAGCAGCGCCTGGCAGACTCTGTTTGCAAGTGGATCGTCCTCAGTGACTGAAACAGAACTGCACTGCTACGGCACAATGTGCTTGTGATTCAGTCTGGGACACAGGATAGCTCTCTCACAGAAGCGAAAGCTAACCATTACATCCAGCCTGAAGACCAGTACATTTTACCCACTTCACACTGTTAAGTATGTGCAAGAGCCATGGTCACCGAGACCTACCTAAGGTACTGAAATACCCGCTTCATCCTATGCAGAGGTCCCTGTGCCCACAGGAACTGCATGGAAGAGCCCTGTGGGTCCGTGTGTTTCCTTGAGGTAGTCAGAAACTACTGAGGATAACCTTATGAGCTCAAGTTTGAAACCGGGCAACCCTGGCAAAACCTTCATTTCGTCCGTGGTAGGCGAGACAGGTGCGGTTTGAAAGCTGCCTGAAAATCACTCCTGCTGCCCATCTTCTCTTTGCTGCCTGACGGCATCACGAAAGAACTTGAGTGTAATCGTATGAGGCATGCTGGTCTCGGTTCCTTGCTGGGAGCTCCTCTAGGAGCACACTGGAGCCTGCTGGCAAAGAACTGGCACCCCTGTGCTCAACTAAAATGCAGATTTCTGCCAAAGTAAGTTTAGCTATGCCCTAGTGGCGAAGAAGCATGTGTTAAAGGAAGGCTGCAACACTGTTACGTATTTCACAACTCACTGTGCACTCAACTTGGTTGTAACATCTGTGAAAAGGCACTGAATGCCTCCAAATCTTCTGCTGCGTTTGAGTCCCAGGACGCAAATGGGTTCGTTGGCTTTAAGGCTGTGAACGGGCAGCAGTAATGGCAAAGCCCTGCCCGGATCGCTCCAGAGCTCTCGTTTGTACAGCATTCAAACGGCTTCAGGAAGGCCGTTCCAAGCATCCTTACATTCCAGGCTGTCGTAGCCAGGAAGGCATTTGGATTCTTTTGAGAAACACCACTGTGCCTCACAAGTGAAACCTGCGGGCTCCTAAATACCTCTCTCTACGGCAGCCTGAAACTATATGTTTAGTTCCAGTATGAAAAAAACGGACAGCTTTACTTGAGACAATGCAGGACGTCTGGGACCATCCAGATTCACCAAGGCCTAACTTTTGCCCGGCGGGGGAATGCTCTTCTGCACGTACAGCACTCACCACGTGAAAACCTTTCTTAGCACAAGGAAGCAGTCTTACCCTAGTAGTAGAGAGGTAGGCAGAATCTTCAGATAAACCTGCTGTGTCATCAAGCTTGAAAGTCGGACACCGATGGGATCTTTCGTATTCCCCTGCAATGGAAGCTTCTTTCTTTGGGCTTCAAAGCTGCCTGAACAGCGCGAGGGGCCAGCTTCTCTTCACTGCAGGATTGTCGCTGTGGGCCAAGGCTGCGTTCTCACAAAGGCAATAAAGTACTGGCAATTGGTTTCTAAAAACTCATCCAACTGCACTCCAGATTCAGCTCCATACAAATGAAATGTGACCTAAGTCCTCAGCGTAAGGTCCAGTGTTTCACATCAGCAGAGTTGAGTGTGCAGTGGTAGCCACGAAGCCATACTCTGAAAAGGAGTGCCTTAACTCTGCTATGCCCCTGAGGACACATAGGGCAGTGTATCGTGCACCAGTTTCTCATGATGACCACTGTGTGCTAGAAGAGAGGCCGCTGGCTTCTGAGGAACCCTAGGCGCAGTAGGTGCCCGGGAGCACTCTTCACATTCATAGCAAGGGCAACGTACTCCTTTCTGGGATGCCTAGGTAGAGTGTTCCAATCGTCATAGAGCCTAGCGAAAGCAGCGCCTGGCAGACTCTCTTTGCAAGTGGATCGTCCTCAGTGACAGAAACAGAACTGCAGTGTTACTGCACAATGTGCTTGTGATTCAGTCTGGGACACAGGATAGCACTCTAACAGAATAGAAAGCTAACCTTTGCATCCAGCCTGAAGACCAGTACATTCTTCACTCTTCACACTGTTAAGTATGTGCAGGAGCCTTGATCACCGAGGCCTACCTAAGGTACTGAAATCCTTACCCATTTCATCCTATGCAGAGGTCCCTGTGCCCACAGGAACTCCTTGGAAGAGCCCTGTGGGTCCCGTGTGTTTCCTTGAGGTAGTCAGAAACTACTGAGGAACACCTTATGAGCTCAAGTTTGAAACCGGGCAACCCTGGCAAAACCTTCATTTCGTCCGTGGTAGGCGAGACAGGTGCGGTTTGAAAGCTGCCTGAAACTCACTCCTGCGGCCCATCTTCTCTTTGCTGCCTGACGGCATCACGAAAGAACTTGAGTGTAATCGTATGAGGCATGCTGGTCTCGGTTCCTTGCTGCGAGCTCCTCCAGGAGCACACTGGAGCCTGCCGGGAAAGAACTGGCACCCCTGTGCTCAAGTAAAATGCAGATTTCTCCCAAAGTAAGTTTAGCTATGCCCTAGTGGCGAAGAAGCATGTGTTAAAGGAAGGCTGCAACACTGTTACGTATTTCACGACTCATTGTGCACTCACCTTGGGTGTAACATCTGTGAAAGGGCACTGAATGCCGTCCAAATCTTCTGCTGCGTTTGAGTTGCAGGAAAAATGGGTTCGTTGGTTTTACAGCTGTGAACATGCAGCTGTAATGGAAAGCCCTGCCCGGATCGCTCGACAGCTCTCGTTTGTACAGCATTCAAAGGGCTTCAGGAACGCCGTTCCAAGCAGCCTTACATTCCATGCTGGCGTAGCCAGGGAGGCATTTGGATTCTTCTGAGAAACACCACTGTGCCTCACAAGTGAAACCTGTGGGCTCCCAAATACGTCTCCCTACGGCAGCCTGAAATTACATGTTTAGTTCCAGTATGAAAACAACGGACAGCTTTAGCTGTGACAATGCTGGACTTCTGGGACCATCCAGATTCACCAAGGCCTAACTGTTGCCCGGCGGGGGAATGCTCTTCTGCACGTACAGCACTCACCACGTGAAAACCTTTCTTACCACAAGGAAGCAGTCTTACCCTAGTAGTAGAGAGGTAGGCAGAATCTTCAGATAAACCTGCTGTGTCATCAAGCTTGAAAGTCGGACACCGATGGGAACGTTCATAGTCTCCTGCAATGGAAGCCACTTGCTTTGGGCTTCAAAGCTGCCTGAACAGCCCTAGGGGCCCTATTTCTCTTCACTGCAGGATGCTCGCTGTGGGCCAAGGCTGCGTTCTCTCAAAGGCAATAATGTACTGGCAATTGGTTTCTAAAAACTCATCCAACTGCACTCCAGATTCAGCTCCATACAAATGAAATGTGACCTAAGTCCTCAGCGTAAGGTCCAGTGTTTCACATCAGCAGAGTTGAGTGTGCAGTGGTAGCCACGAAGCCATACTCTGAAAAGGAGTGCCTTAACTCTGCTATGCCCCTGAGGACACATAGGGCAGTGTATGGTGCACCAGTTTCTCATGATGACCACTGTGTGCTAGAAGAGAGGCCGCTGGCTTCTGAGGAACCCTAGGCGCAGTAGGTGCCCGGGAGCACTCTTCACATTCATAGCAAGGGCAATGTAGTCCTTTCTGGGATGCCTAGGTAGAGTGCTCCAATCGTCACAGAGCCTAGCAAAAGCAGCGCCTGGCAGACTCTGTTTGCAAGTGGATCGTCCTCAGTGACTGAAACAGAACTGCACTGCTACGGCACAATGTGCTTGTGATTCAGTCTGGGACACAGGATAGCTCTCTCACAGAAGCGAAAGCTAACCATTACATCCAGCCTGAAGACCAGTACATTTTACCCACTTCACACTGTTAAGTATGTGCAAGAGCCATGGTCACCGAGACCTACCTAAGGTACTGAAATACCCGCTTCATCCTATGCAGAGGTCCCTGTGCCCACAGGAACTGCATGGAAGAGCCCTGTGGGTCCGTGTGTTTCCTTGAGGTAGTCAGAAACTACTGAGGATAACCTTATGAGCTCAAGTTTGAAACCGGGCAACCCTGGCAAAACCTTCATTTCGTCCGTGGTAGGCGAGACAGGTGCGGTTTGAAAGCTGCCTGAAAATCACTCCTGCTGCCCATCTTCTCTTTGCTGCCTGACGGCATCACGAAAGAACTTGAGTGTAATCGTATGAGGCATGCTGGTCTCGGTTCCTTGCTGGGAGCTCCTCTAGGAGCACACTGGAGCCTGCTGGCAAAGAACTGGCACCCCTGTGCTCAACTAAAATGCAGATTTCTGCCAAAGTAAGTTTAGCTATGCCCTAGTGGCGAAGAAGCATGTGTTAAAGGAAGGCTGCAACACTGTTACGTATTTCACAACTCACTGTGCACTCAACTTGGTTGTAACATCTGTGAAAAGGCACTGAATGCCTCCAAATCTTCTGCTGCGTTTGAGTCCCAGGACGCAAATGGGTTCGTTGGCTTTAAGGCTGTGAACGGGCAGCAGTAATGGCAAAGCCCTGCCCGGATCGCTCCAGAGCTCTCGTTTGTACAGCATTCAAACGGCTTCAGGAAGGTCGTTCCAAGCATCCTTACATTCCAGGCTGTCGTAGCCAGGAAGGCATTTGGATTCTTTTGAGAAACACCACTGTGCCTCACAAGTGAAACCTGCGGGCTCCTAAATACGTCTCCCTACGGCAGCCTGAAACTATATGTTTAGTTCCAGTATGAAAAAAACGGACAGCTTTACTTGAGACAATGCTGGACGTCTGGGACCATCCAGATTCACCAAGGCCTAACTTTTGCCCGGCGGGGGAATGCTCTTCTGCACGTACAGCACTCACCACGTGAAAACCTTTCTTAGCACAAGGAAGCAGTCTTACCCTAGTAGTAGAGAGGTAGGCAGAATCTTCAGATAAACCTGCTGTGTCATCAAGCTTGAAAGTCGGACACCGATGGGATCTTTCGTATTCCCCTGCAATGGAAGCTTCTTTCTTTGGGCTTCAAAGCTGCCTGAACAGCGCGAGGGGCCAGCTTCTCTTCACTGCAGGATTGTCGCTGTGGGCCAAGGCTGCGTTCTCACAAAGGCAATAAAGTACTGGCAATTGGTTTCTAAAAACTCATCCAACTGCACTCCAGATTCAGCTCCATACAAATGAAATGTGACCTAAGTCCTCAGCGTAAGGTCCAGTGTTTCACATCAGCAGAGTTGAGTGTGCAGTGGTAGCCACGAAGCCATACTCTGAAAAGGAGTGCCTTAACTCTGCTATGCCCCTGAGGACACATAGGGCAGTGTATCGTGCACCAGTTTCTCATGATGACCACTGTGTGCTAGAAGAGAGGCCGCTGGCTTCTGAGGAACCCTAGGCGCAGTAGGTGCCCGGGAGCACTCTTCACATTCATAGCAAGGGCAACGTACTCCTTTCTGGGATGCCTAGGTAGAGTGTTCCAATCGTCATAGAGCCTAGCGAAAGCAGCGCCTGGCAGACTCTCTTTGCAAGTGGATCGTCCTCAGTGACAGAAACAGAACTGCAGTGTTACTGCACAATGTGCTTGTGATTCAGTCTGGGACACAGGATAGCACTCTCACAGAATAGAAAGCTAACCTTTGCATCCAGCCTGAAGACCAGTACATTCTTCACTCTTCACACTGTTAAGTATGTGCAGGAGCCTTGATCACCGAGGCCTACCTAAGGTACTGAAATCCTTACCCATTTCATCCTATGCAGAGGTCCCTGTGCCCACAGGAACTCCTTGGAAGAGCCCTGTGGGTCCCGTGTGTTTCCTTGAGGTAGTCAGAAACTACTGAGGAACACCTTATGAGCTCAAGTTTGAAACCGGGCAACCCTGGCAAAACCTTCATTTCGTCCGTGGTAGGCGAGACAGGTGCGGTTTGAAAGCTGCCTGAAACTCACTCCTGCGGCCCATCTTCTCTTTGCTGCCTGACGGCATCACGAAAGAACTTGAGTGTAATCGTATGAGGCATGCTGGTCTCGGTTCCTTGCTGCGAGCTCCTCCAGGAGCACACTGGAGCCTGCCGGGAAAGAACTGGCACCCCTGTGCTCAAGTAAAATGCAGATTTCTCCCAAAGTAAGTTTAGCTATGCCCTAGTGGCGAAGAAGCATGTGTTAAAGGAAGGCTGCAACACTGTTACGTATTTCACGACTCATTGTGCACTCACCTTGGGTGTAACATCTGTGAAAGGGCACTGAATGCCGTCCAAATCTTCTGCTGCGTTTGAGTTGCAGGAAAAATGGGTTCGTTGGTTTTAAAGCTGTGAACGTGCAGCTGTAATGGAAAGCCCTGCCCGGATCGCTCGACAGCTCTCGTTTGTACAGCATTCAAAGGGCTTCAGGAACGCCGTTCCAAGCAGCCTTACATTCCATGCTGGCGTAGCCAGGGAGGCATTTGGATTCTTCTGAGAAACACCACTGTGCCTCACAAGTGAAACCTGTGGGCTCCCAAATACGTCTCCCTACGGCAGCCTGAAATTACATGTTTAGTTCCAGTATGAAAACAACGGACAGCTTTAGCTGTGACAATGCTGGACTTCTGGGACCATCCAGATTCACCAAGGCCTAACTGTTGCCCGGCGGGGGAATGCTCTTCTGCACGTACAGCACTCACCACGTGAAAACCTTTCTTACCACAAGGAAGCAGTCTTACCCTAGTAGTAGAGAGGTAGGCAGAATCTTCAGATAAACCTGCTGTGTCATCAAGCTTGAAAGTCGGACACCGATGGGAACGTTCATAGTCTCCTGCAATGGAAGCCACTTGCTTTGGGCTTCAAAGCTGCCTGAACAGCCCTAGGGGCCCTACTTCTCTTCACTGCAGGATGCTCGCTGTGGGCCAAGGCTGCGTTCTCTCAAAGGCAATAATGTACTGGCAATTGGTTTCTAAAAACTCATCCAACTGCACTCCAGATTCAGCTCCATACAAATGAAATGTGACCTAAGTCCTCAGCGTAAGGTCCAGTGTTTCACATCAGCAGAGTTGAGTGTGCAGTGGTAGCCACGAAGCCATACTCTGAAAAGGAGTGCCTTAACTCTGCTATGCCCCTGAGGACACATAGGGCAGTGTATGGTGCACCAGTTTCTCATGATGACCACTGTGTGCTAGAAGAGAGGCCGCTGGCTTCTGAGGAACCCTAGGCGCAGTAGGTGCCCGGGAGCACTCTTCACATTCATAGCAAGGGCAATGTAGTCCTTTCTGGGATGCCTAGGTAGAGTGCTCCAATCGTCACAGAGCCTAGCGAAAGCAGCGCCTGGCAGACTCTGTTTGCAAGTGGATCGTCCTCAGTGACTGAAACAGAACTGCACTGCTACGGCACAATGTGCTTGTGATTCAGTCTGGGACACAGGATAGCTCTCTCACAGAAGCGAAAGCTAACCATTACATCCAGCCTGAAGACCAGTACATTTTACCCACTTCACACTGTTAAGTATGTGCAAGAGCCATGGTCACCGAGACCTACCTAAGGTACTGAAATACCCGCTTCATCCTATGCAGAGGTCCCTGTGCCCACAGGAACTGCATGGAAGAGCCCTGTGGGTCCGTGTGTTTCCTTGAGGTAGTCAGAAACTACTGAGGATAACCTTATGAGCTCAAGTTTGAAACCGGGCAACCCTGGCAAAACCTTCATTTCGTCCGTGGTAGGCGAGACAGGTGCGGTTTGAAAGCTGCCTGAAAATCACTCCTGCTGCCCATCTTCTCTTTGCTGCCTGACGGCATCACGAAAGAACTTGAGTGTAATCGTATGAGGCATGCTGGTCTCGGTTCCTTGCTGGGAGCTCCTCTAGGAGCACACTAGAGCCTGCTGGCAAAGAACTGGCACCCCTGTGCTCAACTAAAATGCAGATTTCTGCCAAAGTAAGTTTAGCTATGCCCTAGTGGCGAAGAAGCATGTGTTAAAGGAAGGCTGCAACACTGTTACGTATTTCACAACTCACTGTGCACTCAACTTGGTTGTAACATCTGTGAAAAGGCACTGAATGCCTCCAAATCTTCTGCTGCGTTTGAGTCCCAGGACGCAAATGGGTTCGTTGGCTTTAAGGCTGTGAACGGGCAGCAGTAATGGCAAAGCCCTGCCCGGATCGCTCCAGAGCTCTCGTTTGGACAGCATTCAAATGGCTTCAGGAAGGCCGTTCCAAGCATCCTTACATTCCAGGCTGTCGTAGCCAGGAAGGCATTTGGATTCTTTTGAGAAACACCACTGTGCCTCACAAGTGAAACCTGCGGGCTCCTAAATACGTCTCCCTACGGCAGCCTGAAACTATATGTTTAGTTCCAGTATGAAAAAAACGGACAGCTTTACTTGAGACAATGCTGGACGTCTGGGACCATCCAGATTCACCAAGGCCTAACTTTTGCCCGGCGGGGGAATGCTCTTCTGCACGTACAGCATTCACCACGTGAAAACCTTTCTTAGCACAAGGAAGCAGTCTTACCCTAGTAGTAGAGAGGTAGGCAGAATCTTCAGATAAACCTGCTGTGTCATCAAGCTTGAAAGTCGGACACCGATGGGATCTTTCGTATTCCCCTGCAATGGAAGCTTCTTTCTTTGGGCTTCAAAGCTGCCTGAACAGCCCTAGGGGCCCAACTTCTCTTCACTGCAGGATGCTCGCTGTGGGCCAAGGCTGCGTTCTCTCAAAGGCAATAATGTACTGGCAATTGGTTTCTAAAAACTCATCCAACTGCACTCCAGATTCAGCTCCATACAAATGAAATGTGACCTAAGTCCTCAGCGTAAGGTCCAGTGTTTCACATCAGCAGAGTTGAGTGTGCAGTGGTAGCCACGAAGCCATACTCTGAAAAGGAGTGCCTTAACTCTGCTATGCCCCTGAGGACACATAGGGCAGTGTATGGTGCACCAGTTTCTCATGATGACCACTGTGTGCTAGAAGAGAGGCCGCTGGCTTCTGAGGAACCCTAGGCGCAGTAGGTGCCCGGGAGCACTCTTCACATTCATAGCAAGGGCAACGTACTCCTTTCTGGGATGCCTAGGTAGAGTGTTCCAATCGTCATAGAGCCTAGCGAAAGCAGCGCCTGGCAGACTCTGTTTGCAAGTGGATCGTCCTCAGTGACAGAAACAGAACTGCAGTGTTACTGCACAATGTGCTTGTGATTCAGTCTGGGACACAGGATAGCACTCTCACAGAATAGAAAGCTAACCTTTGCATCCAGCCTGAAGACCAGTACATTCTTCACTCTTCACACTGTTAAGTATGTGCAGGAGCCTTGATCACCGAGGCCTACCTAAGGTACTGAAATCCTTACCCATTTCATCCTATGCAGAGGTCCCTGTGCCCACAGGAACTCCTTGGAAGAGCCCTGTGGGTCCCGTGTGTTTCCTTGAGGTAGTCAGAAACTACTGAGGAACACCTTATGAGCTCAAGTTTGAAACCGGGCAACCCTGGCAAAACCTTCATTTCGTCCGTGGTAGGCGAGACAGGTGCGGTTTGAAAGCTGCCTGAAACTCACTCCTGCGGCCCATCTTCTCTTTGCTGCCTGACGGCATCACGAAAGAACTTGAGTGTAATCGTATGAGGCATGCTGGTCTCGGTTCCTTGCTGCGAGCTCCTCCAGGAGCACACTGGAGCCTGCCGGGAAAGAACTGGCACCCCTGTGCTCAAGTAAAATGCAGATTTCTCCCAAAGTAAGTTTAGCTATGCCCTAGTGGCGAAGAAGCATGTGTTAAAGGAAGGCTGCAACACTGTTACGTATTTCACGACTCATTGTGCACTCACCTTGGGTGTAACATCTGTGAAAGGGCACTGAATGCCGTCCAAATCTTCTGCTGCGTTTGAGTTGCAGGAAAAATGGGTTCGTTGGTTTTAAAGCTGTGAACGTGCAGCTGTAATGGAAAGCCCTGCCCGGATCGCTCGACAGCTCTCGTTTGTACAGCATTCAAAGGGCTTCAGGAACGCCGTTCCAAGCAGCCTTACATTCCATGCTGGCGTAGCCAGGGAGGCATTTGGATTCTTCTGAGAAACACCACTGTGCCTCACAAGTGAAACCTGTGGGCTCCCAAATACGTCTCCCTACGGCAGCCTGAAATTACATGTTTAGTTCCAGTATGAAAACAACGGACAGCTTTAGCTGTGACAATGCTGGACTTCTGGG
Organism: Balaenoptera physalus; assembly: GCF_965194825.1. NCBI lineage: Eukaryota > Metazoa > Chordata > Mammalia > Artiodactyla > Balaenopteridae > Balaenoptera > Balaenoptera physalus. The sequence continues at coordinate 32,414,902 of NC_138898.1, forward strand.
ACCATCCAGATTCACCAAGGCCTAACTGTTGCCCGGCGGGGGAATGCTCTTCTGCACGTACAGCACTCACCACGTGAAAACCTTTCTTACCACAAGGAAGCAGTCTTACCCTAGTAGTAGAGAGGTAGGCAGAATCTTCAGATAAACCTGCTGTGTCATCAAGCTTGAAAGTCGGACACCGATGGGAACGTTCATAGTCTCCTGCAATGGAAGCCACTTGCTTTGGGCTTCAAAGCTGCCTGAACAGCCCTAGGGGCCCTACTTCTCTTCACTGCAGGATGCTCGCTGTGGGCCAAGGCTGCGTTCTCTCAAAGGCAATAATGTACTGGCAATTGGTTTCTAAAAACTCATCCAACTGCACTCCAGATTCAGCTCCATACAAATGAAATGTGACCTAAGTCCTCAGCGTAAGGTCCAGTGTTTCACATCAGCAGAGTTGAGTGTGCAGTGGTAGCCACGAAGCCATACTCTGAAAAGGAGTGCCTTAACTCTGCTATGCCCCTGAGGACACATAGGGCAGTGTATGGTGCACCAGTTTCTCATGATGACCACTGTGTGCTAGAAGAGAGGCCGCTGGCTTCTGAGGAACCCTAGGCGCAGTAGGTGCCCGGGAGCACTCTTCACATTCATAGCAAGGGCAATGTAGTCCTTTCTGGGATGCCTAGGTAGAGTGCTCCAATCGTCACAGAGCCTAGCGAAAGCAGCGCCTGGCAGACTCTGTTTGCAAGTGGATCGTCCTCAGTGACTGAAACAGAACTGCACTGCTACGGCACAATGTGCTTGTGATTCAGTCTGGGACACAGGATAGCTCTCTCACAGAAGCGAAAGCTAACCATTACATCCAGCCTGAAGACCAGTACATTTTACCCACTTCACACTGTTAAGTATGTGCAAGAGCCATGGTCACCGAGACCTACCTAAGGTACTGAAATACCCGCTTCATCCTATGCAGAGGTCCCTGTGCCCACAGGAACTGCATGGAAGAGCCCTGTGGGTCCGTGTGTTTCCTTGAGGTAGTCAGAAACTACTGAGGATAACCTTATGAGCTCAAGTTTGAAACCGGGCAACCCTGGCAAAACCTTCATTTCGTCCGTGGTAGGCGAGACAGGTGCGGTTTGAAAGCTGCCTGAAAATCACTCCTGCTGCCCATCTTCTCTTTGCTGCCTGACGGCATCACGAAAGAACTTGAGTGTAATCGTATGAGGCATGCTGGTCTCGGTTCCTTGCTGGGAGCTCCTCTAGGAGCACACTGGAGCCTGCTGGCAAAGAACTGGCACCCCTGTGCTCAACTAAAATGCAGATTTCTGCCAAAGTAAGTTTAGCTATGCCCTAGTGGCGAAGAAGCATGTGTTAAAGGAAGGCTGCAACACTGTTACGTATTTCACAACTCACTGTGCACTCAACTTGGTTGTAACATCTGTGAAAAGGCACTGAATGCCTCCAAATCTTCTGCTGCGTTTGAGTCCCAGGACGCAAATGGGTTCGTTGGCTTTAAGGCTGTGAACGGGCAGCAGTAATGGCAAAGCCCTGCCCGGATCGCTCCAGAGCTCTCGTTTGTACAGCATTCAAACGGCTTCAGGAAGGCCGTTCCAAGCATCCTTACATTCCAGGCTGTCGTAGCCAGGAAGGCATTTGGATTCTTTTGAGAAACACCACTGTGCCTCACAAGTGAAACCTGCGGGCTCCTAAATACCTCTCTCTACGGCAGCCTGAAACTATATGTTTAGTTCCAGTATGAAAAAAACGGACAGCTTTACTTGAGACAATGCAGGACGTCTGGGACCATCCAGATTCACCAAGGCCTAACTTTTGCCCGGCGGGGGAATGCTCTTCTGCACGTACAGCACTCACCACGTGAAAACCTTTCTTAGCACAAGGAAGCAGTCTTACCCTAGTAGTAGAGAGGTAGGCAGAATCTTCAGATAAACCTGCTGTGTCATCAAGCTTGAAAGTCGGACACCGATGGGATCTTTCGTATTCCCCTGCAATGGAAGCTTCTTTCTTTGGGCTTCAAAGCTGCCTGAACAGCGCGAGGGGCCAGCTTCTCTTCACTGCAGGATTGTCGCTGTGGGCCAAGGCTGCGTTCTCACAAAGGCAATAAAGTACTGGCAATTGGTTTCTAAAAACTCATCCAACTGCACTCCAGATTCAGCTCCATACAAATGAAATGTGACCTAAGTCCTCAGCGTAAGGTCCAGTGTTTCACATCAGCAGAGTTGAGTGTGCAGTGGTAGCCACGAAGCCATACTCTGAAAAGGAGTGCCTTAACTCTGCTATGCCCCTGAGGACACATAGGGCAGTGTATCGTGCACCAGTTTCTCATGATGACCACTGTGTGCTAGAAGAGAGGCCGCTGGCTTCTGAGGAACCCTAGGCGCAGTAGGTGCCCGGGAGCACTCTTCACATTCATAGCAAGGGCAACGTACTCCTTTCTGGGATGCCTAGGTAGAGTGTTCCAATCGTCATAGAGCCTAGCGAAAGCAGCGCCTGGCAGACTCTCTTTGCAAGTGGATCGTCCTCAGTGACAGAAACAGAACTGCAGTGTTACTGCACAATGTGCTTGTGATTCAGTCTGGGACACAGGATAGCACTCTAACAGAATAGAAAGCTAACCTTTGCATCCAGCCTGAAGACCAGTACATTCTTCACTCTTCACACTGTTAAGTATGTGCAGGAGCCTTGATCACCGAGGCCTACCTAAGGTACTGAAATCCTTACCCATTTCATCCTATGCAGAGGTCCCTGTGCCCACAGGAACTCCTTGGAAGAGCCCTGTGGGTCCCGTGTGTTTCCTTGAGGTAGTCAGAAACTACTGAGGAACACCTTATGAGCTCAAGTTTGAAACCGGGCAACCCTGGCAAAACCTTCATTTCGTCCGTGGTAGGCGAGACAGGTGCGGTTTGAAAGCTGCCTGAAACTCACTCCTGCGGCCCATCTTCTCTTTGCTGCCTGACGGCATCACGAAAGAACTTGAGTGTAATCGTATGAGGCATGCTGGTCTCGGTTCCTTGCTGCGAGCTCCTCCAGGAGCACACTGGAGCCTGCCGGGAAAGAACTGGCACCCCTGTGCTCAAGTAAAATGCAGATTTCTCCCAAAGTAAGTTTAGCTATGCCCTAGTGGCGAAGAAGCATGTGTTAAAGGAAGGCTGCAACACTGTTACGTATTTCACGACTCATTGTGCACTCACCTTGGGTGTAACATCTGTGAAAGGGCACTGAATGCCGTCCAAATCTTCTGCTGCGTTTGAGTTGCAGGAAAAATGGGTTCGTTGGTTTTACAGCTGTGAACATGCAGCTGTAATGGAAAGCCCTGCCCGGATCGCTCGACAGCTCTCGTTTGTACAGCATTCAAAGGGCTTCAGGAACGCCGTTCCAAGCAGCCTTACATTCCATGCTGGCGTAGCCAGGGAGGCATTTGGATTCTTCTGAGAAACACCACTGTGCCTCACAAGTGAAACCTGTGGGCTCCCAAATACGTCTCCCTACGGCAGCCTGAAATTACATGTTTAGTTCCAGTATGAAAACAACGGACAGCTTTAGCTGTGACAATGCTGGACTTCTGGGACCATCCAGATTCACCAAGGCCTAACTGTTGCCCGGCGGGGGAATGCTCTTCTGCACGTACAGCACTCACCACGTGAAAACCTTTCTTACCACAAGGAAGCAGTCTTACCCTAGTAGTAGAGAGGTAGGCAGAATCTTCAGATAAACCTGCTGTGTCATCAAGCTTGAAAGTCGGACACCGATGGGAACGTTCATAGTCTCCTGCAATGGAAGCCACTTGCTTTGGGCTTCAAAGCTGCCTGAACAGCCCTAGGGGCCCTATTTCTCTTCACTGCAGGATGCTCGCTGTGGGCCAAGGCTGCGTTCTCTCAAAGGCAATAATGTACTGGCAATTGGTTTCTAAAAACTCATCCAACTGCACTCCAGATTCAGCTCCATACAAATGAAATGTGACCTAAGTCCTCAGCGTAAGGTCCAGTGTTTCACATCAGCAGAGTTGAGTGTGCAGTGGTAGCCACGAAGCCATACTCTGAAAAGGAGTGCCTTAACTCTGCTATGCCCCTGAGGACACATAGGGCAGTGTATGGTGCACCAGTTTCTCATGATGACCACTGTGTGCTAGAAGAGAGGCCGCTGGCTTCTGAGGAACCCTAGGCGCAGTAGGTGCCCGGGAGCACTCTTCACATTCATAGCAAGGGCAATGTAGTCCTTTCTGGGATGCCTAGGTAGAGTGCTCCAATCGTCACAGAGCCTAGCAAAAGCAGCGCCTGGCAGACTCTGTTTGCAAGTGGATCGTCCTCAGTGACTGAAACAGAACTGCACTGCTACGGCACAATGTGCTTGTGATTCAGTCTGGGACACAGGATAGCTCTCTCACAGAAGCGAAAGCTAACCATTACATCCAGCCTGAAGACCAGTACATTTTACCCACTTCACACTGTTAAGTATGTGCAAGAGCCATGGTCACCGAGACCTACCTAAGGTACTGAAATACCCGCTTCATCCTATGCAGAGGTCCCTGTGCCCACAGGAACTGCATGGAAGAGCCCTGTGGGTCCGTGTGTTTCCTTGAGGTAGTCAGAAACTACTGAGGATAACCTTATGAGCTCAAGTTTGAAACCGGGCAACCCTGGCAAAACCTTCATTTCGTCCGTGGTAGGCGAGACAGGTGCGGTTTGAAAGCTGCCTGAAAATCACTCCTGCTGCCCATCTTCTCTTTGCTGCCTGACGGCATCACGAAAGAACTTGAGTGTAATCGTATGAGGCATGCTGGTCTCGGTTCCTTGCTGGGAGCTCCTCTAGGAGCACACTGGAGCCTGCTGGCAAAGAACTGGCACCCCTGTGCTCAACTAAAATGCAGATTTCTGCCAAAGTAAGTTTAGCTATGCCCTAGTGGCGAAGAAGCATGTGTTAAAGGAAGGCTGCAACACTGTTACGTATTTCACAACTCACTGTGCACTCAACTTGGTTGTAACATCTGTGAAAAGGCACTGAATGCCTCCAAATCTTCTGCTGCGTTTGAGTCCCAGGACGCAAATGGGTTCGTTGGCTTTAAGGCTGTGAACGGGCAGCAGTAATGGCAAAGCCCTGCCCGGATCGCTCCAGAGCTCTCGTTTGTACAGCATTCAAACGGCTTCAGGAAGGTCGTTCCAAGCATCCTTACATTCCAGGCTGTCGTAGCCAGGAAGGCATTTGGATTCTTTTGAGAAACACCACTGTGCCTCACAAGTGAAACCTGCGGGCTCCTAAATACGTCTCCCTACGGCAGCCTGAAACTATATGTTTAGTTCCAGTATGAAAAAAACGGACAGCTTTACTTGAGACAATGCTGGACGTCTGGGACCATCCAGATTCACCAAGGCCTAACTTTTGCCCGGCGGGGGAATGCTCTTCTGCACGTACAGCACTCACCACGTGAAAACCTTTCTTAGCACAAGGAAGCAGTCTTACCCTAGTAGTAGAGAGGTAGGCAGAATCTTCAGATAAACCTGCTGTGTCATCAAGCTTGAAAGTCGGACACCGATGGGATCTTTCGTATTCCCCTGCAATGGAAGCTTCTTTCTTTGGGCTTCAAAGCTGCCTGAACAGCGCGAGGGGCCAGCTTCTCTTCACTGCAGGATTGTCGCTGTGGGCCAAGGCTGCGTTCTCACAAAGGCAATAAAGTACTGGCAATTGGTTTCTAAAAACTCATCCAACTGCACTCCAGATTCAGCTCCATACAAATGAAATGTGACCTAAGTCCTCAGCGTAAGGTCCAGTGTTTCACATCAGCAGAGTTGAGTGTGCAGTGGTAGCCACGAAGCCATACTCTGAAAAGGAGTGCCTTAACTCTGCTATGCCCCTGAGGACACATAGGGCAGTGTATCGTGCACCAGTTTCTCATGATGACCACTGTGTGCTAGAAGAGAGGCCGCTGGCTTCTGAGGAACCCTAGGCGCAGTAGGTGCCCGGGAGCACTCTTCACATTCATAGCAAGGGCAACGTACTCCTTTCTGGGATGCCTAGGTAGAGTGTTCCAATCGTCATAGAGCCTAGCGAAAGCAGCGCCTGGCAGACTCTCTTTGCAAGTGGATCGTCCTCAGTGACAGAAACAGAACTGCAGTGTTACTGCACAATGTGCTTGTGATTCAGTCTGGGACACAGGATAGCACTCTCACAGAATAGAAAGCTAACCTTTGCATCCAGCCTGAAGACCAGTACATTCTTCACTCTTCACACTGTTAAGTATGTGCAGGAGCCTTGATCACCGAGGCCTACCTAAGGTACTGAAATCCTTACCCATTTCATCCTATGCAGAGGTCCCTGTGCCCACAGGAACTCCTTGGAAGAGCCCTGTGGGTCCCGTGTGTTTCCTTGAGGTAGTCAGAAACTACTGAGGAACACCTTATGAGCTCAAGTTTGAAACCGGGCAACCCTGGCAAAACCTTCATTTCGTCCGTGGTAGGCGAGACAGGTGCGGTTTGAAAGCTGCCTGAAACTCACTCCTGCGGCCCATCTTCTCTTTGCTGCCTGACGGCATCACGAAAGAACTTGAGTGTAATCGTATGAGGCATGCTGGTCTCGGTTCCTTGCTGCGAGCTCCTCCAGGAGCACACTGGAGCCTGCCGGGAAAGAACTGGCACCCCTGTGCTCAAGTAAAATGCAGATTTCTCCCAAAGTAAGTTTAGCTATGCCCTAGTGGCGAAGAAGCATGTGTTAAAGGAAGGCTGCAACACTGTTACGTATTTCACGACTCATTGTGCACTCACCTTGGGTGTAACATCTGTGAAAGGGCACTGAATGCCGTCCAAATCTTCTGCTGCGTTTGAGTTGCAGGAAAAATGGGTTCGTTGGTTTTAAAGCTGTGAACGTGCAGCTGTAATGGAAAGCCCTGCCCGGATCGCTCGACAGCTCTCGTTTGTACAGCATTCAAAGGGCTTCAGGAACGCCGTTCCAAGCAGCCTTACATTCCATGCTGGCGTAGCCAGGGAGGCATTTGGATTCTTCTGAGAAACACCACTGTGCCTCACAAGTGAAACCTGTGGGCTCCCAAATACGTCTCCCTACGGCAGCCTGAAATTACATGTTTAGTTCCAGTATGAAAACAACGGACAGCTTTAGCTGTGACAATGCTGGACTTCTGGGACCATCCAGATTCACCAAGGCCTAACTGTTGCCCGGCGGGGGAATGCTCTTCTGCACGTACAGCACTCACCACGTGAAAACCTTTCTTACCACAAGGAAGCAGTCTTACCCTAGTAGTAGAGAGGTAGGCAGAATCTTCAGATAAACCTGCTGTGTCATCAAGCTTGAAAGTCGGACACCGATGGGAACGTTCATAGTCTCCTGCAATGGAAGCCACTTGCTTTGGGCTTCAAAGCTGCCTGAACAGCCCTAGGGGCCCTACTTCTCTTCACTGCAGGATGCTCGCTGTGGGCCAAGGCTGCGTTCTCTCAAAGGCAATAATGTACTGGCAATTGGTTTCTAAAAACTCATCCAACTGCACTCCAGATTCAGCTCCATACAAATGAAATGTGACCTAAGTCCTCAGCGTAAGGTCCAGTGTTTCACATCAGCAGAGTTGAGTGTGCAGTGGTAGCCACGAAGCCATACTCTGAAAAGGAGTGCCTTAACTCTGCTATGCCCCTGAGGACACATAGGGCAGTGTATGGTGCACCAGTTTCTCATGATGACCACTGTGTGCTAGAAGAGAGGCCGCTGGCTTCTGAGGAACCCTAGGCGCAGTAGGTGCCCGGGAGCACTCTTCACATTCATAGCAAGGGCAATGTAGTCCTTTCTGGGATGCCTAGGTAGAGTGCTCCAATCGTCACAGAGCCTAGCGAAAGCAGCGCCTGGCAGACTCTGTTTGCAAGTGGATCGTCCTCAGTGACTGAAACAGAACTGCACTGCTACGGCACAATGTGCTTGTGATTCAGTCTGGGACACAGGATAGCTCTCTCACAGAAGCGAAAGCTAACCATTACATCCAGCCTGAAGACCAGTACATTTTACCCACTTCACACTGTTAAGTATGTGCAAGAGCCATGGTCACCGAGACCTACCTAAGGTACTGAAATACCCGCTTCATCCTATGCAGAGGTCCCTGTGCCCACAGGAACTGCATGGAAGAGCCCTGTGGGTCCGTGTGTTTCCTTGAGGTAGTCAGAAACTACTGAGGATAACCTTATGAGCTCAAGTTTGAAACCGGGCAACCCTGGCAAAACCTTCATTTCGTCCGTGGTAGGCGAGACAGGTGCGGTTTGAAAGCTGCCTGAAAATCACTCCTGCTGCCCATCTTCTCTTTGCTGCCTGACGGCATCACGAAAGAACTTGAGTGTAATCGTATGAGGCATGCTGGTCTCGGTTCCTTGCTGGGAGCTCCTCTAGGAGCACACTAGAGCCTGCTGGCAAAGAACTGGCACCCCTGTGCTCAACTAAAATGCAGATTTCTGCCAAAGTAAGTTTAGCTATGCCCTAGTGGCGAAGAAGCATGTGTTAAAGGAAGGCTGCAACACTGTTACGTATTTCACAACTCACTGTGCACTCAACTTGGTTGTAACATCTGTGAAAAGGCACTGAATGCCTCCAAATCTTCTGCTGCGTTTGAGTCCCAGGACGCAAATGGGTTCGTTGGCTTTAAGGCTGTGAACGGGCAGCAGTAATGGCAAAGCCCTGCCCGGATCGCTCCAGAGCTCTCGTTTGGACAGCATTCAAATGGCTTCAGGAAGGCCGTTCCAAGCATCCTTACATTCCAGGCTGTCGTAGCCAGGAAGGCATTTGGATTCTTTTGAGAAACACCACTGTGCCTCACAAGTGAAACCTGCGGGCTCCTAAATACGTCTCCCTACGGCAGCCTGAAACTATATGTTTAGTTCCAGTATGAAAAAAACGGACAGCTTTACTTGAGACAATGCTGGACGTCTGGGACCATCCAGATTCACCAAGGCCTAACTTTTGCCCGGCGGGGGAATGCTCTTCTGCACGTACAGCATTCACCACGTGAAAACCTTTCTTAGCACAAGGAAGCAGTCTTACCCTAGTAGTAGAGAGGTAGGCAGAATCTTCAGATAAACCTGCTGTGTCATCAAGCTTGAAAGTCGGACACCGATGGGATCTTTCGTATTCCCCTGCAATGGAAGCTTCTTTCTTTGGGCTTCAAAGCTGCCTGAACAGCGCGAGGGGCCAGCTTCTCTTCACTGCAGGATTGTCGCTGTGGGCCAAGGCTGCGTTCTCACAAAGGCAATAAAGTACTGGCAATTGGTTTCTAAAAACTCATCCAACTGCACTCCAGATTCAGCTCCATACAAATGAAATGTGACCTAAGTCCTCAGCGTAAGGTCCAGTGTTTCACATCAGCAGAGTTGAGTGTGCAGTGGTAGCCACGAAGCCATACTCTGAAAAGGAGTGCCTTAACTCTGCTATGCCCCTGAGGACACATAGGGCAGTGTATCGTGCACCAGTTTCTCATGATGACCACTGTGTGCTAGAAGAGAGGCCGCTGGCTTCTGAGGAACCCTAGGCGCAGTAGGTGCCCGGGAGCACTCTTCACATTCATAGCAAGGGCAACGTACTCCTTTCTGGGATGCCTAGGTAGAGTGTTCCAATCGTCATAGAGCCTAGCGAAAGCAGCGCCTGGCAGACTCTCTTTGCAAGTGGATCGTCCTCAGTGACAGAAACAGAACTGCAGTGTTACTGCACAATGTGCTTGTGATTCAGTCTGGGACACAGGATAGCACTCTCACAGAATAGAAAGCTAACCTTTGCATCCAGCCTGAAGACCAGTACATTCTTCACTCTTCACACTGTTAAGTATGTGCAGGAGCTTTGATCACCGAGGCCTACCTAAGGTACTGAAATCCTTACCCATTTCATCCTATGCAGAGGTCCCTGTGCCCACAGGAACTCCTTGGAAGAGCCCTGTGGGTCCCGTGTGTTTCCTTGAGGTAGTCAGAAACTACTGAGGAACACCTTATGAGCTCAAGTTTGAAACCGGGCAACCCTGGCAAAACCTTCATTTCGTCCGTGGTAGGCGAGACAGGTGCGGTTTGAAAGCTGCCTGAAACTCACTCCTGCGGCCCATCTTCTCTTTGCTGCCTGACGGCATCACGAAAGAACTTGAGTGTAATCGTATGAGGCATGCTGGTCTCGGTTCCTTGCTGCGAGCTCCTCCAGGAGCACACTGGAGCCTGCCGGGAAAGAACTGGCACCCCTGTGCTCAAGTAAAATGCAGATTTCTCCCAAAGTAAGTTTAGCTATGCCCTAGTGGCGAAGAAGCATGTGTTTAAGGAAGGCTGCAACACTGTTACGTATTTCACGACTCATTGTGCACTCACCTTGGGTGTAACATCTGTGAAAGGGCACTGAATGCCGTCCAAATCTTCTGCTGCGTTTGAGTTGCAGGAAAAATGGGTTTGTTGGTTTTAAAGCTGTGAACGTGCAGCTGTAATGGAAAGCCCTGCCCGGATCGCTCGACAGCTCTCGTTTGTACAGCATTCAAAGGGCTTCAGGAACGCCGTTCCAAGCAGCCTTACATTCCATGCTGGCGTAGCCAGGGAGGCATTTGGATTCTTCTGAGAAACACCACTGTGCCTCACAAGTGAAACCTGTGGGCTCCCAAATACGTCTCCCTACGGCAGCCTGAAATTACATGTTTAGTTCCAGTATGAAAACAACGGACAGCTTTAGCTGTGACAATGCTGGACTTCTGGGACCATCCAGATTCACCAAGGCCTAACTGTTGCCCGGCGGGGGAATGCTCTTCTGCACGTACAGCACTCACCACGTGAAAACCTTTCTTACCACAAGGAAGCAGTCTTACCCTAGTAGTAGAGAGGTAGGCAGAATCTTCAGATAAACCTGCTGTGTCATCAAGCTTGAAAGTCGGACACCGATGGGAACGTTCATAGTCTCCTGCAATGGAAGCCACTTGCTTTGGGCTTCAAAGCTGCCTGAACAGCCCTAGGGGCCCTACTTCTCTTCACTGCAGGATGCTCGCTGTGGGCCAAGGCTGCGTTCTCTCAAAGGCAATAATGTACTGGCAATTGGTTTCTAAAAACTCATCCAACTGCACTCCAGATTCAGCTCCATACAAATGAAATGTGACCTAAGTCCTCAGCGTAAGGTCCAGTGTTTCACATCAGCAGAGTTGAGTGTGCAGTGGTAGCCACGAAGCCATACTCTGAAAAGGAGTGCCTTAACTCTGCCATGCCCCTGAGGACACATAGGGCAGTGTATGGTGCACCAGTTTCTCATGATGACCACTGTGTGCTAGAAGAGAGGCCGCTGGCTTCTGAGGAACCCTAGGCGCAGTAGGTGCCCGGGAGCACTCTTCACATTCATAGCAAGGGCAATGTAGTCCTTTCTGGGATGCCTAGGTAGAGTGCTCCAATCGTCACAGAGCCTAGCGAAAGCAGCGCCTGGCAGACTCTGTTTGCAAGTGGATCGTCCTCAGTGACTGAAACAGAACTGCACTGCTACGGCACAATGTGCTTGTGATTCAGTCTGGGACACAGGATAGCTCTCTCACAGAAGCGAAAGCTAACCATTACATCCAGCCTGAAGACCAGTACATTTTACCCACTTCACACTGTTAAGTATGTGCAAGAGCCATGGTCACCGAGACCTACCTAAGGTACTGAAATACCCGCTTCATCCTATGCAGAGGTCCCTGTGCCCACAGGAACTGCATGGAAGAGCCCTGTGGGTCCGTGTGTTTCCTTGAGGTAGTCAGAAACTACTGAGGATAACCTTATGAGCTCAAGTTTGAAACCGGGCAACCCTGGCAAAACCTTCATTTCGTCCGTGGTAGGCGAGACAGGTGCGGTTTGAAAGCTGCCTGAAAATCACTCCTGCTGCCCATCTTCTCTTTGCTGCCTGACGGCATCACGAAAGAACTTGAGTGTAATCGTATGAGGCATGCTGGTCTCGGTTCCTTGCTGGGAGCTCCTCTAGGAGCACACTAGAGCCTGCTGGCAAAGAACTGGCACCCCTGTGCTCAACTAAAATGCAGATTTCTGCCAAAGTAAGTTTAGCTATGCCCTAGTGGCGAAGAAGCATGTGTTAAAGGAAGGCTGCAACACTGTTACGTATTTCACAACTCACTGTGCACTCAACTTGGTTGTAACATCTGTGAAAAGGCACTGAATGCCTCCAAATCTTCTGCTGCGTTTGAGTCCCAGGACGCAAATGGGTTCGTTGGCTTTAAGGCTGTGAACGGGCAGCAGTAATGGCAAAGCCCTGCCCGGATCGCTCCAGAGCTCTCGTTTGGACAGCATTCAAACGGCTTCAGGAAGGCCGTTCCAAGCATCCTTACATTCCAGGCTGTCGTAGCCAGGAAGGCATTTGGATTCTTTTGAGAAACACCACTGTGCCTCACAAGTGAAACCTGCGGGCTCCTAAATACGTCTCCCTACGGCAGCCTGAAACTATATGTTTAGTTCCAGTATGAAAAAAACGGACAGCTTTACTTGAGACAATGCTGGACGTCTGGGACCATCCAGATTCACCAAGGCCTAACTTTTGCCCGGCGGGGGAATGCTCTTCTGCACGTACAGCATTCACCACGTGAAAACCTTTCTTAGCACAAGGAAGCAGTCTTACCCTAGTAGTAGAGAGGTAGGCAGAATCTTCAGATAAACCTGCTGTGTCATCAAGCTTGAAAGTCGGACACCGATGGGATCTTTCGTATTCCCCTGCAATGGAAGCTTCTTTCTTTGGGCTTCAAAGCTGCCTGAACAGCGCGAGGGGCCAGCTTCTCTTCACTGCAGGATTGTCGCTGTGGGCCAAGGCTGCGTTCTCACAAAGGCAATAAAGTACTGGCAATTGGTTTCTAAAAACTCATCCAACTGCACTCCAGATTCAGCTCCATACAAATGAAATGTGACCTAAGTCCTCAGCGTAAGGTCCAGTGTTTCACATCAGCAGAGTTGAGTGTGCAGTGGTAGCCACGAAGCCATACTCTGAAAAGGAGTGCCTTAACTCTGCTATGCCCCTGAGGACACAAAGGGCAGTGTATCGTGCACCAGTTTCTCATGATGACCACTGTGTGCTAGAAGAGAGGCCGCTGGCTTCTGAGGAACCCTAGGCGCAGTAGGTGCCCGGGAGCACTCTTCACATTCATAGCAAGGGCAACGTACTCCTTTCTGGGATGCCTAGGTAGAGTGTTCCAATCGTCATAGAGCCTAGCGAAAGCAGCGCCTGGCAGACTCTCTTTGCAAGTGGATCGTCCTCAGTGACAGAAACAGAACTGCAGTGTTACTGCACAATGTGCTTGTGATTCAGTCTGGGACACAGGATAGCACTCTCACAGAATAGAAAGCTAACCTTTGCATCCAGCCTGAAGACCAGTACATTCTTCACTCTTCACACTGTTAAGTATGTGCAGGAGCCTTGATCACCGAGGCCTACCTAAGGTACTGAAATCCTTACCCATTTCATCCTATGCAGAGGTCCCTGTGCCCACAGGAACTCCTTGGAAGAGCCCTGTGGGTCCCGTGTGTTTCCTTGAGGTAGTCAGAAACTACTGAGGAACACCTTATGAGCTCAAGTTTGAAACCGGGCAACCCTGGCAAAACCTTCATTTCGTCCGTGGTAGGCGAGACAGGTGCGGTTTGAAAGCTGCCTGAAACTCACTCCTGCGGCCCATCTTCTCTTTGCTGCCTGACGGCATCACGAAAGAACTTGAGTGTAATCGTATGAGGCATGCTGGTCTCGGTTCCTTGCTGCGAGCTCCTCCAGGAGCACACTGGAGCCTGCCGGGAAAGAACTGGCACCCCTGTGCTCAAGTAAAATGCAGATTTCTCCAAAGTAAGTTTAGCTATGCCCTAGTGGCGAAGAAGCATGTGTTTAAGGAAGGCTGCAACACTGTTACGTATTTCACGACTCATTGTGCACTCACCTTGGGTGTAACATCTGTGAAAGGGCACTGAATGCCGTCCAAATCTTCTGCTGCGTTTGAGTTGCAGGAAAAATGGGTTTGTTGGTTTTAAAGCTGTGAACGTGCAGCTGTAATGGAAAGCCCTGCCCGGATCGCTCGACAGCTCTCGTTTGTACAGCATTCAAAGGGCTTCAGGAACGCCGTTCCAAGCAGCCTTACATTCCATGCTGGCGTAGCCAGGGAGGCATTTGGATTCTTCTGAGAAACACCACTGTGCCTCACAAGTGAAACCTGTGGGCTCCCAAATACGTCTCCCTACGGCAGCCTGAAATTACATGTTTAGTTCCAGTATGAAAACAACGGACAGCTTTAGCTGTGACAATGCTGGACTTCTGGGACCATCCAGATTCACCAAGGCCTAACTGTTGCCCGGCGGGGGAATGCTCTTCTGCACGTACAGCACTCACCACGTGAAAACCTTTCTTACCACAAGGAAGCAGTCTTACCCTAGTAGTAGAGAGGTAGGCAGAATCTTCAGATAAACCTGCTGTGTCATCAAGCTTGAAAGTCGGACACCGATGGGAACGTTCATAGTCTCCTGCAATGGAAGCCACTTGCTTTGGGCTTCAAAGCTGCCTGAACAGCCCTAGGGGCCCTACTTCTCTTCACTGCAGGATGCTCGCTGTGGGCCAAGGCTGCGTTCTCTCAAAGGCAATAATGTACTGGCAATTGGTTTCTAAAAACTCATCCAACTGCACTCCAGATTCAGCTCCATACAAATGAAATGTGACCTAAGTCCTCAGCGTAAGGTCCAGTGTTTCACATCAGCAGAGTTGAGTGTGCAGTGGTAGCCACGAAGCCATACTCTGAAAAGGAGTGCCTTAACTCTGCCATGCCCCTGAGGACACATAGGGCAGTGTATGGTGCACCAGTTTCTCATGATGACCACTGTGTGCTAGAAGAGAGGCCGCTGGCTTCTGAGGAACCCTAGGCGCAGTAGGTGCCCGGGAGCACTCTTCACATTCATAGCAAGGGCAATGTAGTCCTTTCTGGGATGCCTAGGTAGAGTGCTCCAATCGTCACAGAGCCTAGCGAAAGCAGCGCCTGGCAGACTCTGTTTGCAAGTGGATCGTCCTCAGTGACTGAAACAGAACTGCACTGCTACGGCACAATGTGCTTGTGATTCAGTCTGGGACACAGGATAGCTCTCTCACAGAAGCGAAAGCTAACCATTACATCCAGCCTGAAGACCAGTACATTTTACCCACTTCACACTGTTAAGTATGTGCAAGAGCCATGGTCACCGAGACCTACCTAAGGTACTGAAATACCCGCTTCATCCTATGCAGAGGTCCCTGTGCCCACAGGAACTGCATGGAAGAGCCCTGTGGGTCCGTGTGTTTCCTTGAGGTAGTCAGAAACTACTGAGGATAACCTTATGAGCTCAAGTTTGAAACCGGGCAACCCTGGCAAAACCTTCATTTCGTCCGTGGTAGGCGAGACAGGTGTGTTTGAAAGCTGCCTGAAAATCACTCCTGCTGCCCATCTTCTCTTTGCTGCCTGACGGCATCACGAAAGAACTTGAGTGTAATCGTATGAGGCATGCTGGTCTCGGTTCCTTGCTGGGAGCTCCTCTAGGAGCACACTGGAGCCTGCTGGCAAAGAACTGGCACCCCTGTGCTCAAGTAAAATGCAGATTTCTCCCAAAGTAAGTTTAGCTATGCCCTAGTGGCGAAGAAGCATGTGTTAAAGGAAGGCTGCAACACTGTTACGTATTTCACAACTCACTGTGCACTCAACTTGGTTGTAACATCTGTGAAAAGGCACTGAATGCCTCCAAATCTTCTGCTGCGTTTGAGTCCCAGGACGCAAATGGGTTCGTTGGCTTTAAGGCTGTGAACGGGCAGCAGTAATGGCAAAGCCCTGCCCGGATCGCTCCAGAGCTCTCGTTTGTACAGCATTCAAACGGCTTCAGGAAGGCCGTTCCAAGCATCCTTACATTCCAGGCTGTCGTAGCCAGGAAGGCATTTGGATTCTTTTGAGAAACACCACTGTGCCTCACAAGTGAAACCTGCGGGCTCCTAAATACGTCTCCCTACGGCAGCCTGAAACTATATGTTTAGTTCCAGTATGAAAAAAACGGACAGCTTTACTTGAGACAATGCTGGACGTCTGGGACCATCCAGATTCACCAAGGCCTAACTTTTGCCCGGCGGGGGAATGCTCTTCTGCACGTACAGCACTCACCACGTGAAAACCTTTCTTAGCACAAGGAAGCCGTCTTACCCTAGTAGTAGAGAGGTAGGCAGAATCTTCAGATAAACCTGCTGTGTCATCAAGCTTGAAAGTCGGACACCGATGGGATCTTTCGTATTCCCCTGCAATGGAAGCTTCTTTCTTTGGGCTTCAAAGCTGCCTGAACAGCGCGAGGGGCCAGCTTCTCTTCACTGCAGGATTGTTGCTGTGGGCCAAGGCTGCGTTCTCACAAAGGCAATAATGTACTGGCAATTGGTTTCTAAAAACTCATCCAACTGCACTCCAGATTCAGCTCCATACAAATGAAATGTGACCTAAGTCCTCAGCGTAAGGTCCAGTGTTTCACATCAGCAGAGTTGAGTGTGCAGTGGTAGCCACGAAGCCATACTCTGAAAAGGAGTGCCTTAACTCTGCTATGCCCCTGAGGACACATAGGGCAGTGTATCGTGCACCAGGTTCTCATGATGACCACTGTGTGCTAGAAGAGAGGCCGCTGGCTTCTGAGGAACCCTAGGCGCAGTAGGTGCCCGGGAGCACTCTTCACATTCATAGCAAGGGCAACGTACTCCTTTCTGGGATGCCTAGGTAGAGTGTTCCAATCGTCATAGAGCCTAGCGAAAGCAGCGCCTGGCAGACTCTCTTTGCAAGTGGATCGTCCTCAGTGACAGAAACAGAACTGCAGTGTTACTGCACAATGTGCTTGTGATTCAGTCTGGGACACAGGATAGCACTCTCACAGAATAGAAAGCTAACCTTTGCATCCAGCCTGAAGACCAGTACATTCTTCACTCTTCACACTGTTAAGTATGTGCAGGAGCCTTGATCACCGAGGCCTACCTAAGGTACTGAAATCCTTACCCATTTCATCCTATGCAGAGGTCCCTGTGCCCACAGGAACTCCTTGGAAGAGCCCTGTGGGTCCCGTGTGTTTCCTTGAGGTAGTCAGAAACTAGTGAGGAACACCTTATGAGCTCAAGTTTGAAACCGGGCAACCCTGGCAAAACCTTCATTTCGTCCGTGGTAGGCGAGACAGGTGCGGTTTGAAAGCTGCCTGAAACTCACTCCTGCGGCCCATCTTCTCTTTGCTGCCTGACGGCATCACGAAAGAACTTGAGTGTAATCGTATGAGGCATGCTGGTCTCGGTTCCTTGCTGCGAGCTCCTCCAGGAGCACACTGGAGCCTGCCGGGAAAGAACTGGCACCCCTGTGCTCAAGTAAAATGCAGATTTCTCCCAAAGTAAGTTTAGCTATGCCCTAGTGGCGAAGAAGCATGTGTTAAAGGAAGGCTGCAACACTGTTACGTATTTCACGACTCATTGTGCACTCACCTTGGGTGTAACATCTGTGAAAGGGCACTGAATGCCGTCCAAATCTTCTGCTGCGTTTGAGTTGCAGGAAAAATGGGTTCGTTGGTTTTAAAGCTGTGAACGTGCAGCTGTAATGGAAAGCCCTGCCCGGATCGCTCGACAGCTCTCGTTTGTACAGCATTCAAAGGGCTTCAGGAACGCCGTTCCAAGCAGCCTTACATTCCATGCTGGCGTAGCCAGGGAGGCATTTGGATTCTTCTGAGAAACACCACTGTGCCTCACAAGTGAAACCTGTGGGCTCCCAAATACGTCTCCCTACGGCAGCCTGAAATTACATGTTTAGTTCCAGTATGAAAACAACGGACAGCTTTAGCTGTGACAATGCTGGACTTCTGGGACCATCCAGATTCACCAAGGCCTAACTGTTGCCCGGCGGGGGAATGCTCTTCTGCACGTACAGCACTCACCACGTGAAAACCTTTCTTACCACAAGGAAGCAGTCTTACCCTAGTAGTAGAGAGGTAGGCAGAATCTTCAGATAAACCTGCTGTGTCATCAAGCTTGACAGTCGGACACCGATGGGAACGTTCATAGTCTCCTGCAATGGAAGCCACTTGCTTTGGGCTTCAAAGCTGCCTGAACAGCCCTAGGGGCCCTACTTCTCTTCACTGCAGGATGCTCGCTGTGGGCCAAGGCTGCGTTCTCTCAAAGGCAATAATGTACTGGCAATTGGTTTCTAAAAACTCATCCAACTGCACTCCAGATTCAGCTCCATACAAATGAAATGTGACCTAAGTCCTCAGCGTAAGGTCCAGTGTTTCACATCAGCAGAGTTGAGTGTGCAGTGGTAGCCACGAAGCCATACTCTGAAAAGGAGTGCCTTAACTCTGCTATGCCCCTGAGGACACATAGGGAGTGTATGGTGCACCAGTTTCTCATGATGACCACTGTGTGCTAGAAGAGAGGCCGCTGGCTTCTGAGGAACCCTAGGCGCAGTAGGTGCCCGGGAGCACTCTTCACATTCATAGCAAGGGCAATGTAGTCCTTTCTGGGATACCTAGGTAGAGTGCTCCAATCGTCACAGAGCCTAGCGAAAGCAGCGCCTGGCAGACTCTGTTTGCAAGTGGATCGTCCTCAGTGACTGAAACAGAACTGCACTGCTACGGCACAATGTGCTTGTGATTCAGTCTGGGACACAGGATAGCTCTCTCACAGAAGCGAAAGCTAACCATTACATCCAGCCTGAAGACCAGTACATTTTACCCACTTCACACTGTTAAGTATGTGCAAGAGCCATGGTCACCGAGACCTACCTAAGGTACTGAAATACCCGCTTCATCCTATGCAGAGGTCCCTGTGCCCACAGGAACTGCATGGAAGAGCCCTGTGGGTCCGTGTGTTTCCTTGAGGTAGTCAGAAACTACTGAGGATAACCTTATGAGCTCAAGTTTGAAACCGGGCAACCCTGGCAAAACCTTCATTTCGTCCGTGGTAGGCGAGACAGGTGCGGTTTGAAAGCTGCCTGAAAATCACTCCTGCTGCCCATCTTCTCTTTGCTGCCTGACGGCATCACGAAAGAACTTGAGTGTAATCGTATGAGGCATGCTGGTCTCGGTTCCTTGCTGGGAGCTCCTCTAGGAGCACACTGGAGCCTGCTGGCAAAGAACTGGCACCCCTGTGCTCAACTAAAATGCAGATTTCTGCCAAAGTAAGTTTAGCTATGCCCTAGTGGTGAAGAAGCATGTGTTAAAGGAAGGCTGCAACACTGTTACGTATTTCACAACTCACTGTGCACTCAACTTGGTTGTAACATCTGTGAAAAGGCACTGAATGCCTCCAAATCTTCTGCTGCGTTTGAGTCCCAGGACGCAAATGGGTTCGTTGGCTTTAAGGCTGTGAACGGGCAGCAGTAATGGCAAAGCCCTGCCCGGATCGCTCCAGAGCTCTCGTTTGTACAGCATTCAAACGGCTTCAGGAAGGTCGTTCCAAGCATCCTTACATTCCAGGCTGTCGTAGCCAGGAAGGCATTTGGATTCTTTTGAGAAACACCACTGTGCCTCACAAGTGAAACCTGCGGGCTCCTAAATACGTCTCCCTACGGCAGCCTGAAACTATATGTTTAGTTCCAGTATGAAAAAAACGGACAGCTTTACTTGAGACAATGCTGGACGTCTGGGACCATCCAGATTCACCAAGGCCTAACTTTTGCCCGGCGGGGGAATGCTCTTCTGCACGTACAGCACTCACCACGTGAAAACCTTTCTTAGCACAAGGAAGCAGTCTTACCCTAGTAGTAGAGAGGTAGGCAGAATCTTCAGATAAACCTGCTGTGTCATCAAGCTTGAAAGTCGGACACCGATGGGATCTTTCGTATTCCCCTGCAATGGAAGCTTCTTTCTTTGGGCTTCAAAGCTGCCTGAACAGCGCGAGGGGCCAGCTTCTCTTCACTGCAGGATTGTCGCTGTGGGCCAAGGCTGCGTTCTCACAAAGGCAATAAAGTACTGGCAATTGGTTTCTAAAAACTCATCCAACTGCACTCCAGATTCAGCTCCATACAAATGAAATGTGACCTAAGTCCTCAGCGTAAGGTCCAGTGTTTCACATCAGCAGAGTTGAGTGTGCAGTGGTAGCCACGAAGCCATACTCTGAAAAGGAGTGCCTTAACTCTGCTATGCCCCTGAGGACACATAGGGCAGTGTATCGTGCACCAGTTTCTCATGATGACCACTGTGTGCTAGAAGAGAGGCCGCTGGCTTCTGAGGAACCCTAGGCGCAGTAGGTGCCCGGGAGCACTCTTCACATTCATAGCAAGGGCAACGTACTCCTTTCTGGGATGCCTAGGTAGAGTGTTCCAATCGTCATAGAGCCTAGCGAAAGCAGCGCCTGGCAGACTCTCTTTGCAAGTGGATCGTCCTCAGTGACAGAAACAGAACTGCAGTGTTACTGCACAATGTGCTTGTGATTCAGTCTGGGACACAGGATAGCACTCTCACAGAATAGAAAGCTAACCTTTGCATCCAGCCTGAAGACCAGTACATTCTTCACTCTTCACACTGTTAAGTATGTGCAGGAGCCTTGATCACCGAGGCCTACCTAAGGTACTGAAATCCTTACCCATTTCATCCTATGCAGAGGTCCCTGTGCCCACAGGAACTCCTTGGAAGAGCCCTGTGGGTCCCGTGTGTTTCCTTGAGGTAGTCAGAAACTACTGAGGAACACCTTATGAGCTCAAGTTTGAAACCGGGCAACCCTGGCAAAACCTTCATTTCGTCCGTGGTAGGCGAGACAGGTGCGGTTTGAAAGCTGCCTGAAACTCACTCCTGCGGCCCATCTTCTCTTTGCTGCCTGACGGCATCACGAAAGAACTTGAGTGTAATCGTATGAGGCATGCTGGTCTCGGTTCCTTGCTGCGAGCTCCTCCAGGAGCACACTGGAGCCTGCCGGGAAAGAACTGGCACCCCTGTGCTCAAGTAAAATGCAGATTTCTCCCAAAGTAAGTTTAGCTATGCCCTAGTGGCGAAGAAGCATGTGTTAAAGGAAGGCTGCAACACTGTTACGTATTTCACGACTCATTGTGCACTCACCTTGGGTGTAACATCTGTGAAAGGGCACTGAATGCCGTCCAAATCTTCTGCTGCGTTTGAGTTGCAGGAAAAATGGGTTCGTTGGTTTTAAAGCTGTGAACGTGCAGCTGTAATGGAAAGCCCTGCCCGGATCGCTCGACAGCTCTCGTTTGTACAGCATTCAAAGGGCTTCAGGAACGCCGTTCCAAGCAGCCTTACATTCCATGCTGGCGTAGCCAGGGAGGCATTTGGATTCTTCTGAGAAACACCACTGTGCCTCACAAGTGAAACCTGTGGGCTCCCAAATACGTCTCCCTACGGCAGCCTGAAACTATATGTTTAGTTCCAGTATGAAAAAAACGGACAGCTTTACTTGAGACAATGCTGGACGTCTGGGACCATCCAGATTCACCAAGGCCTAACTTTTGCCCGGCGGGGGAATGCTCTTCTGCACGTACAGCACTCACCACGTGAAAACCTTTCTTAGCACAAGGAAGCAGTCTTACCCTAGTAGTAGAGAGGTAGGCAGAATCTTCAGATAAACCTGCTGTGTCATCAAGCTTGAAAGTCGGACACCGATGGGATCTTTCGTATTCCCCTGCAATGGAAGCTTCTTTCTTTGGGCTTCAAAGCTGCCTGAACAGCGCGAGGGGCCAGCTTCTCTTCACTGCAGGATTGTCGCTGTGGGCCAAGGCTGCGTTCTCACAAAGGCAATAAAGTACTGGCAATTGGTTTCTAAAAACTCATCCAACTGCACTCCAGATTCAGCTCCATACAAATGAAATGTGACCTAAGTCCTCAGCGTAAGGTCCAGTGTTTCACATCAGCAGAGTTGAGTGTGCAGTGGTAGCCACGAAGCCATACTCTGAAAAGGAGTGCCTTAACTCTGCTATGCCCCTGAGGACACATAGGGAGTGTATGGTGCACCAGTTTCTCATGATGACCACTGTGTGCTAGAAGAGAGGCCGCTGGCTTCTGAGGAACCCTAGGCGCAGTAGGTGCCCGGGAGCACTCTTCACATTCATAGCAAGGGCAATGTAGTCCTTTCTGGGATGCCTAGGTAGAGTGCTCCAATCGTCACAGAGCCTAGCGAAAGCAGCGCCTGGCAGACTCTGTTTGCAAGTGGATCGTCCTCAGTGACTGAAACAGAACTGCACTGCTACGGCACAATGTGCTTGTGATTCAGTCTGGGACACAGGATAGCTCTCTCACAGAAGCGAAAGCTAACCATTACATCCAGCCTGAAGACCAGTACATTTTACCCACTTCACACTGTTAAGTATGTGCAAGAGCCATGGTCACCGAGACCTACCTAAGGTACTGAAATACCCGCTTCATCCTATGCAGAGGTCCCTGTGCCCACAGGAACTGCATGGAAGAGCCCTGTGGGTCCGTGTGTTTCCTTGAGGTAGTCAGAAACTACTGAGGATAACCTTATGAGCTCAAGTTTGAAACCGGGCAACCCTGGCAAAACCTTCATTTCGTCCGTGGTAGGCGAGACAGGTGCGGTTTGAAAGCTGCCTGAAAATCACTCCTGCTGCCCATCTTCTCTTTGCTGCCTGACGGCATCACGAAAGAACTTGAGTGTAATCGTATGAGGCATGCTGGTCTCGGTTCCTTGCTGGGAGCTCCTCTAGGAGCACACTAGAGCCTGCTGGCAAAGAACTGGCACCCCTGTGCTCAACTAAAATGCAGATTTCTGCCAAAGTAAGTTTAGCTATGCCCTAGTGGCGAAGAAGCATGTGTTAAAGGAAGGCTGCAACACTGTTACGTATTTCACAACTCACTGTGCACTCAACTTGGTTGTAACATCTGTGAAAAGGCACTGAATGCCTCCAAATCTTCTGCTGCGTTTGAGTCCCAGGACGCAAATGGGTTCGTTGGCTTTAAGGCTGTGAACGGGCAGCAGTAATGGCAAAGCCCTGCCCGGATCGCTCCAGAGCTCTCGTTTGGACAGCATTCAAACGGCTTCAGGAAGGCCGTTCCAAGCATCCTTACATTCCAGGCTGTCGTAGCCAGGAAGGCATTTGGATTCTTTTGAGAAACACCACTGTGCCTCACAAGTGAAACCTGCGGGCTCCTAAATACGTCTCCCTACGGCAGCCTGAAACTATATGTTTAGTTCCAGTATGAAAAAAACGGACAGCTTTACTTGAGACAATGCTGGACGTCTGGGACCATCCAGATTCACCAAGGCCTAACTTTTGCCCGGCGGGGGAATGCTCTTCTGCACGTACAGCATTCACCACGTGAAAACCTTTCTTAGCACAAGGAAGCAGTCTTACCCTAGTAGTAGAGAGGTAGGCAGAATCTTCAGATAAACCTGCTGTGTCATCAAGCTTGAAAGTCGGACACCGATGGGATCTTTCGTATTCCCCTGCAATGGAAGCTTCTTTCTTTGGGCTTCAAAGCTGCCTGAACAGCGCGAGGGGCCAGCTTCTCTTCACTGCAGGATTGTCGCTGTGGGCCAAGGCTGCGTTCTCACAAAGGCAATAAAGTACTGGCAATTGGTTTCTAAAAACTCATCCAACTGCACTCCAGATTCAGCTCCATACAAATGAAATGTGACCTAAGTCCTCAGCGTAAGGTCCAGTGTTTCACATCAGCAGAGTTGAGTGTGCAGTGGTAGCCACGAAGCCATACTCTGAAAAGGAGTGCCTTAACTCTGCTATGCCCCTGAGGACACATAGGGCAGTGTATCGTGCACCAGTTTCTCATGATGACCACTGTGTGCTAGAAGAGAGGCCGCTGGCTTCTGAGGAACCCTAGGCGCAGTAGGTGCCCGGGAGCACTCTTCACATTCATAGCAAGGGCAACGTACTCCTTTCTGGGATGCCTAGGTAGAGTGTTCCAATCGTCATAGAGCCTAGCGAAAGCAGCGCCTGGCAGACTCTCTTTGCAAGTGGATCGTCCTCAGTGACAGAAACAGAACTGCAGTGTTACTGCACAATGTGCTTGTGATTCAGTCTGGGACACAGGATAGCACTCTCACAGAATAGAAAGCTAACCTTTGCATCCAGCCTGAAGACCAGTACATTCTTCACTCTTCACACTGTTAAGTATGTGCAGGAGCTTTGATCACCGAGGCCTACCTAAGGTACTGAAATCCTTACCCATTTCATCCTATGCAGAGGTCCCTGTGCCCACAGGAACTCCTTGGAAGAGCCCTGTGGGTCCCGTGTGTTTCCTTGAGGTGTTCAGAAACTACTGAGGAACACCTTATGAGCTCAAGTTTGAAACCGGGCAACCCTGGCAAAACCTTCATTTCGTCCGTGGTAGGCGAGACAGGTGCGGTTTGAAAGCTGCCTGAAACTCACTCCTGCGGCCCATCTTCTCTTTGCTGCCTGACGGCATCACGAAAGAACTTGAGTGTAATCGTATGAGGCATGCTGGTCTCGGTTCCTTGCTGCGAGCTCCTCCAGGAGCACACTGGAGCCTGCCGGGAAAGAACTGGCACCCCTGTGCTCAAGTAAAATGCAGATTTCTCCCAAAGTAAGTTTAGCTATGCCCTAGTGGCGAAGAAGCATGTGTTTAAGGAAGGCTGCAACACTGTTACGTATTTCACGACTCATTGTGCACTCACCTTGGGTGTAACATCTGTGAAAGGGCACTGAATGCCGTCCAAATCTTCTGCTGCGTTTGAGTTGCAGGAAAAATGGGTTTGTTGGTTTTAAAGCTGTGAACGTGCAGCTGTAATGGAAAGCCCTGCCCGGATCGCTCGACAGCTCTCGTTTGTACAGCATTCAAAGGGCTTCAGGAACGCCGTTCCAAGCAGCCTTACATTCCATGCTGGCGTAGCCAGGGAGGCATTTGGATTCTTCTGAGAAACACCACTGTGCCTCACAAGTGAAACCTGTGGGCTCCCAAATACGTCTCCCTACGGCAGCCTGAAATTACATGTTTAGTTCCAGTATGAAAACAACGGACAGCTTTAGCTGTGACAATGCTGGACTTCTGGGACCATCCAGATTCACCAAGGCCTAACTGTTGCCCGGCGGGGGAATGCTCTTCTGCACGTACAGCACTCACCACGTGAAAACCTTTCTTACCACAAGGAAGCAGTCTTACCCTAGTAGTAGAGAGGTAGGCAGAATCTTCAGATAAACCTGCTGTGTCATCAAGCTTGAAAGTCGGACACCGATGGGAACGTTCATAGTCTCCTGCAATGGAAGCCACTTGCTTTGGGCTTCAAAGCTGCCTGAACAGCCCTAGGGGCCCTACTTCTCTTCACTGCAGGATGCTCGCTGTGGGCCAAGGCTGCGTTCTCTCAAAGGCAATAATGTACTGGCAATTGGTTTCTAAAAACTCATCCAACTGCACTCCAGATTCAGCTCCATACAAATGAAATGTGACCTAAGTCCTCAGCGTAAGGTCCAGTGTTTCACATCAGCAGAGTTGAGTGTGCAGTGGTAGCCACGAAGCCATACTCTGAAAAGGAGTGCCTTAACTCTGCCATGCCCCTGAGGACACATAGGGCAGTGTATGGTGCACCAGTTTCTCATGATGACCACTGTGTGCTAGAAGAGAGGCCGCTGGCTTCTGAGGAACCCTAGGCGCAGTAGGTGCCCGGGAGCACTCTTCACATTCATAGCAAGGGCAATGTAGTCCTTTCTGGGATGCCTAGGTAGAGTGCTCCAATCGTCACAGAGCCTAGCGAAAGCAGCGCCTGGCAGACTCTGTTTGCAAGTGGATCGTCCTCAGTGACTGAAACAGAACTGCACTGCTACGGCACAATGTGCTTGTGATTCAGTCTGGGACACAGGATAGCTCTCTCACAGAAGCGAAAGCTAACCATTACATCCAGCCTGAAGACCAGTACATTTTACCCATTTCACACTGTTAAGTATGTGCAAGAGCCATGGTCACCGAGACCTACCTAAGGTACTGAAATACCCGCTTCATCCTATGCAGAGGTCCCTGTGCCCACAGGAACTGCATGGAAGAGCCCTGTGGGTCCGTGTGTTTCCTTGAGGTAGTCAGAAACTACTGAGGATAACCTTATGAGCTCAAGTTTGAAACCGGGCAACCCTGGCAAAACCTTCATTTCGTCCGTGGTAGGCGAGACAGGTGCGGTTTGAAAGCTGCCTGAAAATCACTCCTGCTGCCCATCTTCTCTTTGCTGCCTGACGGCATCACGAAAGAACTTGAGTGTAATCGTATGAGGCATGCTGGTCTCGGTTCCTTGCTGGGAGCTCCTCTAGGAGCACACTAGAGCCTGCTGGCAAAGAACTGGCACCCCTGTGCTCAACTAAAATGCAGATTTCTGCCAAAGTAAGTTTAGCTATGCCCTAGTGGCGAAGAAGCATGTGTTAAAGGAAGGCTGCAACACTGTTACGTATTTCACAACTCACTGTGCACTCAACTTGGTTGTAACATCTGTGAAAAGGCACTGAATGCCTCCAAATCTTCTGCTGCGTTTGAGTCCCAGGACGCAAATGGGTTCGTTGGCTTTAAGGCTGTGAACGGGCAGCAGTAATGGCAAAGCCCTGCCCGGATCGCTCCAGAGCTCTCGTTTGGACAGCATTCAAACGGCTTCAGGAAGGCCGTTCCAAGCATCCTTACATTCCAGGCTGTCGTAGCCAGGAAGGCATTTGGATTCTTTTGAGAAACACCACTGTGCCTCACAAGTGAAACCTGCGGGCTCCTAAATACGTCTCCCTACGGCAGCCTGAAACTATATGTTTAGTTCCAGTATGAAAAAAACGGACAGCTTTACTTGAGACAATGCTGGACGTCTGGGACCATCCAGATTCACCAAGGCCTAACTTTTGCCCGGCGGGGGAATGCTCTTCTGCACGTACAGCATTCACCACGTGAAAACCTTTCTTAGCACAAGGAAGCAGTCTTACCCTAGTAGTAGAGAGGTAGGCAGAATCTTCAGATAAACCTGCTGTGTCATCAAGCTTGAAAGTCGGACACCGATGGGATCTTTCGTATTCCCCTGCAATGGAAGCTTCTTTCTTTGGGCTTCAAAGCTGCCTGAACAGCGCGAGGGGCCAGCTTCTCTTCACTGCAGGATTGTCGCTGTGGGCCAAGGCTGCGTTCTCACAAAGGCAATAAAGTACTGGCAATTGGTTTCTAAAAACTCATCCAACTGCACTCCAGATTCAGCTCCATACAAATGAAATGTGACCTAAGTCCTCAGCGTAAGGTCCAGTGTTTCACATCAGCAGAGTTGAGTGTGCAGTGGTAGCCACGAAGCCATACTCTGAAAAGGAGTGCCTTAACTCTGCTATGCCCCTGAGGACACATAGGGCAGTGTATCGTGCACCAGTTTCTCATGATGACCACTGTGTGCTAGAAGAGAGGCCGCTGGCTTCTGAGGAACCCTAGGCGCAGTAGGTGCCCGGGAGCACTCTTCACATTCATAGCAAGGGCAACGTACTCCTTTCTGGGATGCCTAGGTAGAGTGTTCCAATCGTCATAGAGCCTAGCGAAAGCAGCGCCTGGCAGACTCTCTTTGCAAGTGGATCGTCCTCAGTGACAGAAACAGAACTGCAGTGTTACTGCACAATGTGCTTGTGATTCAGTCTGGGACACAGGATAGCACTCTCACAGAATAGAAAGCTAACCTTTGCATCCAGCCTGAAGACCAGTACATTCTTCACTCTTCACACTGTTAAGTATGTGCAGGAGCTTTGATCACCGAGGCCTACCTAAGGTACTGAAATCCTTACCCATTTCATCCTATGCAGAGGTCCCTGTGCCCACAGGAACTCCTTGGAAGAGCCCTGTGGGTCCCGTGTGTTTCCTTGAGGTGTTCAGAAACTACTGAGGAACACCTTATGAGCTCAAGTTTGAAACCGGGCAACCCTGGCAAAACCTTCATTTCGTCCGTGGTAGGCGAGACAGGTGCGGTTTGAAAGCTGCCTGAAACTCACTCCTGCGGCCCATCTTCTCTTTGCTGCCTGACGGCATCACGAAAGAACTTGAGTGTAATCGTATGAGGCATGCTGGTCTCGGTTCCTTGCTGCGAGCTCCTCCAGGAGCACACTGGAGCCTGCTGGCAAAGAACTGGCACCCCTGTGCTCAAGTAAAATGCAGATTTCTCCCAAAGTAAGTTTAGCTATGCCCTAGTGGCGAAGAAGCATGTGTTTAAGGAAGGCTGCAACACTGTTACGTATTTCACGACTCATTGTGCACTCACCTTGGGTGTAACATCTGTGAAAGGGCACTGAATGCCGTCCAAATCTTCTGCTGCGTTTGAGTTGCAGGAAAAATGGGTTTGTTGGTTTTAAAGCTGTGAACGTGCAGCTGTAATGGAAAGCCCTGCCCGGATCGCTCGACAGCTCTCGTTTGTACAGCATTCAAAGGGCTTCAGGAACGCCGTTCCAAGCAGCCTTACATTCCATGCTGGCGTAGCCAGGGAGGCATTTGGATTCTTCTGAGAAACACCACTGTGCCTCACAAGTGAAACCTGTGGGCTCCCAAATACGTCTCCCTACGGCAGCCTGAAATTACATGTTTAGTTCCAGTATGAAAACAACGGACAGCTTTAGCTGTGACAATGCTGGACTTCTGGGACCATCCAGATTCACCAAGGCCTAACTGTTGCCCGGCGGGGGAATGCTCTTCTGCACGTACAGCACTCACCACGTGAAAACCTTTCTTACCACAAGGAAGCAGTCTTACCCTAGTAGTAGAGAGGTAGGCAGAATCTTCAGATAAACCTGCTGTGTCATCAAGCTTGAAAGTCGGACACCGATGGGAACGTTCATAGTCTCCTGCAATGGAAGCCACTTGCTTTGGGCTTCAAAGCTGCCTGAACAGCCCTAGGGGCCCTACTTCTCTTCACTGCAGGATGCTCGCTGTGGGCCAAGGCTGCGTTCTCTCAAAGGCAATAATGTACTGGCAATTGGTTTCTAAAAACTCATCCAACTGCACTCCAGATTCAGCTCCATACAAATGAAATGTGACCTAAGTCCTCAGCGTAAGGTCCAGTGTTTCACATCAGCAGAGTTGAGTGTGCAGTGGTAGCCACGAAGCCATACTCTGAAAAGGAGTGCCTTAACTCTGCCATGCCCCTGAGGACACATAGGGCAGTGTATGGTGCACCAGTTTCTCATGATGACCACTGTGTGCTAGAAGAGAGGCCGCTGGCTTCTGAGGAACCCTAGGCGCAGTAGGTGCCCGGGAGCACTCTTCACATTCATAGCAAGGGCAATGTAGTCCTTTCTGGGATGCCTAGGTAGAGTGCTCCAATCGTCACAGAGCCTAGCGAAAGCAGCGCCTGGCAGACTCTGTTTGCAAGTGGATCGTCCTCAGTGACTGAAACAGAACTGCACTGCTACGGCACAATGTGCTTGTGATTCAGTCTGGGACACAGGATAGCTCTCTCACAGAAGCGAAAGCTAACCATTACATCCAGCCTGAAGACCAGTACATTTTACCCACTTCACACTGTTAAGTATGTGCAAGAGCCATGGTCACCGAGACCTACCTAAGGTACTGAAATACCCGCTTCATCCTATGCAGAGGTCCCTGTGCCCACAGGAACTGCATGGAAGAGCCCTGTGGGTCCGTGTGTTTCCTTGAGGTAGTCAGAAACTACTGAGGATAACCTTATGAGCTCAAGTTTGAAACCGGGCAACCCTGGCAAAACCTTCATTTCGTCCGTGGTAGGCGAGACAGGTGCGGTTTGAAAGCTGCCTGAAAATCACTCCTGCTGCCCATCTTCTCTTTGCTGCCTGACGGCATCACGAAAGAACTTGAGTGTAATCGTATGAGGCATGCTGGTCTCGGTTCCTTGCTGGGAGCTCCTCTAGGAGCACACTAGAGCCTGCTGGCAAAGAACTGGCACCCCTGTGCTCAACTAAAATGCAGATTTCTGCCAAAGTAAGTTTAGCTATGCCCTAGTGGCGAAGAAGCATGTGTTAAAGGAAGGCTGCAACACTGTTACGTATTTCACAACTCACTGTGCACTCAACTTGGTTGTAACATCTGTGAAAAGGCACTGAATGCCTCCAAATCTTCTGCTGCGTTTGAGTCCCAGGACGCAAATGGGTTCGTTGGCTTTAAGGCTGTGAACGGGCAGCAGTAATGGCAAAGCCCTGCCCGGATCGCTCCAGAGCTCTCGTTTGGACAGCATTCAAACGGCTTCAGGAAGGCCGTTCCAAGCATCCTTACATTCCAGGCTGTCGTAGCCAGGAAGGCATTTGGATTCTTTTGAGAAACACCACTGTGCCTCACAAGTGAAACCTGCGGGCTCCTAAATATGTCTCCCTACGGCAGCCTGAAACTATATGTTTAGTTCCAGTATGAAAAAAACGGACAGCTTTACTTGAGACAATGCTGGACGTCTGGGACCATCCAGATTCACCAAGGCCTAACTTTTGCCCGGCGGGGGAATGCTCTTCTGCACGTACAGCATTCACCACGTGAAAACCTTTCTTAGCACAAGGAAGCAGTCTTACCCTAGTAGTAGAGAGGTAGGCAGAATCTTCAGATAAACCTGCTGTGTCATCAAGCTTGAAAGTCGGACACCGATGGGATCTTTCGTATTCCTCTGCAATGGAAGCTTCTTTCTTTGGGCTTCAAAGCTGCCTGAACAGCGCGAGGGGCCAGCTTCTCTTCACTGCAGGATTGTCGCTGTGGGGCAAGGCTGCGTTCTCACAAAGGCAATAAAGTACTGGCAATTGGTTTCTAAAAACTCATCCAACTGCACTCCAGATTCAGCTCCATACAAATGAAATGTGACCTAAGTCCTCAGCGTAAGGTCCAGTGTTTCACATCAGCAGAGTTGAGTGTGCAGTGGTAGCCACGAAGCCATACTCTGAAAAGGAGTGCCTTAACTCTGCTATGCCCCTGAGGACACATAGGGCAGTGTATCGTGCACCAGTTTCTCATGATGACCACTGTGTGCTAGAAGAGAGGCCGCTGGCTTCTGAGGAACCCTAGGCGCAGTAGGTGCCCGGGAGCACTCTTCACATTCATAGCAAGGGCAACGTACTCCTTTCTGGGATGCCTAGGTAGAGTGTTCCAATCGTCATAGAGCCTAGCGAAAGCAGCGCCTGGCAGACTCTCTTTGCAAGTGGATCGTCCTCAGTGACAGAAACAGAACTGCAGTGTTACTGCACAATGTGCTTGTGATTCAGTCTGGGACACAGGATAGCACTCTCACAGAATAGAAAGCTAACCTTTGCATCCAGCCTGAAGACCAGTACATTCTTCACTCTTCACACTGTTAAGTATGTGCAGGAGCCTTGATCACCGAGGCCTACCTAAGGTACTGAAATCCTTACCCATTTCATCCTATGCAGAGGTCCCTGTGCCCACAGGAACTCCTTGGAAGAGCCCTGTGGGTCCCGTGTGTTTCCTTGAGGTAGTCAGAAACTACTGAGGAACACCTTATGAGCTCAAGTTTGAAACCGGGCAACCCTGGCAAAACCTTCATTTCGTCCGTGGTAGGCGAGACAGGTGCGGTTTGAAAGCTGCCTGAAACTCACTCCTGCGGCCCATCTTCTCTTTGCTGCCTGACGGCATCACGAAAGAACTTGAGTGTAATCGTATGAGGCATGCTGGTCTCGGTTCCTTGCTGCGAGCTCCTCCAGGAGCACACTGGAGCCTGCCGGGAAAGAACTGGCACCCCTGTGCTCAAGTAAAATGCAGATTTCTCCCAAAGTAAGTTTAGCTATGCCCTAGTGGCGAAGAAGCATGTGTTTAAGGAAGGCTGCAACACTGTTACGTATTTCACGACTCATTGTGCACTCACCTTGGGTGTAACATCTGTGAAAGGGCACTGAATGCCGTCCAAATCTTCTGCTGCGTTTGAGTTGCAGGAAAAATGGGTTTGTTGGTTTTAAAGCTGTGAACGTGCAGCTGTAATGGAAAGCCCTGCCCGGATCGCTCGACAGCTCTCGTTTGTACAGCATTCAAAGGGCTTCAGGAACGCCGTTCCAAGCAGCCTTACATTCCATGCTGGCGTAGCCAGGGAGGCATTTGGATTCTTCTGAGAAACACCACTGTGCCTCACAAGTGAAACCTGTGGGCTCCCAAATACGTCTCCCTACGGCAGCCTGAAATTACATGTTTAGTTCCAGTATGAAAACAACGGACAGCTTTAGCTGTGACAATGCTGGACTTCTGGGACCATCCAGATTCACCAAGGCCTAACTGTTGCCCGGCGGGGGAATGCTCTTCTGCACGTACAGCACTCACCACGTGAAAACCTTTCTTACCACAAGGAAGCAGTCTTACCCTAGTAGTAGAGAGGTAGGCAGAATCTTCAGATAAACCTGCTGTGTCATCAAGCTTGAAAGTCGGACACCGATGGGAACGTTCATAGTCTCCTGCAATGGAAGCCACTTGCTTTGGGCTTCAAAGCTGCCTGAACAGCCCTAGGGGCCCTACTTCTCTTCACTGCAGGATGCTCGCTGTGGGCCAAGGCTGCGTTCTCTCAAAGGCAATAATGTACTGGCAATTGGTTTCTAAAAACTCATCCAACTGCACTCCAGATTCAGCTCCATACAAATGAAATGTGACCTAAGTCCTCAGCGTAAGGTCCAGTGTTTCACATCAGCAGAGTTGAGTGTGCAGTGGTAGCCACGAAGCCATACTCTGAAAAGGAGTGCCTTAACTCTGCCATGCCCCTGAGGACACATAGGGCAGTGTATGGTGCACCAGTTTCTCATGATGACCACTGTGTGCTAGAAGAGAGGCCGCTGGCTTCTGAGGAACCCTAGGCGCAGTAGGTGCCCGGGAGCACTCTTCACATTCATAGCAAGGGCAATGTAGTCCTTTCTGGGATGCCTAGGTAGAGTGCTCCAATCGTCACAGAGCCTAGCGAAAGCAGCGCCTGGCAGACTCTGTTTGCAAGTGGATCGTCCTCAGTGACTGAAACAGAACTGCACTGCTACGGCACAATGTGCTTGTGATTCAGTCTGGGACACAGGATAGCTCTCTCACAGAAGCGAAAGCTAACCATTACATCCAGCCTGAAGACCAGTACATTTTACCCACTTCACACTGTTAAGTATGTGCAAGAGCCATGGTCACCGAGACCTACCTAAGGTACTGAAATACCCGCTTCATCCTATGCAGAGGTCCCTGTGCCCACAGGAACTGCATGGAAGAGCCCTGTGGGTCCGTGTGTTTCCTTGAGGTAGTCAGAAACTACTGAGGATAACCTTATGAGCTCAAGTTTGAAACCGGGCAACCCTGGCAAAACCTTCATTTCGTCCGTGGTAGGCGAGACAGGTGTGTTTGAAAGCTGCCTGAAAATCACTCCTGCTGCCCATCTTCTCTTTGCTGCCTGACGGCATCACGAAGGAACTTGAGTGTAATCGTATGAGGCATGCTGGTCTCGGTTCCTTGCTGGGAGCTCCTCTAGGAGCACACTGGAGCCTGCTGGCAAAGAACTGGCACCCCTGTGCTCAAGTAAAATGCAGATTTCTCCCAAAGTAAGTTTAGCTATGCCCTAGTGGCGAAGAAGCATGTGTTAAAGGAAGGCTGCAACACTGTTACGTATTTCACAACTCACTGTGCACTCAACTTGGTTGTAACATCTGTGAAAAGGCACTGAATGCCTCCAAATCTTCTGCTGCGTTTGAGTCCCAGGACGCAAATGGGTTCGTTGGCTTTAAGGCTGTGAACGGGCAGCAGTAATGGCAAAGCCCTGCCCGGATCGCTCCAGAGCTCTCGTTTGTACAGCATTCAAACGGCTTCAGGAAGGCCGTTCCAAGCATCCTTACATTCCAGGCTGTCGTAGCCAGGAAGGCATTTGGATTCTTTTGAGAAACACCACTGTGCCTCACAAGTGAAACCTGCGGGCTCCTAAATACGTCTCCCTACGGCAGCCTGAAACTATATGTTTAGTTCCAGTATGAAAAAAACGGACAGCTTTACTTGAGACAATGCTGGACGTCTGGGACCATCCAGATTCACCAAGGCCTAACTTTTGCCCGGCGGGGGAATGCTCTTCTGCACGTACAGCACTCACCACGTGAAAACCTTTCTTAGCACAAGGAAGCCGTCTTACCCTAGTAGTAGAGAGGTAGGCAGAATCTTCAGATAAACCTGCTGTGTCATCAAGCTTGAAAGTCGGACACCGATGGGATCTTTCGTATTCCCCTGCAATGGAAGCTTCTTTCTTTGGGCTTCAAAGCTGCCTGAACAGCGCGAGGGGCCAGCTTCTCTTCACTGCAGGATTGTTGCTGTGGGCCAAGGCTGCGTTCTCACAAAGGCAATAATGTACTGGCAATTGGTTTCTAAAAACTCATCCAACTGCACTCCAGATTCAGCTCCATACAAATGAAATGTGACCTAAGTCCTCAGCGTAAGGTCCAGTGTTTCACATCAGCAGAGTTGAGTGTGCAGTGGTAGCCACGAAGCCATACTCTGAAAAGGAGTGCCTTAACTCTGCTATGCCCCTGAGGACACATAGGGCAGTGTATCGTGCACCAGGTTCTCATGATGACCACTGTGTGCTAGAAGAGAGGCCGCTGGCTTCTGAGGAACCCTAGGCGCAGTAGGTGCCCGGGAGCACTCTTCACATTCATAGCAAGGGCAACGTACTCCTTTCTGGGATGCCTAGGTAGAGTGTTCCAATCGTCATAGAGCCTAGCGAAAGCAGCGCCTGGCAGACTCTCTTTGCAAGTGGATCGTCCTCAGTGACAGAAACAGAACTGCAGTGTTACTGCACAATGTGCTTGTGATTCAGTCTGGGACACAGGATAGCACTCTCACAGAATAGAAAGCTAACCTTTGCATCCAGCCTGAAGACCAGTACATTCTTCACTCTTCACACTGTTAAGTATGTGCAGGAGCCTTGATCACCGAGGCCTACCTAAGGTACTGAAATCCTTACCCATTTCATCCTATGCAGAGGTCCCTGTGCCCACAGGAACTCCTTGGAAGAGCCCTGTGGGTCCCGTGTGTTTCCTTGAGGTAGTCAGAAACTACTGAGGAACACCTTATGAGCTCAAGTTTGAAACCGGGCAACCCTGGCAAAACCTTCATTTCGTCCGTGGTAGGCGAGACAGGTGCGGTTTGAAAGCTGCCTGAAACTCACTCCTGCGGCCCATCTTCTCTTTGCTGCCTGACGGCATCACGAAAGAACTTGAGTGTAATCGTATGAGGCATGCTGGTCTCGGTTCCTTGCTGCGAGCTCCTCCAGGAGCACACTGGAGCCTGCCGGGAAAGAACTGGCACCCCTGTGCTCAAGTAAAATGCAGATTTCTCCCAAAGTAAGTTTAGCTATGCCCTAGTGGCGAAGAAGCATGTGTTAAAGGAAGGCTGCAACACTGTTACGTATTTCACGACTCATTGTGCACTCACCTTGGGTGTAACATCTGTGAAAGGGCACTGAATGCCGTCCAAATCTTCTGCTGCGTTTGAGTTGCAGGAAAAATGGGTTCGTTGGTTTTAAAGCTGTGAACGTGCAGCTGTAATGGAAAGCCCTGCCCGGATCGCTCGACAGCTCTCGTTTGTACAGCATTCAAAGGGCTTCAGGAACGCCGTTCCAAGCAGCCTTACATTCCATGCTGGCGTAGCCAGGGAGGCATTTGGATTCTTCTGAGAAACACCACTGTGCCTCACAAGTGAAACCTGTGGGCTCCCAAATACGTCTCCCTACGGCAGCCTGAAATTACATGTTTAGTTCCAGTATGAAAACAACGGACAGCTTTAGCTGTGACAATGCTGGACTTCTGGGACCATCCAGATTCACCAAGGCCTAACTGTTGCCCGGCGGGGGAATGCTCTTCTGCACGTACAGCACTCACCACGTGAAAACCTTTCTTACCACAAGGAAGCAGTCTTACCCTAGTAGTAGAGAGGTAGGCAGAATCTTCAGATAAACCTGCTGTGTCATCAAGCTTGACAGTCGGACACCGATGGGAACGTTCATAGTCTCCTGCAATGGAAGCCACTTGCTTTGGGCTTCAAAGCTGCCTGAACAGCCCTAGGGGCCCTACTTCTCTTCACTGCAGGATGCTCGCTGTGGGCCAAGGCTGCGTTCTCTCAAAGGCAATAATGTACTGGCAATTGGTTTCTAAAAACTCATCCAACTGCACTCCAGATTCAGCTCCATACAAATGAAATGTGACCTAAGTCCTCAGCGTAAGGTCCAGTGTTTCACATCAGCAGAGTTGAGTGTGCAGTGGTAGCCACGAAGCCATACTCTGAAAAGGAGTGCCTTAACTCTGCTATGCCCCTGAGGACACATAGGGAGTGTATGGTGCACCAGTTTCTCATGATGACCACTGTGTGCTAGAAGAGAGGCCGCTGGCTTCTGAGGAACCCTAGGCGCAGTAGGTGCCCGGGAGCACTCTTCACATTCATAGCAAGGGCAATGTAGTCCTTTCTGGGATGCCTAGGTAGAGTGCTCCAATCGTCACAGAGCCTAGCGAAAGCAGCGCCTGGCAGACTCTCTTTGCAAGTGGATCGTCCTCAGTGACTGAAACAGAACTGCACTGCTACGGCACAATGTGCTTGTGATTCAGTCTGGGACACAGGATAGCTCTCTCACAGAAGCGAAAGCTAACCATTACATCCAGCCTGAAGACCAGTACATTTTACCCACTTCACACTGTTAAGTATGTGCAAGAGCCATGGTCACCGAGACCTACCTAAGGTACTGAAATACCCGCTTCATCCTATGCAGAGGTCCCTGTGCCCACAGGAACTGCATGGAAGAGCCCTGTGGGTCCGTGTGTTTCCTTGAGGTAGTCAGAAACTACTGAGGATAACCTTATGAGCTCAAGTTTGAAACCGGGCAACCCTGGCAAAACCTTCATTTCGTCCGTGGTAGGCGAGACAGGTGCGGTTTGAAAGCTGCCTGAAAATCACTCCTGCTGCCCATCTTCTCTTTGCTGCCTGACGGCATCACGAAAGAACTTGAGTGTAATCGTATGAGGCATGCTGGTCTCGGTTCCTTGCTGGGAGCTCCTCTAGGAGCACACTGGAGCCTGCTGGCAAAGAACTGGCACCCCTGTGCTCAACTAAAATGCAGATTTCTGCCAAAGTAAGTTTAGCTATGCCCTAGTGGCGAAGAAGCATGTGTTAAAGGAAGGCTGCAACACTGTTACGTATTTCACAACTCACTGTGCACTCAACTTGGTTGTAACATCTGTGAAAAGGCACTGAATGCCTCCAAATCTTCTGCTGCGTTTGAGTCCCAGGACGCAAATGGGTTCGTTGGCTTTAAGGCTGTGAACGGGCAGCAGTACTGGCAAAGCCCTGCCCGGATCGCTCCAGAGCTCTCGTTTGTACAGCATTCAAACGGCTTCAGGAAGGTCGTTCCAAGCATCCTTACATTCCAGGCTGTCGTAGCCAGGAAGGCATTTGGATTCTTTTGAGAAACACCACTGTGCCTCACAAGTGAAACCTGCGGGCTCCTAAATACGTCTCCCTACGGCAGCCTGAAACTATATGTTTAGTTCCAGTATGAAAAAAACGGACAGCTTTACTTGAGACAATGCTGGACGTCTGGGACCATCCAGATTCACCAAGGCCTAACTTTTGCCCGGCGGGGGAATGCTCTTCTGCACGTACAGCACTCACCACGTGAAAACCTTTCTTAGCACAAGGAAGCAGTCTTACCCTAGTAGTAGAGAGGTAGGCAGAATCTTCAGATAAACCTGCTGTGTCATCAAGCTTGAAAGTCGGACACCGATGGGATCTTTCGTATTCCCCTGCAATGGAAGCTTCTTTCTTTGGGCTTCAAAGCTGCCTGAACAGCGCGAGGGGCCAGCTTCTCTTCACTGCAGGATTGTCGCTGTGGGCCAAGGCTGCGTTCTCACAAAGGCAATAAAGTACTGGCAATTGGTTTCTAAAAACTCATCCAACTGCACTCCAGATTCAGCTCCATACAAATGAAATGTGACCTAAGTCCTCAGCGTAAGGTCCAGTGTTTCACATCAGCAGAGTTGAGTGTGCAGTGGTAGCCACGAAGCCATACTCTGAAAAGGAGTGCCTTAACTCTGCTATGCCCCTGAGGACACATAGGGCAGTGTATCGTGCACCAGTTTCTCATGATGACCACTGTGTGCTAGAAGAGAGGCCGCTGGCTTCTGAGGAACCCTAGGCGCAGTAGGTGCCCGGGAGCACTCTTCACATTCATAGCAAGGGCAACGTACTCCTTTCTGGGATGCCTAGGTAGAGTGTTCCAATCGTCATAGAGCCTAGCGAAAGCAGCGCCTGGCAGACTCTCTTTGCAAGTGGATCGTCCTCAGTGACAGAAACAGAACTGCAGTGTTACTGCACAATGTGCTTGTGATTCAGTCTGGGACACAGGATAGCACTCTCACAGAATAGAAAGCTAACCTTTGCATCCAGCCTGAAGACCAGTACATTCTTCACTCTTCACACTGTTAAGTATGTGCAGGAGCCTTGATCACCGAGGCCTACCTAAGGTACTGAAATCCTTACCCATTTCATCCTATGCAGAGGTCCCTGTGCCCACAGGAACTCCTTGGAAGAGCCCTGTGGGTCCCGTGTGTTTCCTTGAGGTAGTCAGAAACTACTGAGGAACACCTTATGAGCTCAAGTTTGAAACCGGGCAACCCTGGCAAAACCTTCATTTCGTCCGTGGTAGGCGAGACAGGTGCGGTTTGAAAGCTGCCTGAAACTCACTCCTGCGGCCCATCTTCTCTTTGCTGCCTGACGGCATCACGAAAGAACTTGAGTGTAATCGTATGAGGCATGCTGGTCTCGGTTCCTTGCTGCGAGCTCCTCCAGGAGCACACTGGAGCCTGCCGGGAAAGAACTGGCACCCCTGTGCTCAAGTAAAATGCAGATTTCTCCCAAAGTAAGTTTAGCTATGCCCTAGTGGCGAAGAAGCATGTGTTAAAGGAAGGCTGCAACACTGTTACGTATTTCACGACTCATTGTGCACTCACCTTGGGTGTAACATCTGTGAAAGGGCACTGAATGCCGTCCAAATCTTCTGCTGCGTTTGAGTTGCAGGAAAAATGGGTTTGTTGGTTTTAAAGCTGTGAACGTGCAGCTGTAATGGAAAGCCCTGCCCGGATCGCTCGACAGCTCTCGTTTGTACAGCATTCAAAGGGCTTCAGGAACGCCGTTCCAAGCAGCCTTACATTCCATGCTGGCGTAGCCAGGGAGGCATTTGGATTCTTCTGAGAAACACCACTGTGCCTCACAAGTGAAACCTGTGGGCTCCCAAATACGTCTCCCTACGGCAGCCTGAAATTACATGTTTAGTTCCAGTATGAAAACAACGGACAGCTTTAGCTGTGACAATGCTGGACTTCTGGGACCATCCAGATTCACCAAGGCCTAACTGTTGCCCGGCGGGGGAATGCTCTTCTGCACGTACAGCACTCACCACGTGAAAACCTTTCTTACCACAAGGAAGCAGTCTTACCCTAGTAGTAGAGAGGTAGGCAGAATCTTCAGATAAACCTGCTGTGTCATCAAGCTTGAAAGTCGGACACCGATGGGAACGTTCATAGTCTCCTGCAATGGAAGCCACTTGCTTTGGGCTTCAAAGCTGCCTGAACAGCCCTAGGGGCCCTACTTCTCTTCACTGCAGGATGCTCGCTGTGGGCCAAGGCTGCGTTCTCTCAAAGGCAATAATGTACTGGCAATTGGTTTCTAAAAACTCATCCAACTGCACTCCAGATTCAGCTCCATACAAATGAAATGTGACCTAAGTCCTCAGCGTAAGGTCCAGTGTTTCACATCAGCAGAGTTGAGTGTGCAGTGGTAGCCACGAAGCCATACTCTGAAAAGGAGTGCCTTAACTCTGCCATGCCCCTGAGGACACATAGGGCAGTGTATGGTGCACCAGTTTCTCATGATGACCACTGTGTGCTAGAAGAGAGGCCGCTGGCTTCTGAGGAACCCTAGGCGCAGTAGGTGCCCGGGAGCACTCTTCACATTCA
Source organism: Balaenoptera physalus (assembly GCF_965194825.1). NCBI lineage: Eukaryota > Metazoa > Chordata > Mammalia > Artiodactyla > Balaenopteridae > Balaenoptera > Balaenoptera physalus. The sequence continues at coordinate 32,454,728 of NC_138898.1, forward strand.
TAGCAAGGGCAATGTAGTCCTTTCTGGGATGCCTAGGTAGAGTGCTCCAATCGTCACAGAGCCTAGCGAAAGCAGCGCCTGGCAGACTCTGTTTGCAAGTGGATCGTCCTCAGTGACTGAAACAGAACTGCACTGCTACGGCACAATGTGCTTGTGATTCAGTCTGGGACACAGGATAGCTCTCTCACAGAAGCGAAAGCTAACCATTACATCCAGCCTGAAGACCAGTACATTTTACCCACTTCACACTGTTAAGTATGTGCAAGAGCCATGGTCACCGAGACCTACCTAAGGTACTGAAATACCCGCTTCATCCTATGCAGAGGTCCCTGTGCCCACAGGAACTGCATGGAAGAGCCCTGTGGGTCCGTGTGTTTCCTTGAGGTAGTCAGAAACTACTGAGGATAACCTTATGAGCTCAAGTTTGAAACCGGGCAACCCTGGCAAAACCTTCATTTCGTCCGTGGTAGGCGAGACAGGTGCGGTTTGAAAGCTGCCTGAAAATCACTCCTGCTGCCCATCTTCTCTTTGCTGCCTGACGGCATCACGAAAGAACTTGAGTGTAATCGTATGAGGCATGCTGGTCTCGGTTCCTTGCTGGGAGCTCCTCTAGGAGCACACTGGAGCCTGCTGGCAAAGAACTGGCACCCCTGTGCTCAAGTAAAATGCAGATTTCTCCCAAAGTAAGTTTAGCTATGCCCTAGTGGCGAAGAAGCATGTGTTAAAGGAAGGCTGCAACACTGTTACGTATTTCACAACTCACTGTGCACTCAACTTGGTTGTAACATCTGTGAAAAGGCACTGAATGCCTCCAAATCTTCTGCTGCGTTTGAGTCCCAGGACGCAAATGGGTTCGTTGGCTTTAAGGCTGTGAACGGGCAGCAGTAATGGCAAAGCCCTGCCCGGATCGCTCCAGAGCTCTCGTTTGTACAGCATTCAAACGGCTTCAGGAAGGCCGTTCCAAGCATCCTTACATTCCAGGCTGTCGTAGCCAGGAAGGCATTTGGATTCTTTTGAGAAACACCACTGTGCCTCACAAGTGAAACCTGCGGGCTCCTAAATACGTCTCCCTACGGCAGCCTGAAACTATATGTTTAGTTCCAGTATGAAAAAAACGGACAGCTTTACTTGAGACAATGCTGGACGTCTGGGACCATCCAGATTCACCAAGGCCTAACTTTTGCCCGGCGGGGGAATGCTCTTCTGCACGTACAGCACTCACCACGTGAAAACCTTTCTTAGCACAAGGAAGCCGTCTTACCCTAGTAGTAGAGAGGTAGGCAGAATCTTCAGATAAACCTGCTGTGTCATCAAGCTTGAAAGTCGGACACCGATGGGATCTTTCGTATTCCCCTGCAATGGAAGCTTCTTTCTTTGGGCTTCAAAGCTGCCTGAACAGCGCGAGGGGCCAGCTTCTCTTCACTGCAGGATTGTCGCTGTGGGCCAAGGCTGCGTTCTCACAAAGGCAATAATGTACTGGCAATTGGTTTCTAAAAACTCATCCAACTGCACTCCAGATTCAGCTCCATACAAATGAAATGTGACCTAAGTCTTCAGCGTAAGGTCCAGTGTTTCACATCAGCAGAGTTGAGTGTGCAGTGGTAGCCACGAAGCCATACTCTGAAAAGGAGTGCCTTAACTCTGCTATGCCCCTGAGGACACATAGGGCAGTGTATCGTGCACCAGGTTCTCATGATGACCACTGTGTGCTAGAAGAGAGGCCGCTGGCTTCTGAGGAACCCTAGGCGCAGTAGGTGCCCGGGAGCACTCTTCACATTCATAGCAAGGGCAACGTACTCCTTTCTGGGATGCCTAGGTAGAGTGTTCCAATCGTCATAGAGCCTAGCGAAAGCAGCGCCTGGCAGACTCTCTTTGCAAGTGGATCGTCCTCAGTGACAGAAACAGAACTGCAGTGTTACTGCACAATGTGCTTGTGATTCAGTCTGGGACACAGGATAGCACTCTCACAGAATAGAAAGCTAACCTTTGCATCCAGCCTGAAGACCAGTACATTCTTCACTCTTCACACTGTTAAGTATGTGCAGGAGCCTTGATCACCGCGGCCTACCTAAGGTACTGAAATCCTTACCCATTTCATCCTATGCAGAGGTCCCTGTGCCCACAGGAACTCCTTGGAAGAGCCCTGTGGGTCCCGTGTGTTTCCTTGAGGTAGTCAGAAACTACTGAGGAACACCTTATGAGCTCAAGTTTGAAACCGGGCAACCCTGGCAAAACCTTCATTTCGTCCGTGGTAGGCGAGACAGGTGCGGTTTGAAAGCTGCCTGAAACTCACTCCTGCGGCCCATCTTCTCTTTGCTGCCTGACGGCATCACGAAAGAACTTGAGTGTAATCGTATGAGGCATGCTGGTCTCGGTTCCTTGCTGCGAGCTCCTCCAGGAGCACACTGGAGCCTGCCGGGAAAGAACTGGCACCCCTGTGCTCAAGTAAAATGCAGATTTCTCCCAAAGTAAGTTTAGCTATGCCCTAGTGGCGAAGAAGCATGTGTTAAAGGAAGGCTGCAACACTGTTACGTATTTCACGACTCATTGTGCACTCACCTTGGGTGTAACATCTGTGAAAGGGCACTGAATGCCGTCCAAATCTTCTGCTGCGTTTGAGTTGCAGGAAAAATGGGTTCGTTGGTTTTAAAGCTGTGAACGTGCAGCTGTAATGGAAAGCCCTGCCCGGATCGCTCGACAGCTCTCGTTTGTACAGCATTCAAAGGGCTTCAGGAACGCCGTTCCAAGCAGCCTTACATTCCATGCTGGCGTAGCCAGGGAGGCATTTGGATTCTTCTGAGAAACACCACTGTGCCTCACAAGTGAAACCTGTGGGCTCCCAAATACGTCTCCCTACGGCAGCCTGAAATTACATGTTTAGTTCCAGTATGAAAACAACGGACAGCTTTAGCTGTGACAATGCTGGACTTCTGGGACCATCCAGATTCACCAAGGCCTAACTGTTGCCCGGCGGGGGAATGCTCTTCTGCACGTACAGCACTCACCACGTGAAAACCTTTCTTACCACAAGGAAGCAGTCTTACCCTAGTAGTAGAGAGGTAGGCAGAATCTTCAGATAAACCTGCTGTGTCATCAAGCTTGACAGTCGGACACCGATGGGAACGTTCATAGTCTCCTGCAATGGAAGCCACTTGCTTTGGGCTTCAAAGCTGCCTGAACAGCCCTAGGGGCCCTACTTCTCTTCACTGCAGGATGCTCGCTGTGGGCCAAGGCTGCGTTCTCTCAAAGGCAATAATGTACTGGCAATTGGTTTCTAAAAACTCATCCAACTGCACTCCAGATTCAGCTCCATACAAATGAAATGTGACCTAAGTCCTCAGCGTAAGGTCCAGTGTTTCACATCAGCAGAGTTGAGTGTGCAGTGGTAGCCACGAAGCCATACTCTGAAAAGGAGTGCCTTAACTCTGCTATGCCCCTGAGGACACATAGGGAGTGTATGGTGCACCAGTTTCTCATGATGACCACTGTGTGCTAGAAGAGAGGCCGCTGGCTTCTGAGGAACCCTAGGCGCAGTAGGTGCCCGGGAGCACTCTTCACATTCATAGCAAGGGCAATGTAGTCCTTTCTGGGATGCCTAGGTAGAGTGCTCCAATCGTCACAGAGCCTAGCGAAAGCAGCGCCTGGCAGACTCTGTTTGCAAGTGGATCGTCCTCAGTGACTGAAACAGAACTGCACTGCTACGGCACAATGTGCTTGTGATTCAGTCTGGGACACAGGATAGCTCTCTCACAGAAGCGAAAGCTAACCATTACATCCAGCCTGAAGACCAGTACATTTTACCCACTTCACACTGTTAAGTATGTGCAAGAGCCATGGTCACCGAGACCTACCTAAGGTACTGAAATACCCGCTTCATCCTATGCAGAGGTCCCTGTGCCCACAGGAACTGCATGGAAGAGCCCTGTGGGTCCGTGTGTTTCCTTGAGGTAGTCAGAAACTACTGAGGATAACCTTATGAGCTCAAGTTTGAAACCGGGCAACCCTGGCAAAACCTTCATTTCGTCCGTGGTAGGCGAGACAGGTGCGGTTTGAAAGCTGCCTGAAAATCACTCCTGCTGCCCATCTTCTCTTTGCTGCCTGACGGCATCACGAAAGAACTTGAGTGTAATCGTATGAGGCATGCTGGTCTCGGTTCCTTGCTGGGAGCTCCTCTAGGAGCACACTGGAGCCTGCTGGCAAAGAACTGGCACCCCTGTGCTCAACTAAAATGCAGATTTCTGCCAAAGTAAGTTTAGCTATGCCCTAGTGGCGAAGAAGCATGTGTTAAAGGAAGGCTGCAACACTGTTACGTATTTCACAACTCACTGTGCACTCAACTTGGTTGTAACATCTGTGAAAAGGCACTGAATGCCTCCAAATCTTCTGCTGCGTTTGAGTCCCAGGACGCAAATGGGTTCGTTGGCTTTAAGGCTGTGAACGGGCAGCAGTAATGGCAAAGCCCTGCCCGGATCGCTCCAGAGCTCTCGTTTGTACAGCATTCAAACGGCTTCAGGAAGGTCGTTCCAAGCATCCTTACATTCCAGGCTGTCGTAGCCAGGAAGGCATTTGGATTCTTTTGAGAAACACCACTGTGCCTCACAAGTGAAACCTGCGGGCTCCTAAATACGTCTCCCTACGGCAGCCTGAAACTATATGTTTAGTTCCAGTATGAAAAAAACGGACAGCTTTACTTGAGACAATGCTGGACGTCTGGGACCATCCAGATTCACCAAGGCCTAACTTTTGCCCGGCGGGGGAATGCTCTTCTGCACGTACAGCACTCACCACGTGAAAACCTTTCTTAGCACAAGGAAGCAGTCTTACCCTAGTAGTAGAGAGGTAGGCAGAATCTTCAGATAAACCTGCTGTGTCATCAAGCTTGAAAGTCGGACACCGATGGGATCTTTCGTATTCCCCTGCAATGGAAGCTTCTTTCTTTGGGCTTCAAAGCTGCCTGAACAGCGCGAGGGGCCAGCTTCTCTTCACTGCAGGATTGTCGCTGTGGGCCAAGGCTGCGTTCTCACAAAGGCAATAATGTACTGGCAATTGGTTTCTAAAAACTCATCCAACTGCACTCCAGATTCAGCTCCATACAAATGAAATGTGACCTAAGTCCTCAGCGTAAGGTCCAGTGTTTCACATCAGCAGAGTTGAGTGTGCAGTGGTAGCCACGAAGCCATACTCTGAAAAGGAGTGCCTTAACTCTGCTATGCCCCTGAGGACACATAGGGCAGTGTATCGTGCACCAGTTTCTCATGATGACCACTGTGTGCTAGAAGAGAGGCCGCTGGCTTCTGAGGAACCCTAGGCGCAGTAGGTGCCCGGGAGCACTCTTCACATTCATAGCAAGGGCAACGTACTCCTTTCTGGGATGCCTAGGTAGAGTGTTCCAATCGTCATAGAGCCTAGCGAAAGCAGCGCCTGGCAGACTCTCTTTGCAAGTGGATCGTCCTCAGTGACAGAAACAGAACTGCAGTGTTACTGCACAATGTGCTTGTGATTCAGTCTGGGACACAGGATAGCACTCTCACAGAATAGAAAGCTAACCTTTGCATCCAGCCTGAAGACCAGTACATTCTTCACTCTTCACACTGTTAAGTATGTGCAGGAGCCTTGATCACCGAGGCCTACCTAAGGTACTGAAATCCTTACCCATTTCATCCTATGCAGAGGTCCCTGTGCCCACAGGAACTCCTTGGAAGAGCCCTGTGGGTCCCGTGTGTTTCCTTGAGGTAGTCAGAAACTACTGAGGAACACCTTATGAGCTCAAGTTTGAAACCGGGCAACCCTGGCAAAACCTTCATTTCGTCCGTGGTAGGCGAGACAGGTGCGGTTTGAAAGCTGCCTGAAACTCACTCCTGCGGCCCATCTTCTCTTTGCTGCCTGACGGCATCACGAAAGAACTTGAGTGTAATCGTATGAGGCATGCTGGTCTCGGTTCCTTGCTGCGAGCTCCTCCAGGAGCACACTGGAGCCTGCCGGGAAAGAACTGGCACCCCTGTGCTCAAGTAAAATGCAGATTTCTCCCAAAGTAAGTTTAGCTATGCCCTAGTGGCGAAGAAGCATGTGTTAAAGGAAGGCTGCAACACTGTTACGTATTTCACGACTCATTGTGCACTCACCTTGGGTGTAACATCTGTGAAAGGGCACTGAATGCCGTCCAAATCTTCTGCTGCGTTTGAGTTGCAGGAAAAATGGGTTCGTTGGTTTTAAAGCTGTGAACGTGCAGCTGTAATGGAAAGCCCTGCCCGGATCGCTCGACAGCTCTCGTTTGTACAGCATTCAAAGGGCTTCAGGAACGCCGTTCCAAGCAGCCTTACATTCCATGCTGGCGTAGCCAGGGAGGCATTTGGATTCTTCTGAGAAACACCACTGTGCCTCACAAGTGAAACCTGTGGGCTCCCAAATACGTCTCCCTACGGCAGCCTGAAATTACATGTTTAGTTCCAGTATGAAAACAACGGACAGCTTTAGCTGTGACAATGCTGGACTTCTGGGACCATCCAGATTCACCAAGGCCTAACTGTTGCCCGGCGGGGGAATGCTCTTCTGCACGTACAGCACTCACCACGTGAAAACCTTTCTTAGCACAAGGAAGCAGTCTTACCCTAGTAGTAGAGAGGTAGGCAGAATCTTCAGATAAACCTGCTGTGTCATCAAGCTTGAAAGTCGGACACCGATGGGATCTTTCGTATTCCCCTGCAATGGAAGCTTCTTTCTTTGGGCTTCAAAGCTGCCTGAACAGCGCGAGGGGCCAGCTTCTCTTCACTGCAGGATTGTCGCTGTGGGCCAAGGCTGCGTTCTCACAAAGGCAATAAAGTACTGGCAATTGGTTTCTAAAAACTCATCCAACTGCACTCCAGATTCAGCTCCATACAAATGAAATGTGACCTAAGTCCTCAGCGTAAGGTCCAGTGTTTCACATCAGCAGAGTTGAGTGTGCAGTGGTAGCCACGAAGCCATACTCTGAAAAGGAGTGCCTTAACTCTGCTATGCCCCTGAGGACACATAGGGCAGTGTATCGTGCACCAGTTTCTCATGATGACCACTGTGTGCTAGAAGAGAGGCCGCTGGCTTCTGAGGAACCCTAGGCGCAGTAGGTGCCCGGGAGCACTCTTCACATTCATAGCAAGGGCAACGTACTCCTTTCTGGGATGCCTAGGTAGAGTGTTCCAATCGTCATAGAGCCTAGCGAAAGCAGCGCCTGGCAGACTCTCTTTGCAAGTGGATCGTCCTCAGTGACAGAAACAGAACTGCAGTGTTACTGCACAATGTGCTTGTGATTCAGTCTGGGACACAGGATAGCACTCTCACAGAATAGAAAGGTAACCTTTGCATCCAGCCTGAAGACCAGTACATTCTTCACTCTTCACACTGTTAAGTATGTGCAGGAGCCTTGATCACCGAGGCCTACCTAAGGTACTGAAATCCTTACCCATTTCATCCTATGCAGAGGTCCCTGTGCCCACAGGAACTCCTTGGAAGAGCCCTGTGGGTCCCGTGTGTTTCCTTGAGGTAGTCAGAAACTACTGAGGAACACCTTATGAGCTCAAGTTTGAAACCGGGCAACCCTGGCAAAACCTTCATTTCGTCCGTGGTAGGCGAGACAGGTGCGGTTTGAAAGCTGCCTGAAACTCACTCCTGCGGCCCATCTTCTCTTTGCTGCCTGACGGCATCACGAAAGAACTTGAGTGTAATCGTATGAGGCATGCTGGTCTCGGTTCCTTGCTGCGAGCTCCTCCAGGAGCACACTGGAGCCTGCCGGGAAAGAACTGGCACCCCTGTGCTCAAGTAAAATGCAGATTTCTCCCAAAGTAAGTTTAGCTATGCCCTAGTGGCGAAGAAGCATGTGTTAAAGGAAGGCTGCAACACTGTTACGTATTTCACGACTCATTGTGCACTCACCTTGGGTGTAACATCTGTGAAAGGGCACTGAATGCCGTCCAAATCTTCTGCTGCGTTTGAGTTGCAGGAAAAATGGGTTTGTTGGTTTTAAAGCTGTGAACGTGCAGCTGTAATGGAAAGCCCTGTCCGGATCGCTCGACAGCTCTCGTTTGTACAGCATTCAAAGGGCTTCAGGAACGCCGTTCCAAGCAGCCTTACATTCCATGCTGGCGTAGCCAGGGAGGCATTTGGATTCTTCTGAGAAACACCACTGTGCCTCACAAGTGAAACCTGTGGGCTCCCAAATACGTCTCCCTACGGCAGCCTGAAATTACATGTTTAGTTCCAGTATGAAAACAACGGACAGCTTTAGCTGTGACAATGCTGGACTTCTGGGACCATCCAGATTCACCAAGGCCTAACTGTTGCCCGGCGGGGGAATGCTCTTCTGCACGTACAGCACTCACCACGTGAAAACCTTTCTTACCACAAGGAAGCAGTCTTACCCTAGTAGTAGAGAGGTAGGCAGAATCTTCAGATAAACCTGCTGTGTCATCAAGCTTGAAAGTCGGACACCGATGGGAACGTTCATAGTCTCCTGCAATGGAAGCCACTTGCTTTGGGCTTCAAAGCTGCCTGAACAGCCCTAGGGGCCCTACTTCTCTTCACTGCAGGATGCTCGCTGTGGGCCAAGGCTGCGTTCTCTCAAAGGCAATAATGTACTGGCAATTGGTTTCTAAAAACTCATCCAACTGCACTCCAGATTCAGCTCCATACAAATGAAATGTGACCTAAGTCCTCAGCGTAAGGTCCAGTGTTTCACATCAGCAGAGTTGAGTGTGCAGTGGTAGCCACGAAGCCATACTCTGAAAAGGAGTGCCTTAACTCTGCCATGCCCCTGAGGACACATAGGGCAGTGTATGGTGCACCAGTTTCTCATGATGACCACTGTGTGCTAGAAGAGAGGCCGCTGGCTTCTGAGGAACCCTAGGCGCAGTAGGTGCCCGGGAGCACTCTTCACATTCATAGCAAGGGCAATGTAGTCCTTTCTGGGATGCCTAGGTAGAGTGCTCCAATCGTCACAGAGCCTAGCGAAAGCAGCGCCTGGCAGACTCTGTTTGCAAGTGGATCGTCCTCAGTGACTGAAACAGAACTGCACTGCTACGGCACAATGTGCTTGTGATTCAGTCTGGGACACAGGATAGCTCTCTCACAGAAGCGAAAGCTAACCATTACATCCAGCCTGAAGACCAGTACATTTTACCCACTTCACACTGTTAAGTATGTGCAAGAGCCATGGTCACCGAGACCTACCTAAGGTACTGAAATACCCGCTTCATCCTATGCAGAGGTCCCTGTGCCCACAGGAACTGCATGGAAGAGCCCTGTGGGTCCGTGTGTTTCCTTGAGGTAGTCAGAAACTACTGAGGATAACCTTATGAGCTCAAGTTTGAAACCGGGCAACCCTGGCAAAACCTTCATTTCGTCCGTGGTAGGCGAGACAGGTGTGTTTGAAAGCTGCCTGAAAATCACTCCTGCTGCCCATCTTCTCTTTGCTGCCTGACGGCATCACGAAAGAACTTGAGTGTAATCGTATGAGGCATGCTGGTCTCGGTTCCTTGCTGGGAGCTCCTCTAGGAGCACACTGGAGCCTGCTGGCAAAGAACTGGCACCCCTGTGCTCAAGTAAAATGCAGATTTCTCCCAAAGTAAGTTTAGCTATGCCCTAGTGGCGAAGAAGCATGTGTTAAAGGAAGGCTGCAACACTGTTACGTATTTCACAACTCACTGTGCACTCAACTTGCTTGTAACATCTGTGAAAAGGCACTGAATGCCTCCAAATCTTCTGCTGCGTTTGAGTCCCAGGACGCAAATGGGTTCGTTGGCTTTAAGGCTGTGAACGGGCAGCAGTAATGGCAAAGCCCTGCCCGGATCGCTCCAGAGCTCTCGTTTGTACAGCATTCAAACGGCTTCAGGAAGGCCGTTCCAAGCATCCTTACATTCCAGGCTGTCGTAGCCAGGAAGGCATTTGGATTCTTTTGAGAAACACCACTGTGCCTCACAAGTGAAACCTGCGGGCTCCTAAATACGTCTCCCTACGGCAGCCTGAAACTATATGTTTAGTTCCAGTATGAAAAAAACGGACAGCTTTACTTGAGACAATGCTGGACGTCTGGGACCATCCAGATTCACCAAGGCCTAACTTTTGCCCGGCGGGGGAATGCTCTTCTGCACGTACAGCACTCACCACGTGAAAACCTTTCTTAGCACAAGGAAGCCGTCTTACCCTAGTAGTAGAGAGGTAGGCAGAATCTTCAGATAAACCTGCTGTGTCATCAAGCTTGAAAGTCGGACACCGATGGGATCTTTCGTATTCCCCTGCAATGGAAGCTTCTTTCTTTGGGCTTCAAAGCTGCCTGAACAGCGCGAGGGGCCAGCTTCTCTTCACTGCAGGATTGTTGCTGTGGGCCAAGGCTGCGTTCTCACAAAGGCAATAATGTACTGGCAATTGGTTTCTAAAAACTCATCCAACTGCACTCCAGATTCAGCTCCATACAAATGAAATGTGACCTAAGTCCTCAGCGTAAGGTCCAGTGTTTCACATCAGCAGAGTTGAGTGTGCAGTGGTAGCCACGAAGCCATACTCTGAAAAGGAGTGCCTTAACTCTGCTATGCCCCTGAGGACACATAGGGCAGTGTATCGTGCACCAGGTTCTCATGATGACCACTGTGTGCTAGAAGAGAGGCCGCTGGCTTCTGAGGAACCCTAGGCGCAGTAGGTGCCCGGGAGCACTCTTCACATTCATAGCAAGGGCAACGTACTCCTTTCTGGGATGCCTAGGTAGAGTGTTCCAATCGTCATAGAGCCTAGCGAAAGCAGCGCCTGGCAGACTCTCTTTGCAAGTGGATCGTCCTCAGTGACAGAAACAGAACTGCAGTGTTACTGCACAATGTGCTTGTGATTCAGTCTGGGACACAGGATAGCACTCTCACAGAATAGAAAGCTAACCTTTGCATCCAGCCTGAAGACCAGTACATTCTTCACTCTTCACACTGTTAAGTATGTGCAGGAGCCTTGATCACCGAGGCCTACCTAAGGTACTGAAATCCTTACCCATTTCATCCTATGCAGAGGTCCCTGTGCCCACAGGAACTCCTTGGAAGAGCCCTGTGGGTCCCGTGTGTTTCCTTGAGGTAGTCAGAAACTACTGAGGAACACCTTATGAGCTCAAGTTTGAAACCGGGCAACCCTGGCAAAACCTTCATTTCGTCCGTGGTAGGCGAGACAGGTGCGGTTTGAAAGCTGCCTGAAACTCACTCCTGCGGCCCATCTTCTCTTTGCTGCCTGACGGCATCACGAAAGAACTTGAGTGTAATCGTATGAGGCATGCTGGTCTCGGTTCCTTGCTGCGAGCTCCTCCAGGAGCACACTGGAGCCTGCCGGGAAAGAACTGGCACCCCTGTGCTCAAGTAAAATGCAGATTTCTCCCAAAGTAAGTTTAGCTATGCCCTAGTGGCGAAGAAGCATGTGTTAAAGGAAGGCTGCAACACTGTTACGTATTTCACGACTCATTGTGCACTCACCTTGGGTGTAACATCTGTGAAAGGGCACTGAATGCCGTCCAAATCTTCTGCTGCGTTTGAGTTGCAGGAAAAATGGGTTCGTTGGTTTTAAAGCTGTGAACGTGCAGCTGTAATGGAAAGCCCTGCCCGGATCGCTCGACAGCTCTCGTTTGTACAGCATTCAAAGGGCTTCAGGAACGCCGTTCCAAGCAGCCTTACATTCCATGCTGGCGTAGCCAGGGAGGCATTTGGATTCTTCTGAGAAACACCACTGTGCCTCACAAGTGAAACCTGTGGGCTCCCAAATACGTCTCCCTACGGCAGCCTGAAATTACATGTTTAGTTCCAGTATGAAAACAACGGACAGCTTTAGCTGTGACAATGCTGGACTTCTGGGACCATCCAGATTCACCAAGGCCTAACTGTTGCCCGGCGGGGGAATGCTCTTCTGCACGTACAGCACTCACCACGTGAAAACCTTTCTTACCACAAGGAAGCAGTCTTACCCTAGTAGTAGAGAGGTAGGCAGAATCTTCAGATAAACCTGCTGTGTCATCAAGCTTGACAGTCGGACACCGATGGGAACGTTCATAGTCTCCTGCAATGGAAGCCACTTGCTTTGGGCTTCAAAGCTGCCTGAACAGCCCTAGGGGCCCTACTTCTCTTCACTGCAGGATGCTCGCTGTGGGCCAAGGCTGCGTTCTCTCAAAGGCAATAATGTACTGGCAATTGGTTTCTAAAAACTCATCCAACTGCACTCCAGATTCAGCTCCATACAAATGAAATGTGACCTAAGTCCTCAGCGTAAGGTCCAGTGTTTCACATCAGCAGAGTTGAGTGTGCAGTGGTAGCCACGAAGCCATACTCTGAAAAGGAGTGCCTTAACTCTGCTATGCCCCTGAGGACACATAGGGAGTGTATGGTGCACCAGTTTCTCATGATGACCACTGTGTGCTAGAAGAGAGGCCGCTGGCTTCTGAGGAACCCTAGGCGCAGTAGGTGCCCGGGAGCACTCTTCACATTCATAGCAAGGGCAATGTAGTCCTTTCTGGGATGCCTAGGTAGAGTGCTCCAATCGTCACAGAGCCTAGCGAAAGCAGCGCCTGGCAGACTCTGTTTGCAAGTGGATCGTCCTCAGTGACTGAAACAGAACTGCACTGCTACGGCACAATGTGCTTGTGATTCAGTCTGGGACACAGGATAGCTCTCTCACAGAAGCGAAAGCTAACCATTACATCCAGCCTGAAGACCAGTACATTTTACCCACTTCACACTGTTAAGTATGTGCAAGAGCCATGGTCACCGAGACCTACCTAAGGTACTGAAATACCCGCTTCATCCTATGCAGAGGTCCCTGTGCCCACAGGAACTGCATGGAAGAGCCCTGTGGGTCCGTGTGTTTCCTTGAGGTAGTCAGAAACTACTGAGGATAACCTTATGAGCTCAAGTTTGAAACCGGGCAACCCTGGCAAAACCTTCATTTCGTCCGTGGTAGGCGAGACAGGTGTGTTTGAAAGCTGCCTGAAAATCACTCCTGCTGCCCATCTTCTCTTTGCTGCCTGACGGCATCACGAAAGAACTTGAGTGTAATCGTATGAGGCATGCTGGTCTCGGTTCCTTGCTGGGAGCTCCTCTAGGAGCACACTGGAGCCTGCTGGCAAAGAACTGGCACCCCTGTGCTCAACTAAAATGCAGATTTCTGCCAAAGTAAGTTTAGCTATGCCCTAGTGGCGAAGAAGCATGTGTTAAAGGAAGGCTGCAACACTGTTACGTATTTCACAACTCACTGTGCACTCAACTTGGTTGTAACATCTGTGAAAAGGCACTGAATGCCTCCAAATCTTCTGCTGCGTTTGAGTCCCAGGACGCAAATGGGTTCGTTGGCTTTAAGGCTGTGAACGGGCAGCAGTAATGGCAAAGCCCTGCCCGGATCGCTCCAGAGCTCTCGTTTGGACAGCATTCAAACGGCTTCAGGAAGGTCGTTCCAAGCATCCTTACATTCCAGGCTGTCGTAGCCAGGAAGGCATTTGGATTCTTTTGAGAAACACCACTCTGCCTCACAAGTGAAACCTGCGGGCTCCTAAATACGTCTCCCTACGGCAGCCTGAAACTATATGTTTAGTTCCAGTATGAAAAAAACGGACAGCTTTACTTGAGACAATGCTGGACGTCTGGGACCATCCAGATTCACCAAGGCCTAACTTTTGCCCGGCGGGGGAATGCTCTTCTGCACGTACAGCACTCACCACGTGAAAACCTTTCTTAGCACAAGGAAGCAGTCTTACCCTAGTAGTAGAGAGGTAGGCAGAATCTTCAGATAAACCTGCTGTGTCATCAAGCTTGAAAGTCGGACACCGATGGGATCTTTCGTATTCCCCTGCAATGGAAGCTTCTTTCTTTGGGCTTCAAAGCTGCCTGAACAGCGCGAGGGGCCAGCTTCTCTTCACTGCAGGATTGTCGCTGTGGGCCAAGGCTGCGTTCTCACAAAGGCAATAAAGTACTGGCAATTGGTTTCTAAAAACTCATCCAACTGCACTCCAGATTCAGCTCCATACAAATGAAATGTGACCTAAGTCCTCAGCGTAAGGTCCAGTGTTTCACATCAGCAGAGTTGAGTGTGCAGTGGTAGCCACGAAGCCATACTCTGAAAAGGAGTGCCTTAACTCTGCTATGCCCCTGAGGACACATAGGGCAGTGTATCGTGCACCAGTTTCTCATGATGACCACTGTGTGCTAGAAGAGAGGCCGCTGGCTTCTGAGGAACCCTAGGCGCAGTAGGTGCCCGGGAGCACTCTTCACATTCATAGCAAGGGCAACGTACTCCTTTCTGGGATGCCTAGGTAGAGTGTTCCAATCGTCATAGAGCCTAGCGAAAGCAGCGCCTGGCAGACTCTCTTTGCAAGTGGATCGTCCTCAGTGACAGAAACAGAACTGCAGTGTTACTGCACAATGTGCTTGTGATTCAGTCTGGGACACAGGATAGCACTCTCACAGAATAGAAAGCTAACCTTTGCATCCAGCCTGAAGACCAGTACATTCTTCACTCTTCACACTGTTAAGTATGTGCAGGAGCCTTGATCACCGAGGCCTACCTAAGGTACTGAAATCCTTACCCATTTCATCCTATGCAGAGGTCCCTGTGCCCACAGGAACTCCTTGGAAGAGCCCTGTGGGTCCCGTGTGTTTCCTTGAGGTAGTCAGAAACTACTGAGGAACACCTTATGAGCTCAAGTTTGAAACCGGGCAACCCTGGCAAAACCTTCATTTCGTCCGTGGTAGGCGAGACAGGTGCGGTTTGAAAGCTGCCTGAAACTCACTCCTGCGGCCCATCTTCTCTTTGCTGCCTGACGGCATCACGAAAGAACTTGAGTGTAATCGTATGAGGCATGCTGGTCTCGGTTCCTTGCTGCGAGCTCCTCCAGGAGCACACTGGAGCCTGCCGGGAAAGAACTGGCACCCCTGTGCTCAAGTAAAATGCAGATTTCTCCCAAAGTAAGTTTAGCTATGCCCTAGTGGCGAAGAAGCATGTGTTAAAGGAAGGCTGCAACACTGTTACGTATTTCACGACTCATTGTGCACTCACCTTGGGTGTAACATCTGTGAAAGGGCACTGAATGCCGTCCAAATCTTCTGCTGCGTTTGAGTTGCAGGAAAAATGGGTTCGTTGGTTTTAAAGCTGTGAACGTGCAGCTGTAATGGAAAGCCCTGCCCGGATCGCTCGACAGCTCTCGTTTGTACAGCATTCAAAGGGCTTCAGGAACGCCGTTCCAAGCAGCCTTACATTCCATGCTGGCGTAGCCAGGGAGGCATTTGGATTCTTCTGAGAAACACCACTGTGCCTCACAAGTGAAACCTGTGGGCTCCCAAATACGTCTCCCTACGGCAGCCTGAAATTACATGTTTAGTTCCAGTATGAAAACAACGGACAGCTTTAGCTGTGACAATGCTGGACTTCTGGGACCATCCAGATTCACCAAGGCCTAACTGTTGCCCGGCGGGGGAATGCTCTTCTGCACGTACAGCACTCACCACGTGAAAACCTTTCTTACCACAAGGAAGCAGTCTTACCCTAGTAGTAGAGAGGTAGGCAGAATCTTCAGATAAACCTGCTGTGTCATCAAGCTTGACAGTCGGACACCGATGGGAACGTTCATAGTCTCCTGCAATGGAAGCCACTTGCTTTGGGCTTCAAAGCTGCCTGAACAGCCCTAGGGGCCCTACTTCTCTTCACTGCAGGATGCTCGCTGTGGGCCAAGGCTGCGTTCTCTCAAAGGCAATAATGTACTGGCAATTGGTTTCTAAAAACTCATCCAACTGCACTCCAGATTCAGCTCCATACAAATGAAATGTGACCTAAGTCCTCAGCGTAAGGTCCAGTGTTTCACATCAGCAGAGTTGAGTGTGCAGTGGTAGCCACGAAGCCATACTCTGAAAAGGAGTGCCTTAACTCTGCTATGCCCCTGAGGACACATAGGGAGTGTATGGTGCACCAGTTTCTCATGATGACCACTGTGTGCTAGAAGAGAGGCCGCTGGCTTCTGAGGAACCCTAGGCGCAGTAGGTGCCCGGGAGCACTCTTCACATTCATAGCAAGGGCAATGTAGTTCTTTCTGGGATGCCTAGGTAGAGTGCTCCAATCGTCACAGAGCCTAGCGAAAGCAGCGCCTGGCAGACTCTCTTTGCAAGTGGATCGTCCTCAGTGACTGAAACAGAACTGCACTGCTACGGCACAATGTGCTTGTGATTCAGTCTGGGACACAGGATAGCTCTCTCACAGAAGCGAAAGCTAACCATTACATCCAGCCTGAAGACCAGTACATTTTACCCACTTCACACTGTTAAGTATGTGCAAGAGCCATGGTCACCGAGACCTACCTAAGGTACTGAAATACCCGCTTCATCCTATGCAGAGGTCCCTGTGCCCACAGGAACTGCATGGAAGAGCCCTGTGGGTCCGTGTGTTTCCTTGAGGTAGTCAGAAACTACTGAGGATAACCTTATGAGCTCAAGTTTGAAACCGGGCAACCCTGGCAAAACCTTCATTTCGTCCGTGGTAGGCGAGACAGGTGCGGTTTGAAAGCTGCCTGAAAATCACTCCTGCTGCCCATCTTCTCTTTGCTGCCTGACGGCATCACGAAAGAACTTGAGTGTAATCGTATGAGGCATGCTGGTCTCGGTTCCTTGCTGGGAGCTCCTCTAGGAGCACACTGGAGCCTGCTGGCAAAGAACTGGCACCCCTGTGCTCAACTAAAATGCAGATTTCTGCCAAAGTAAGTTTAGCTATGCCCTAGTGGCGAAGAAGCATGTGTTAAAGGAAGGCTGCAACACTGTTACGTATTTCACAACTCACTGTGCACTCAACTTGGTTGTAACATCTGTGAAAAGGCACTGAATGCCTCCAAATCTTCTGCTGCGTTTGAGTCCCAGGACGCAAATGGGTTCGTTGGCTTTAAGGCTGTGAACGGGCAGCAGTAATGGCAAAGCCCTGCCCGGATCGCTCCAGAGCTCTCGTTTGTACAGCATTCAAACGGCTTCAGGAAGGTCGTTCCAAGCATCCTTACATTCCAGGCTGTCGTAGCCAGGAAGGCATTTGGATTCTTTTGAGAAACACCACTGTGCCTCACAAGTGAAACCTGCGGGCTCCTAAATACGTCTCCCTACGGCAGCCTGAAACTATATGTTTAGTTCCAGTATGAAAAAAACGGACAGATTTACTTGAGACAATGCTGGACGTCTGGGACCATCCAGATTCACCAAGGCCTAACTTTTGCCCGGCGGGGGAATGCTCTTCTGCACGTACAGCACTCACCACGTGAAAACCTTTCTTAGCACAAGGAAGCAGTCTTACCCTAGTAGTAGAGAGGTAGGCAGAATCTTCAGATAAACCTGCTGTGTCATCAAGCTTGAAAGTCGGACACCGATGGGATCTTTCGTATTCCCCTGCAATGGAAGCTTCTTTCTTTGGGCTTCAAAGCTGCCTGAACAGCGCGAGGGGCCAGCTTCTCTTCACTGCAGGATTGTCGCTGTGGGCCAAGGCTGCGTTCTCACAAAGGCAATAAAGTACTGGCAATTGGTTTCTAAAAACTCATCCAACTGCACTCCAGATTCAGCTCCATACAAATGAAATGTGACCTAAGTCCTCAGCGTAAGGTCCAGTGTTTCACATCAGCAGAGTTGAGTGTGCAGTGGTAGCCACGAAGCCATACTCTGAAAAGGAGTGCCTTAACTCTGCTATGCCCCTGAGGACACATAGGGCAGTGTATCGTGCACCAGTTTCTCATGATGACCACTGTGTGCTAGAAGAGAGGCCGCTGGCTTCTGAGGAACCCTAGGCGCAGTAGGTGCCCGGGAGCACTCTTCACATTCATAGCAAGGGCAACGTACTCCTTTCTGGGATGCCTAGGTAGAGTGTTCCAATCGTCATAGAGCCTAGCGAAAGCAGCGCCTGGCAGACTCTCTTTGCAAGTGGATCGTCCTCAGTGACAGAAACAGAACTGCAGTGTTACTGCACAATGTGCTTGTGATTCAGTCTGGGACACAGGATAGCACTCTCACAGAATAGAAAGCTAACCTTTGCATCCAGCCTGAAGACCAGTACATTCTTCACTCTTCACACTGTTAAGTATGTGCAGGAGCCTTGATCACCGAGGCCTACCTAAGGTACTGAAATCCTTACCCATTTCATCCTATGCAGAGGTCCCTGTGCCCACAGGAACTCCTTGGAAGAGCCCTGTGGGTCCCGTGTGTTTCCTTGAGGTAGTCAGAAACTACTGAGGAACACCTTATGAGCTCAAGTTTGAAACCGGGCAACCCTGGCAAAACCTTCATTTCGTCCGTGGTAGGCGAGACAGGTGCGGTTTGAAAGCTGCCTGAAACTCACTCCTGCGGCCCATCTTCTCTTTGCTGCCTGACGGCATCACGAAAGAACTTGAGTGTAATCGTATGAGGCATGCTGGTCTCGGTTCCTTGCTGCGAGCTCCTCCAGGAGCACACTGGAGCCTGCCGGGAAAGAACTGGCACCCCTGTGCTCAAGTAAAATGCAGATTTCTCCCAAAGTAAGTTTAGCTATGCCCTAGTGGCGAAGAAGCATGTGTTAAAGGAAGGCTGCAACACTGTTACGTATTTCACGACTCATTGTGCACTCACCTTGGGTGTAACATCTGTGAAAGGGCACTGAATGCCGTCCAAATCTTCTGCTGCGTTTGAGTTGCAGGAAAAATGGGTTTGTTGGTTTTAAAGCTGTGAACGTGCAGCTGTAATGGAAAGCCCTGTCCGGATCGCTCGACAGCTCTCGTTTGTACAGCATTCAAAGGGCTTCAGGAACGCCGTTCCAAGCAGCCTTACATTCCATGCTGGCGTAGCCAGGGAGGCATTTGGATTCTTCTGAGAAACACCACTGTGCCTCACAAGTGAAACCTGTGGGCTCCCAAATACGTCTCCCTACGGCAGCCTGAAATTACATGTTTAGTTCCAGTATGAAAACAACGGACAGCTTTAGCTGTGACAATGCTGGACTTCTGGGACCATCCAGATTCACCAAGGCCTAACTGTTGCCCGGCGGGGGAATGCTCTTCTGCACGTACAGCACTCACCACGTGAAAACCTTTCTTACCACAAGGAAGCAGTCTTACCCTAGTAGTAGAGAGGTAGGCAGAATCTTCAGATAAACCTGCTGTGTCATCAAGCTTGAAAGTCGGACACCGATGGGAACGTTCATAGTCTCCTGCAATGGAAGCCACTTGCTTTGGGCTTCAAAGCTGCCTGAACAGCCCTAGGGGCCCTACTTCTCTTCACTGCAGGATGCTCGCTGTGGGCCAAGGCTGCGTTCTCTCAAAGGCAATAATGTACTGGCAATTGGTTTCTAAAAACTCATCCAACTGCACTCCAGATTCAGCTCCATACAAATGAAATGTGACCTAAGTCCTCAGCGTAAGGTCCAGTGTTTCACATCAGCAGAGTTGAGTGTGCAGTGGTAGCCACGAAGCCATACTCTGAAAAGGAGTGCCTTAACTCTGCCATGCCCCTGAGGACACATAGGGCAGTGTATGGTGCACCAGTTTCTCATGATGACCACTGTGTGCTAGAAGAGAGGCCGCTGGCTTCTGAGGAACCCTAGGCGCAGTAGGTGCCCGGGAGCACTCTTCACATTCATAGCAAGGGCAATGTAGTCCTTTCTGGGATGCCTAGGTAGAGTGCTCCAATCGTCACAGAGCCTAGCGAAAGCAGCGCCTGGCAGACTCTCTTTGCAAGTGGATCGTCCTCAGTGACTGAAACAGAACTGCACTGCTACGGCACAATGTGCTTGTGATTCAGTCTGGGACACAGGATAGCTCTCTCACAGAAGCGAAAGCTAACCATTACATCCAGCCTGAAGACCAGTACATTTTACCCACTTCACACTGTTAAGTATGTGCAAGAGCCATGGTCACCGAGACCTACCTAAGGTACTGAAATACCCGCTTCATCCTATGCAGAGGTCCCTGTGCCCACAGGAACTGCATGGAAGAGCCCTGTGGGTCCGTGTGTTTCCTTGAGGTAGTCAGAAACTACTGAGGATAACCTTATGAGCTCAAGTTTGAAACCGGGCAACCCTGGCAAAACCTTCATTTCGTCCGTGGTAGGCGAGACAGGTGTGTTTGAAAGCTGCCTGAAAATCACTCCTGCTGCCCATCTTCTCTTTGCTGCCTGACGGCATCACGAAAGAACTTGAGTGTAATCGTATGAGGCATGCTGGTCTCGGTTCCTTGCTGGGAGCTCCTCTAGGAGCACACTGGAGCCTGCTGGCAAAGAACTGGCACCCCTGTGCTCAAGTAAAATGCAGATTTCTCCCAAAGTAAGTTTAGCTATGTCCTAGTGGCGAAGAAGCATGTGTTAAAGGAAGGCTGCAACACTGTTACGTATTTCACAACTCACTGTGCACTCAACTTGCTTGTAACATCTGTGAAAAGGCACTGAATGCCTCCAAATCTTCTGCTGCGTTTGAGTCCCAGGACGCAAATGGGTTCGTTGGCTTTAAGGCTGTGAACGGGCAGCAGTAATGGCAAAGCCCTGCCCGGATCGCTCCAGAGCTCTCGTTTGTACAGCATTCAAACGGCTTCAGGAAGGCCGTTCCAAGCATCCTTACATTCCAGGCTGTCGTAGCCAGGAAGGCATTTGGATTCTTTTGAGAAACACCACTGTGCCTCACAAGTGAAACCTGCGGGCTCCTAAATACGTCTCCCTACGGCAGCCTGAAACTATATGTTTAGTTCCAGTATGAAAAAAACGGACAGCTTTACTTGAGACAATGCTGGACGTCTGGGACCATCCAGATTCACCAAGGCCTAACTTTTGCCCGGCGGGGGAATGCTCTTCTGCACGTACAGCACTCACCACGTGAAAACCTTTCTTAGCACAAGGAAGCCGTCTTACCCTAGTAGTAGAGAGGTAGGCAGAATCTTCAGATAAACCTGCTGTGTCATCAAGCTTGAAAGTCGGACACCGATGGGATCTTTCGTATTCCCCTGCAATGGAAGCTTCTTTCTTTGGGCTTCAAAGCTGCCTGAACAGCGCGAGGGGCCAGCTTCTCTTCACTGCAGGATTGTTGCTGTGGGCCAAGGCTGCGTTCTCACAAAGGCAATAATGTACTGGCAATTGGTTTCTAAAAACTCATCCAACTGCACTCCAGATTCAGCTCCATACAAATGAAATGTGACCTAAGTCCTCAGCGTAAGGTCCAGTGTTTCACATCAGCAGAGTTGAGTGTGCAGTGGTAGCCACGAAGCCATACTCTGAAAAGGAGTGCCTTAACTCTGCTATGCCCCTGAGGACACATAGGGCAGTGTATCGTGCACCAGGTTCTCATGATGACCACTGTGTGCTAGAAGAGAGGCCGCTGGCTTCTGAGGAACCCTAGGCGCAGTAGGTGCCCGGGAGCACTCTTCACATTCATAGCAAGGGCAACGTACTCCTTTCTGGGATGCCTAGGTAGAGTGTTCCAATCGTCATAGAGCCTAGCGAAAGCAGCGCCTGGCAGACTCTCTTTGCAAGTGGATCGTCCTCAGTGACAGAAACAGAACTGCAGTGTTACTGCACAATGTGCTTGTGATTCAGTCTGGGACACAGGATAGCACTCTCACAGAATAGAAAGCTAACCTTTGCATCCAGCCTGAAGACCAGTACATTCTTCACTCTTCACACTGTTAAGTATGTGCAGGAGCCTTGATCACCGAGGCCTACCTAAGGTACTGAAATCCTTACCCATTTCATCCTATGCAGAGGTCCCTGTGCCCACAGGAACTCCTTGGAAGAGCCCTGTGGGTCCCGTGTGTTTCCTTGAGGTAGTCAGAAACTACTGAGGAACACCTTATGAGCTCAAGTTTGAAACCGGGCAACCCTGGCAAAACCTTCATTTCGTCCGTGGTAGGCGAGACAGGTGCGGTTTGAAAGCTGCCTGAAACTCACTCCTGCGGCCCATCTTCTCTTTGCTGCCTGACGGCATCACGAAAGAACTTGAGTGTAATCGTATGAGGCATGCTGGTCTCGGTTCCTTGCTGCGAGCTCCTCCAGGAGCACACTGGAGCCTGCCGGGAAAGAACTGGCACCCCTGTGCTCAAGTAAAATGCAGATTTCTCCCAAAGTAAGTTTAGCTATGCCCTAGTGGCGAAGAAGCATGTGTTAAAGGAAGGCTGCAACACTGTTACGTATTTCACGACTCATTGTGCACTCACCTTGGGTGTAACATCTGTGAAAGGGCACTGAATGCCGTCCAAATCTTCTGCTGCGTTTGAGTTGCAGGAAAAATGGGTTCGTTGGTTTTAAAGCTGTGAACGTGCAGCTGTAATGGAAAGCCCTGCCCGGATCGCTCGACAGCTCTCGTTTGTACAGCATTCAAAGGGCTTCAGGAACGCCGTTCCAAGCAGCCTTACATTCCATGCTGGCGTAGCCAGGGAGGCATTTGGATTCTTCTGAGAAACACCACTGTGCCTCACAAGTGAAACCTGTGGGCTCCCAAATACGTCTCCCTACGGCAGCCTGAAATTACATGTTTAGTTCCAGTATGAAAACAACGGACAGCTTTAGCTGTGACAATGCTGGACTTCTGGGACCATCCAGATTCACCAAGGCCTAACTGTTGCCCGGCGGGGGAATGCTCTTCTGCACGTACAGCACTCACCACGTGAAAACCTTTCTTACCACAAGGAAGCAGTCTTACCCTAGTAGTAGAGAGGTAGGCAGAATCTTCAGATAAACCTGCTGTGTCATCAAGCTTGACAGTCGGACACCGATGGGAACGTTCATAGTCTCCTGCAATGGAAGCCACTTGCTTTGGGCTTCAAAGCTGCCTGAACAGCCCTAGGGGCCCTACTTCTCTTCACTGCAGGATGCTCGCTGTGGGCCAAGGCTGCGTTCTCTCAAAGGCAATAATGTACTGGCAATTGGTTTCTAAAAACTCATCCAACTGCACTCCAGATTCAGCTCCATACAAATGAAATGTGACCTAAGTCCTCAGCGTAAGGTCCAGTGTTTCACATCAGCAGAGTTGAGTGTGCAGTGGTAGCCACGAAGCCATACTCTGAAAAGGAGTGCCTTAACTCTGCTATGCCCCTGAGGACACATAGGGAGTGTATGGTGCACCAGTTTCTCATGATGACCACTGTGTGCTAGAAGAGAGGCCGCTGGCTTCTGAGGAACCCTAGGCGCAGTAGGTGCCCGGGAGCACTCTTCACATTCATAGCAAGGGCAATGTAGTCCTTTCTGGGATGCCTAGGTAGAGTGCTCCAATCGTCACAGAGCCTAGCGAAAGCAGCGCCTGGCAGACTCTCTTTGCAAGTGGATCGTCCTCAGTGACTGAAACAGAACTGCACTGCTACGGCACAATGTGCTTGTGATTCAGTCTGGGACACAGGATAGCTCTCTCACAGAAGCGAAAGCTAACCATTACATCCAGCCTGAAGACCAGTACATTTTACCCACTTCACACTGTTAAGTATGTGCAAGAGCCATGGTCACCGAGACCTACCTAAGGTACTGAAATACCCGCTTCATCCTATGCAGAGGTCCCTGTGCCCACAGGAACTGCATGGAAGAGCCCTGTGGGTCCGTGTGTTTCCTTGAGGTAGTCAGAAACTACTGAGGATAACCTTATGAGCTCAAGTTTGAAACTGGGCAACCCTGGCAAAACCTTCATTTCGTCCGTGGTAGGCGAGACAGGTGCGGTTTGAAAGCTGCCTGAAAATCACTCCTGCTGCCCATCTTCTCTTTGCTGCCTGACGGCATCACGAAAGAACTTGAGTGTAATCGTATGAGGCATGCTGGTCTCGGTTCCTTGCTGGGAGCTCCTCTAGGAGCACACTGGAGCCTGCTGGCAAAGAACTGGCACCCCTGTGCTCAACTAAAATGCAGATTTCTGCCAAAGTAAGTTTAGCTATGCCCTAGTGGCGAAGAAGCATGTGTTAAAGGAAGGCTGCAACACTGTTACGTATTTCACAACTCACTGTGCACTCAACTTGGTTGTAACATCTGTGAAAAGGCACTGAATGCCTCCAAATCTTCTGCTGCGTTTGAGTCCCAGGACGCAAATGGGTTCGTTGGCTTTAAGGCTGTGAACGGGCAGCAGTAATGGCAAAGCCCTGCCCGGATCGCTCCAGAGCTCTCGTTTGTACAGCATTCAAACGGCTTCAGGAAGGTCGTTCCAAGCATCCTTACATTCCAGGCTGTCGTAGCCAGGAAGGCATTTGGATTCTTTTGAGAAACACCACTGTGCCTCACAAGTGAAACCTGCGGGCTCCTAAATACGTCTCCCTACGGCAGCCTGAAACTATATGTTTAGTTCCAGTATGAAAAAAACGGACAGCTTTACTTGAGACAATGCTGGACGTCTGGGACCATCCAGATTCACCAAGGCCTAACTTTTGCCCGGCGGGGGAATGCTCTTCTGCACGTACAGCA
This sequence comes from Balaenoptera physalus, assembly GCF_965194825.1. NCBI lineage: Eukaryota > Metazoa > Chordata > Mammalia > Artiodactyla > Balaenopteridae > Balaenoptera > Balaenoptera physalus. Next base: position 32,479,105 of record NC_138898.1, read on the forward strand.
CTCACCACGTGAAAACCTTTCTTAGCACAAGGAAGCAGTCTTACCCTAGTAGTAGAGAGGTAGGCAGAATCTTCAGATAAACCTGCTGTGTCATCAAGCTTGAAAGTCGGACACCGATGGGATCTTTCGTATTCCCCTGCAATGGAAGCTTCTTTCTTTGGGCTTCAAAGCTGCCTGAACAGCGCGAGGGGCCAGCTTCTCTTCACTGCAGGATTGTCGCTGTGGGCCAAGGCTGCGTTCTCACAAAGGCAATAAAGTACTGGCAATTGGTTTCTAAAAACTCATCCAACTGCACTCCAGATTCAGCTCCATACAAATGAAATGTGACCTAAGTCCTCAGCGTAAGGTCCAGTGTTTCACATCAGCAGAGTTGAGTGTGCAGTGGTAGCCACGAAGCCATACTCTGAAAAGGAGTGCCTTAACTCTGCTATGCCCCTGAGGACACATAGGGCAGTGTATCGTGCACCAGTTTCTCATGATGACCACTGTGTGCTAGAAGAGAGGCCGCTGGCTTCTGAGGAACCCTAGGCGCAGTAGGTGCCCGGGAGCACTCTTCACATTCATAGCAAGGGCAACGTACTCCTTTCTGGGATGCCTAGGTAGAGTGTTCCAATCGTCATAGAGCCTAGCGAAAGCAGCGCCTGGCAGACTCTCTTTGCAAGTGGATCGTCCTCAGTGACAGAAACAGAACTGCAGTGTTACTGCACAATGTGCTTGTGATTCAGTCTGGGACACAGGATAGCACTCTCACAGAATAGAAAGCTAACCTTTGCATCCAGCCTGAAGACCAGTACATTCTTCACTCTTCACACTGTTAAGTATGTGCAGGAGCCTTGATCACCGAGGCCTACCTAAGGTACTGAAATCCTTACCCATTTCATCCTATGCAGAGGTCCCTGTGCCCACAGGAACTCCTTGGAAGAGCCCTGTGGGTCCCGTGTGTTTCCTTGAGGTAGTCAGAAACTACTGAGGAACACCTTATGAGCTCAAGTTTGAAACCGGGCAACCCTGGCAAAACCTTCATTTCGTCCGTGGTAGGCGAGACAGGTGCGGTTTGAAAGCTGCCTGAAACTCACTCCTGCGGCCCATCTTCTCTTTGCTGCCTGACGGCATCACGAAAGAACTTGAGTGTAATCGTATGAGGCATGCTGGTCTCGGTTCCTTGCTGCGAGCTCCTCCAGGAGCACACTGGAGCCTGCCGGGAAAGAACTGGCACCCCTGTGCTCAAGTAAAATGCAGATTTCTCCCAAAGTAAGTTTAGCTATGCCCTAGTGGCGAAGAAGCATGTGTTAAAGGAAGGCTGCAACACTGTTACGTATTTCACGACTCATTGTGCACTCACCTTGGGTGTAACATCTGTGAAAGGGCACTGAATGCCGTCCAAATCTTCTGCTGCGTTTGAGTTGCAGGAAAAATGGGTTCGTTGGTTTTAAAGCTGTGAACGTGCAGCTGTAATGGAAAGCCCTGCCCGGATCGCTCGACAGCTCTCGTTTGTACAGCATTCAAAGGGCTTCAGGAACGCCGTTCCAAGCAGCCTTACATTCCATGCTGGCGTAGCCAGGGAGGCATTTGGATTCTTCTGAGAAACACCACTGTGCCTCACAAGTGAAACCTGTGGGCTCCCAAATACGTCTCCCTACGGCAGCCTGAAATTACATGTTTAGTTCCAGTATGAAAACAACGGACAGCTTTAGCTGTGACAATGCTGGACTTCTGGGACCATCCAGATTCACCAAGGCCTAACTGTTGCCCGGCGGGGGAATGCTCTTCTGCACGTACAGCACTCACCACGTGAAAACCTTTCTTACCACAAGGAAGCAGTCTTACCCTAGTAGTAGAGAGGTAGGCAGAATCTTCAGATAAACCTGCTGTGTCATCAAGCTTGACAGTCGGACACCGATGGGAACGTTCATAGTCTCCTGCAATGGAAGCCACTTGCTTTGGGCTTCAAAGCTGCCTGAACAGCCCTAGGGGCCCTACTTCTCTTCACTGCAGGATGCTCGCTGTGGGCCAAGGCTGCGTTCTCTCAAAGGCAATAATGTACTGGCAATTGGTTTCTAAAAACTCATCCAACTGCACTCCAGATTCAGCTCCATACAAATGAAATGTGACCTAAGTCCTCAGCGTAAGGTCCAGTGTTTCACATCAGCAGAGTTGAGTGTGCAGTGGTAGCCACGAAGCCATACTCTGAAAAGGAGTGCCTTAACTCTGCTATGCCCCTGAGGACACATAGGGAGTGTATGGTGCACCAGTTTCTCATGATGACCACTGTGTGCTAGAAGAGAGGCCGCTGGCTTCTGAGGAACCCTAGGCGCAGTAGGTGCCCGGGAGCACTCTTCACATTCATAGCAAGGGCAATGTAGTTCTTTCTGGGATGCCTAGGTAGAGTGCTCCAATCGTCACAGAGCCTAGCGAAAGCAGCGCCTGGCAGACTCTCTTTGCAAGTGGATCGTCCTCAGTGACTGAAACAGAACTGCACTGCTACGGCACAATGTGCTTGTGATTCAGTCTGGGACACAGGATAGCTCTCTCACAGAAGCGAAAGCTAACCATTACATCCAGCCTGAAGACCAGTACATTTTACCCACTTCACACTGTTAAGTATGTGCAAGAGCCATGGTCACCGAGACCTACCTAAGGTACTGAAATACCCGCTTCATCCTATGCAGAGGTCCCTGTGCCCACAGGAACTGCATGGAAGAGCCCTGTGGGTCCGTGTGTTTCCTTGAGGTAGTCAGAAACTACTGAGGATAACCTTATGAGCTCAAGTTTGAAACCGGGCAACCCTGGCAAAACCTTCATTTCGTCCGTGGTAGGCGAGACAGGTGCGGTTTGAAAGCTGCCTGAAAATCACTCCTGCTGCCCATCTTCTCTTTGCTGCCTGACGGCATCACGAAAGAACTTGAGTGTAATCGTATGAGGCATGCTGGTCTCGGTTCCTTGCTGGGAGCTCCTCTAGGAGCACACTGGAGCCTGCTGGCAAAGAACTGGCACCCCTGTGCTCAACTAAAATGCAGATTTCTGCCAAAGTAAGTTTAGCTATGCCCTAGTGGCGAAGAAGCATGTGTTAAAGGAAGGCTGCAACACTGTTACGTATTTCACAACTCACTGTGCACTCAACTTGGTTGTAACATCTGTGAAAAGGCACTGAATGCCTCCAAATCTTCTGCTGCGTTTGAGTCCCAGGACGCAAATGGGTTCGTTGGCTTTAAGGCTGTGAACGGGCAGCAGTAATGGCAAAGCCCTGCCCGGATCGCTCCAGAGCTCTCGTTTGGACAGCATTCAAACGGCTTCAGGAAGGTCGTTCCAAGCATCCTTACATTCCAGGCTGTCGTAGCCAGGAAGGCATTTGGATTCTTTTGAGAAACACCACTGTGCCTCACAAGTGAAACCTGCGGGCTCCTAAATACGTCTCCCTACGGCAGCCTGAAACTATATGTTTAGTTCCAGTATGAAAAAAACGGACAGATTTACTTGAGACAATGCTGGACGTCTGGGACCATCCAGATTCACCAAGGCCTAACTTTTGCCCGGCGGGGGAATGCTCTTCTGCACGTACAGCACTCACCACGTGAAAACCTTTCTTAGCACAAGGAAGCAGTCTTACCCTAGTAGTAGAGAGGTAGGCAGAATCTTCAGATAAACCTGCTGTGTCATCAAGCTTGAAAGTCGGACACCGATGGGATCTTTCGTATTCCCCTGCAATGGAAGCTTCTTTCTTTGGGCTTCAAAGCTGCCTGAACAGCGCGAGGGGCCAGCTTCTCTTCACTGCAGGATTGTCGCTGTGGGCCAAGGCTGCGTTCTCACAAAGGCAATAAAGTACTGGCAATTGGTTTCTAAAAACTCATCCAACTGCACTCCAGATTCAGCTCCATACAAATGAAATGTGACCTAAGTCCTCAGCGTAAGGTCCAGTGTTTCACATCAGCAGAGTTGAGTGTGCAGTGGTAGCCACGAAGCCATACTCTGAAAAGGAGTGCCTTAACTCTGCTATGCCCCTGAGGACACATAGGGCAGTGTATCGTGCACCAGTTTCTCATGATGACCACTGTGTGCTAGAAGAGAGGCCGCTGGCTTCTGAGGAACCCTAGGCGCAGTAGGTGCCCGGGAGCACTCTTCACATTCATAGCAAGGGCAACGTACTCCTTTCTGGGATGCCTAGGTAGAGTGTTCCAATCGTCATAGAGCCTAGCGAAAGCAGCGCCTGGCAGACTCTCTTTGCAAGTGGATCGTCCTCAGTGACAGAAACAGAACTGCAGTGTTACTGCACAATGTGCTTGTGATTCAGTCTGGGACACAGGATAGCACTCTCACAGAATAGAAAGCTAACCTTTGCATCCAGCCTGAAGACCAGTACATTCTTCACTCTTCACACTGTTAAGTATGTGCAGGAGCCTTGATCACCGAGGCCTACCTAAGGTACTGAAATCCTTACCCATTTCATCCTATGCAGAGGTCCCTGTGCCCACAGGAACTCCTTGGAAGAGCCCTGTGGGTCCCGTGTGTTTCCTTGAGGTAGTCAGAAACTACTGAGGAACACCTTATGAGCTCAAGTTTGAAACCGGGCAACCCTGGCAAAACCTTCATTTCGTCCGTGGTAGGCGAGACAGGTGCAGTTTGAAAGCTGCCTGAAACTCACTCCTGCGGCCCATCTTCTCTTTGCTGCCTGACGGCATCACGAAAGAACTTGAGTGTAATCGTATGAGGCATGCTGGTCTCGGTTCCTTGCTGCGAGCTCCTCCAGGAGCACACTGGAGCCTGCCGGGAAAGAACTGGCACCCCTGTGCTCAAGTAAAATGCAGATTTCTCCCAAAGTAAGTTTAGCTATGCCCTAGTGGCGAAGAAGCATGTGTTAAAGGAAGGCTGCAACACTGTTACGTATTTCACGACTCATTGTGCACTCACCTTGGGTGTAACATCTGTGAAAGGGCACTGAATGCCGTCCAAATCTTCTGCTGCGTTTGAGTTGCAGGAAAAATGGGTTTGTTGGTTTTAAAGCTGTGAACGTGCAGCTGTAATGGAAAGCCCTGCCCGGATCGCTCGACAGCTCTCGTTTGTACAGCATTCAAAGGGCTTCAGGAACGCCGTTCCAAGCAGCCTTACATTCCATGCTGGCGTAGCCAGGGAGGCATTTGGATTCTTCTGAGAAACACCACTGTGCCTCACAAGTGAAACCTGTGGGCTCCCAAATACGTCTCCCTACGGCAGCCTGAAATTACATGTTTAGTTCCAGTATGAAAACAACGGACAGCTTTAGCTGTGACAATGCTGGACTTCTGGGACCATCCAGATTCACCAAGGCCTAACTGTTGCCCGGCGGGGGAATGCTCTTCTGCACGTACAGCACTCACCACGTGAAAACCTTTCTTACCACAAGGAAGCAGTCTTACCCTAGTAGTAGAGAGGTAGGCAGAATCTTCAGATAAACCTGCTGTGTCATCAAGCTTGAAAGTCGGACACCGATGGGAACGTTCATAGTCTCCTGCAATGGAAGCCACTTGCTTTGGGCTTCAAAGCTGCCTGAACAGCCCTAGGGGCCCTACTTCTCTTCACTGCAGGATGCTCGCTGTGGGCCAAGGCTGCGTTCTCTCAAAGGCAATAATGTACTGGCAATTGGTTTCTAAAAACTCATCCAACTGCACTCCAGATTCAGCTCCATACAAATGAAATGTGACCTAAGTCCTCAGCGTAAGGTCCAGTGTTTCACATCAGCAGAGTTGAGTGTGCAGTGGTAGCCACGAAGCCATACTCTGAAAAGGAGTGCCTTAACTCTGCTATGCCCCTGAGGACACATAGGGCAGTGTATGGTGCACCAGTTTCTCATGATGACCACTGTGTGCTAGAAGAGAGGCCGCTGGCTTCTGAGGAACCCTAGGCGCAGTAGGTGCCCGGGAGCACTCTTCACATTCATAGCAAGGGCAATGTAGTCCTTTCTGGGATGCCTAGGTAGAGTGCTCCAATCGTCACAGAGCCTAGCGAAAGCAGCGCCTGGCAGACTCTGTTTGCAAGTGGATCGTCCTCAGTGACTGAAACAGAACTGCACTGCTACGGCACAATGTGCTTGTGATTCAGTCTGGGACACAGGATAGCTCTCTCACAGAAGCGAAAGCTAACCATTACATCCAGCCTGAAGACCAGTACATTTTACCCACTTCACACTGTTAAGTATGTGCAAGAGCCATGGTCACCGAGACCTACCTAAGGTACTGAAATACCCGCTTCATCCTATGCAGAGGTCCCTGTGCCCACAGGAACTGCATGGAAGAGCCCTGTGGGTCCGTGTGTTTCCTTGAGGTAGTCAGAAACTACTGAGGATAACCTTATGAGCTCAAGTTTGAAACCGGGCAACCCTGGCAAAACCTTCATTTCGTCCGTGGTAGGCGAGACAGGTGCGGTTTGAAAGCTGCCTGAAAATCACTCCTGCTGCCCATCTTCTCTTTGCTGCCTGACGGCATCACGAAAGAACTTGAGTGTAATCGTATGAGGCATGCTGGTCTCGGTTCCTTGCTGGGAGCTCCTCTAGGAGCACACTGGAGCCTGCTGGCAAAGAACTGGCACCCCTGTGCTCAACTAAAATGCAGATTTCTGCCAAAGTAAGTTTAGCTATGCCCTAGTGGCGAAGAAGCATGTGTTAAAGGAAGGCTGCAACACTGTTACGTATTTCACAACTCACTGTGCACTCAACTTGGTTGTAACATCTGTGAAAAGGCACTGAATGCCTCCAAATCTTCTGCTGCGTTTGAGTCCCAGGACGCAAATGGGTTCGTTGGCTTTAAGGCTGTGAACGGGCAGCAGTAATGGCAAAGCCCTGCCCGGATCGCTCCAGAGCTCTCGTTTGGACAGCATTCAAACGGCTTCAGGAAGGCCGTTCCAAGCATCCTTACATTCCAGGCTGTCGTAGCCAGGAAGGCATTTGGATTCTTTTGAGAAACACCACTGTGCCTCACAAGTGAAACCTGCGGGCTCCTAAATACGTCTCCCTACGGCAGCCTGAAACTATATGTTTAGTTCCAGTATGAAAAAAACGGACAGCTTTACTTGAGACAATGCTGGACGTCTGGGACCATCCAGATTCACCAAGGCCTAACTTTTGCCCGGCGGGGGAATGCTCTTCTGCACGTACAGCATTCACCACGTGAAAACCTTTCTTAGCACAAGGAAGCAGTCTTACCCTAGTAGTAGAGAGGTAGGCAGAATCTTCAGATAAACCTGCTGTGTCATCAAGCTTGAAAGTCGGACACCGATGGGATCTTTCGTATTCCCCTGCAATGGAAGCTTCTTTCTTTGGGCTTCAAAGCTGCCTGAACAGCGCGAGGGGCCAGCTTCTCTTCACTGCAGGATTGTCGCTGTGGGCCAAGGCTGCGTTCTCACAAAGGCAATAAAGTACTGGCAATTGGTTTCTAAAAACTCATCCAACTGCACTCCAGATTCAGCTCCATACAAATGAAATGTGACCTAAGTCCTCAGCGTAAGGTCCAGTGTTTCACATCAGCAGAGTTGAGTGTGCAGTGGTAGCCACGAAGCCATACTCTGAAAAGGAGTGCCTTAACTCTGCTATGCCCCTGAGGACACATAGGGCAGTGTATCGTGCACCAGTTTCTCATGATGACCACTGTGTGCTAGAAGAGAGGCCGCTGGCTTCTGAGGAACCCTAGGCGCAGTAGGTGCCCGGGAGCACTCTTCACATTCATAGCAAGGGCAACGTACTCCTTTCTGGGATGCCTAGGTAGAGTGTTCCAATCGTCATAGAGCCTAGCGAAAGCAGCGCCTGGCAGACTCTCTTTGCAAGTGGATCGTCCTCAGTGACAGAAACAGAACTGCAGTGTTACTGCACAATGTGCTTGTGATTCAGTCTGGGACACAGGATAGCACTCTCACAGAATAGAAAGCTAACCTTTGCATCCAGCCTGAAGACCAGTACATTCTTCACTCTTCACACTGTTAAGTATGTGCAGGAGCCTTGATCACCGAGGCCTACCTAAGGTACTGAAATCCTTACCCATTTCATCCTATGCAGAGGTCCCTGTGCCCACAGGAACTCCTTGGAAGAGCCCTGTGGGTCCCGTGTGTTTCCTTGAGGTAGTCAGAAACTACTGAGGAACACCTTATGAGCTCAAGTTTGAAACCGGGCAACCCTGGCAAAACCTTCATTTCGTCCGTGGTAGGCGAGACAGGTGCGGTTTGAAAGCTGCCTGAAACTCACTCCTGCGGCCCATCTTCTCTTTGCTGCCTGACGGCATCACGAAAGAACTTGAGTGTAATCGTATGAGGCATGCTGGTCTCGGTTCCTTGCTGCGAGCTCCTCCAGGAGCACACTGGAGCCTGCCGGGAAAGAACTGGCACCCCTGTGCTCAAGTAAAATGCAGATTTCTCCCAAAGTAAGTTTAGCTATGCCCTAGTGGCGAAGAAGCATGTGTTAAAGGAAGGCTGCAACACTGTTACGTATTTCACGACTCATTGTGCACTCACCTTGGGTGTAACATCTGTGAAAGGGCACTGAATGCCGTCCAAATCTTCTGCTGCGTTTGAGTTGCAGGAAAAATGGGTTCGTTGGTTTTAAAGCTGTGAACGTGCAGCTGTAATGGAAAGCCCTGCCCGGATCGCTCGACAGCTCTCGTTTGTACAGCATTCAAAGGGCTTCAGGAACGCCGTTCCAAGCAGCCTTACATTCCATGCTGGCGTAGCCAGGGAGGCATTTGGATTCTTCTGAGAAACACCACTGTGCCTCACAAGTGAAACCTGTGGGCTCCCAAATACGTCTCCCTACGGCAGCCTGAAATTACATGTTTAGTTCCAGTATGAAAACAACGGACAGCTTTAGCTGTGACAATGCTGGACTTCTGGGACCATCCAGATTCACCAAGGCCTAACTGTTGCCCGGCGGGGGAATGCTCTTCTGCACGTACAGCACTCACCACGTGAAAACCTTTCTTACCACAAGGAAGCAGTCTTACCCTAGTAGTAGAGAGGTAGGCAGAATCTTCAGATAAACCTGCTGTGTCATCAAGCTTGACAGTCGGACACCGATGGGAACGTTCATAGTCTCCTGCAATGGAAGCCACTTGCTTTGGGCTTCAAAGCTGCCTGAACAGCCCTAGGGGCCCTACTTCTCTTCACTGCAGGATGCTCGCTGTGGGCCAAGGCTGCGTTCTCTCAAAGGCAATAATGTACTGGCAATTGGTTTCTAAAAACTCATCCAACTGCACTCCAGATTCAGCTCCATACAAATGAAATGTGACCTAAGTCCTCAGCGTAAGGTCCAGTGTTTCACATCAGCAGAGTTGAGTGTGCAGTGGTAGCCACGAAGCCATACTCTGAAAAGGAGTGCCTTAACTCTGCTATGCCCCTGAGGACACATAGGGAGTGTATGGTGCACCAGTTTCTCATGATGACCACTGTGTGCTAGAAGAGAGGCCGCTGGCTTCTGAGGAACCCTAGGCGCAGTAGGTGCCCGGGAGCACTCTTCACATTCATAGCAAGGGCAATGTAGTCCTTTCTGGGATGCCTAGGTAGAGTGCTCCAATCGTCACAGAGCCTAGCGAAAGCAGCGCCTGGCAGACTCTCTTTGCAAGTGGATCGTCCTCAGTGACTGAAACAGAACTGCACTGCTACGGCACAATGTGCTTGTGATTCAGTCTGGGACACAGGATAGCTCTCTCACAGAAGCGAAAGCTAACCATTACATCCAGCCTGAAGACCAGTACATTTTACCCACTTCACACTGTTAAGTATGTGCAAGAGCCATGGTCACCGAGACCTACCTAAGGTACTGAAATACCCGCTTCATCCTATGCAGAGGTCCCTGTGCCCACAGGAACTGCATGGAAGAGCCCTGTGGGTCCGTGTGTTTCCTTGAGGTAGTCAGAAACTACTGAGGATAACCTTATGAGCTCAAGTTTGAAACCGGGCAACCCTGGCAAAACCTTCATTTCGTCCGTGGTAGGCGAGACAGGTGCGGTTTGAAAGCTGCCTGAAAATCACTCCTGCTGCCCATCTTCTCTTTGCTGCCTGACGGCATCACGAAAGAACTTGAGTGTAATCGTATGAGGCATGCTGGTCTCGGTTCCTTGCTGGGAGCTCCTCTAGGAGCACACTGGAGCCTGCTGGCAAAGAACTGGCACCCCTGTGCTCAACTAAAATGCAGATTTCTGCCAAAGTAAGTTTAGCTATGCCCTAGTGGCGAAGAAGCATGTGTTAAAGGAAGGCTGCAACACTGTTACGTATTTCACAACTCACTGTGCACTCAACTTGGTTGTAACATCTGTGAAAAGGCACTGAATGCCTCCAAATCTTCTGCTGCGTTTGAGTCCCAGGACGCAAATGGGTTCGTTGGCTTTAAGGCTGTGAACGGGCAGCAGTAATGGCAAAGCCCTGCCCGGATCGCTCCAGAGCTCTCGTTTGTACAGCATTCAAACGGCTTCAGGAAGGTCGTTCCAAGCATCCTTACATTCCAGGCTGTCGTAGCCAGGAAGGCATTTGGATTCTTTTGAGAAACACCACTCTGCCTCACAAGTGAAACCTGCGGGCTCCTAAATACGTCTCCCTACGGCAGCCTGAAACTATATGTTTAGTTCCAGTATGAAAAAAACGGACAGCTTTACTTGAGACAATGCTGGACGTCTGGGACCATCCAGATTCACCAAGGCCTAACTTTTGCCCGGCGGGGGAATGCTCTTCTGCACGTACAGCACTCACCACGTGAAAACCTTTCTTAGCACAAGGAAGCAGTCTTACCCTAGTAGTAGAGAGGTAGGCAGAATCTTCAGATAAACCTGCTGTGTCATCAAGCTTGAAAGTCGGACACCGATGGGATCTTTCGTATTCCCCTGCAATGGAAGCTTCTTTCTTTGGGCTTCAAAGCTGCCTGAACAGCGCGAGGGGCCAGCTTCTCTTCACTGCAGGATTGTCGCTGTGGGCCAAGGCTGCGTTCTCACAAAGGCAATAAAGTACTGGCAATTGGTTTCTAAAAACTCATCCAACTGCACTCCAGATTCAGCTCCATACAAATGAAATGTGACCTAAGTCCTCAGCGTAAGGTCCAGTGTTTCACATCAGCAGAGTTGAGTGTGCAGTGGTAGCCACGAAGCCATACTCTGAAAAGGAGTGCCTTAACTCTGCTATGCCCCTGAGGACACATAGGGCAGTGTATCGTGCACCAGTTTCTCATGATGACCACTGTGTGCTAGAAGAGAGGCCGCTGGCTTCTGAGGAACCCTAGGCGCAGTAGGTGCCCGGGAGCACTCTTCACATTCATAGCAAGGGCAACGTACTCCTTTCTGGGATGCCTAGGTAGAGTGTTCCAATCGTCATAGAGCCTAGCGAAAGCAGCGCCTGGCAGACTCTCTTTGCAAGTGGATCGTCCTCAGTGACAGAAACAGAACTGCAGTGTTACTGCACAATGTGCTTGTGATTCAGTCTGGGACACAGGATAGCACTCTCACAGAATAGAAAGCTAACCTTTGCATCCAGCCTGAAGACCAGTACATTCTTCACTCTTCACACTGTTAAGTATGTGCAGGAGCCTTGATCACCGAGGCCTACCTAAGGTACTGAAATCCTTACCCATTTCATCCTATGCAGAGGTCCCTGTGCCCACAGGAACTCCTTGGAAGAGCCCTGTGGGTCCCGTGTGTTTCCTTGAGGTAGTCAGAAACTACTGAGGAACACCTTATGAGCTCAAGTTTGAAACCGGGCAACCCTGGCAAAACCTTCATTTCGTCCGTGGTAGGCGAGACAGGTGCGGTTTGAAAGCTGCCTGAAACTCACTCCTGCGGCCCATCTTCTCTTTGCTGCCTGACGGCATCACGAAAGAACTTGAGTGTAATCGTATGAGGCATGCTGGTCTCGGTTCCTTGCTGCGAGCTCCTCCAGGAGCACACTGGAGCCTGCCGGGAAAGAACTGGCACCCCTGTGCTCAAGTAAAATGCAGATTTCTCCCAAAGTAAGTTTAGCTATGCCCTAGTGGCGAAGAAGCATGTGTTAAAGGAAGGCTGCAACACTGTTACGTATTTCACGACTCATTGTGCACTCACCTTGGGTGTAACATCTGTGAAAGGGCACTGAATGCCGTCCAAATCTTCTGCTGCGTTTGAGTTGCAGGAAAAATGGGTTTGTTGGTTTTAAAGCTGTGAACGTGCAGCTGTAATGGAAAGCCCTGCCCGGATCGCTCGACAGCTCTCGTTTGTACAGCATTCAAAGGGCTTCAGGAACGCCGTTCCAAGCAGCCTTACATTCCATGCTGGCGTAGCCAGGGAGGCATTTGGATTCTTCTGAGAAACACCACTGTGCCTCACAAGTGAAACCTGTGGGCTCCCAAATACGTCTCCCTACGGCAGCCTGAAATTACATGTTTAGTTCCAGTATGAAAACAACGGACAGCTTTAGCTGTGACAATGCTGGACTTCTGGGACCATCCAGATTCACCAAGGCCTAACTGTTGCCCGGCGGGGGAATGCTCTTCTGCACGTACAGCACTCACCACGTGAAAACCTTTCTTACCACAAGGAAGCAGTCTTACCCTAGTAGTAGAGAGGTAGGCAGAATCTTCAGATAAACCTGCTGTGTCATCAAGCTTGACAGTCGGACACCGATGGGAACGTTCATAGTCTCCTGCAATGGAAGCCACTTGCTTTGGGCTTCAAAGCTGCCTGAACAGCCCTAGGGGCCCTACTTCTCTTCACTGCAGGATGCTCGCTGTGGGCCAAGGCTGCGTTCTCTCAAAGGCAATAATGTACTGGCAATTGGTTTCTAAAAACTCATCCAACTGCACTCCAGATTCAGCTCCATACAAATGAAATGTGACCTAAGTCCTCAGCGTAAGGTCCAGTGTTTCACATCAGCAGAGTTGAGTGTGCAGTGGTAGCCACGAAGCCATACTCTGAAAAGGAGTGCCTTAACTCTGCTATGCCCCTGAGGACACATAGGGCAGTGTATGGTGCACCAGTTTCTCATGATGACCACTGTGTGCTAGAAGAGAGGCCGCTGGCTTCTGAGGAACCCTAGGCGCAGTAGGTGCCCGGGAGCACTCTTCACATTCATAGCAAGGGCAATGTAGTCCTTTCTGGGATGCCTAGGTAGAGTGCTCCAATCGTCACAGAGCCTAGCGAAAGCAGCGCCTGGCAGACTCTGTTTGCAAGTGGATCGTCCTCAGTGACTGAAACAGAACTGCACTGCTACGGCACAATGTGCTTGTGATTCAGTCTGGGACACAGGATAGCTCTCTCACAGAAGCGAAAGCTAACCATTACATCCAGCCTGAAGACCAGTACATTTTACCCACTTCACACTGTTAAGTATGTGCAAGAGCCATGGTCACCGAGACCTACCTAAGGTACTGAAATACCCGCTTCATCCTATGCAGAGGTCCCTGTGCCCACAGGAACTGCATGGAAGAGCCCTGTGGGTCCGTGTGTTTCCTTGAGGTAGTCAGAAACTACTGAGGATAACCTTATGAGCTCAAGTTTGAAACCGGGCAACCCTGGCAAAACCTTCATTTCGTCCGTGGTAGGCGAGACAGGTGCGGTTTGAAAGCTGCCTGAAAATCACTCCTGCTGCCCATCTTCTCTTTGCTGCCTGACGGCATCACGAAAGAACTTGAGTGTAATCGTATGAGGCATGCTGGTCTCGGTTCCTTGCTGGGAGCTCCTCTAGGAGCACACTGGAGCCTGCTGGCAAAGAACTGGCACCCCTGTGCTCAACTAAAATGCAGATTTCTGCCAAAGTAAGTTTAGCTATGCCCTAGTGGCGAAGAAGCATGTGTTAAAGGAAGGCTGCAACACTGTTACGTATTTCACAACTCACTGTGCACTCAACTTGGTTGTAACATCTGTGAAAAGGCACTGAATGCCTCCAAATCTTCTGCTGCGTTTGAGTCCCAGGACGCAAATGGGTTCGTTGGCTTTAAGGCTGTGAACGGGCAGCAGTAATGGCAAAGCCCTGCCCGGATCGCTCCAGAGCTCTCGTTTGGACAGCATTCAAACGGCTTCAGGAAGGTCGTTCCAAGCATCCTTACATTCCAGGCTGTCGTAGCCAGGAAGGCATTTGGATTCTTTTGAGAAACACCACTGTGCCTCACAAGTGAAACCTGCGGGCTCCTAAATACGTCTCCCTACGGCAGCCTGAAACTATATGTTTAGTTCCAGTATGAAAAAAACGGACAGCTTTACTTGAGACAATGCTGGACGTCTGGGACCATCCAGATTCACCAAGGCCTAACTTTTGCCCGGCGGGGGAATGCTCTTCTGCACGTACAGCATTCACCACGTGAAAACCTTTCTTAGCACAAGGAAGCAGTCTTACCCTAGTAGTAGAGAGGTAGGCAGAATCTTCAGATAAACCTGCTGTGTCATCAAGCTTGAAAGTCGGACACCGATGGGATCTTTCGTATTCCCCTGCAATGGAAGCTTCTTTCTTTGGGCTTCAAAGCTGCCTGAACAGCGCGAGGGGCCAGCTTCTCTTCACTGCAGGATTGTCGCTGTGGGCCAAGGCTGCGTTCTCACAAAGGCAATAAAGTACTGGCAATTGGTTTCTAAAAACTCATCCAACTGCACTCCAGATTCAGCTCCATACAAATGAAATGTGACCTAAGTCCTCAGCGTAAGGTCCAGTGTTTCACATCAGCAGAGTTGAGTGTGCAGTGGTAGCCACGAAGCCATACTCTGAAAAGGAGTGCCTTAACTCTGCTATGCCCCTGAGGACACATAGGGCAGTGTATCGTGCACCAGTTTCTCATGATGACCACTGTGTGCTAGAAGAGAGGCCGCTGGCTTCTGAGGAACCCTAGGCGCAGTAGGTGCCCGGGAGCACTCTTCACATTCATAGCAAGGGCAACGTACTCCTTTCTGGGATGCCTAGGTAGAGTGTTCCAATCGTCATAGAGCCTAGCGAAAGCAGCGCCTGGCAGACTCTCTTTGCAAGTGGATCGTCCTCAGTGACAGAAACAGAACTGCAGTGTTACTGCACAATGTGCTTGTGATTCAGTCTGGGACACAGGATAGCACTCTCACAGAATAGAAAGCTAACCTTTGCATCCAGCCTGAAGACCAGTACATTCTTCACTCTTCACACTGTTAAGTATGTGCAGGAGCCTTGATCACCGAGGCCTACCTAAGGTACTGAAATCCTTACCCATTTCATCCTATGCAGAGGTCCCTGTGCCCACAGGAACTCCTTGGAAGAGCCCTGTGGGTCCCGTGTGTTTCCTTGAGGTAGTCAGAAACTACTGAGGAACACCTTATGAGCTCAAGTTTGAAACCGGGCAACCCTGGCAAAACCTTCATTTCGTCCGTGGTAGGCGAGACAGGTGCGGTTTGAAAGCTGCCTGAAACTCACTCCTGCGGCCCATCTTCTCTTTGCTGCCTGACGGCATCACGAAAGAACTTGAGTGTAATCGTATGAGGCATGCTGGTCTCGGTTCCTTGCTGCGAGCTCCTCCAGGAGCACACTGGAGCCTGCCGGGAAAGAACTGGCACCCCTGTGCTCAAGTAAAATGCAGATTTCTCCCAAAGTAAGTTTAGCTATGCCCTAGTGGCGAAGAAGCATGTGTTAAAGGAAGGCTGCAACACTGTTACGTATTTCACGACTCATTGTGCACTCACCTTGGGTGTAACATCTGTGAAAGGGCACTGAATGCCGTCCAAATCTTCTGCTGCGTTTGAGTTGCAGGAAAAATGGGTTCGTTGGTTTTAAAGCTGTGAACGTGCAGCTGTAATGGAAAGCCCTGCCCGGATCGCTCGACAGCTCTCGTTTGTACAGCATTCAAAGGGCTTCAGGAACGCCGTTCCAAGCAGCCTTACATTCCATGCTGGCGTAGCCAGGGAGGCATTTGGATTCTTCTGAGAAACACCACTGTGCCTCACAAGTGAAACCTGTGGGCTCCCAAATACGTCTCCCTACGGCAGCCTGAAATTACATGTTTAGTTCCAGTATGAAAACAACGGACAGCTTTAGCTGTGACAATGCTGGACTTCTGGGACCATCCAGATTCACCAAGGCCTAACTGTTGCCCGGCGGGGGAATGCTCTTCTGCACGTACAGCACTCACCACGTGAAAACCTTTCTTACCACAAGGAAGCAGTCTTACCCTAGTAGTAGAGAGGTAGGCAGAATCTTCAGATAAACCTGCTGTGTCATCAAGCTTGACAGTCGGACACCGATGGGAACGTTCATAGTCTCCTGCAATGGAAGCCACTTGCTTTGGGCTTCAAAGCTGCCTGAACAGCCCTAGGGGCCCTACTTCTCTTCACTGCAGGATGCTCGCTGTGGGCCAAGGCTGCGTTCTCTCAAAGGCAATAATGTACTGGCAATTGGTTTCTAAAAACTCATCCAACTGCACTCCAGATTCAGCTCCATACAAATGAAATGTGACCTAAGTCCTCAGCGTAAGGTCCAGTGTTTCACATCAGCAGAGTTGAGTGTGCAGTGGTAGCCACGAAGCCATACTCTGAAAAGGAGTGCCTTAACTCTGCTATGCCCCTGAGGACACATAGGGAGTGTATGGTGCACCAGTTTCTCATGATGACCACTGTGTGCTAGAAGAGAGGCCGCTGGCTTCTGAGGAACCCTAGGCGCAGTAGGTGCC
This sequence comes from Balaenoptera physalus, assembly GCF_965194825.1. Taxonomy (NCBI): domain Eukaryota; kingdom Metazoa; phylum Chordata; class Mammalia; order Artiodactyla; family Balaenopteridae; genus Balaenoptera; species Balaenoptera physalus. Next base: position 32,495,684 of record NC_138898.1, read on the forward strand.
CGGGAGCACTCTTCACATTCATAGCAAGGGCAATGTAGTTCTTTCTGGGATGCCTAGGTAGAGTGCTCCAATCGTCACAGAGCCTAGCGAAAGCAGCGCCTGGCAGACTCTCTTTGCAAGTGGATCGTCCTCAGTGACTGAAACAGAACTGCACTGCTACGGCACAATGTGCTTGTGATTCAGTCTGGGACACAGGATAGCTCTCTCACAGAAGCGAAAGCTAACCATTACATCCAGCCTGAAGACCAGTACATTTTACCCACTTCACACTGTTAAGTATGTGCAAGAGCCATGGTCACCGAGACCTACCTAAGGTACTGAAATACCCGCTTCATCCTATGCAGAGGTCCCTGTGCCCACAGGAACTGCATGGAAGAGCCCTGTGGGTCCGTGTGTTTCCTTGAGGTAGTCAGAAACTACTGAGGATAACCTTATGAGCTCAAGTTTGAAACCGGGCAACCCTGGCAAAACCTTCATTTCGTCCGTGGTAGGCGAGACAGGTGCGGTTTGAAAGCTGCCTGAAAATCACTCCTGCTGCCCATCTTCTCTTTGCTGCCTGACGGCATCACGAAAGAACTTGAGTGTAATCGTATGAGGCATGCTGGTCTCGGTTCCTTGCTGGGAGCTCCTCTAGGAGCACACTGGAGCCTGCTGGCAAAGAACTGGCACCCCTGTGCTCAACTAAAATGCAGATTTCTGCCAAAGTAAGTTTAGCTATGCCCTAGTGGCGAAGAAGCATGTGTTAAAGGAAGGCTGCAACACTGTTACGTATTTCACAACTCACTGTGCACTCAACTTGGTTGTAACATCTGTGAAAAGGCACTGAATGCCTCCAAATCTTCTGCTGCGTTTGAGTCCCAGGACGCAAATGGGTTCGTTGGCTTTAAGGCTGTGAACGGGCAGCAGTAATGGCAAAGCCCTGCCCGGATCGCTCCAGAGCTCTCGTTTGGACAGCATTCAAACGGCTTCAGGAAGGCCGTTCCAAGCATCCTTACATTCCAGGCTGTCGTAGCCAGGAAGGCATTTGGATTCTTTTGAGAAACACCACTGTGCCTCACAAGTGAAACCTGCGGGCTCCTAAATACGTCTCCCTACGGCAGCCTGAAACTATATGTTTAGTTCCAGTATGAAAAAAACGGACAGCTTTACTTGAGACAATGCTGGACGTCTGGGACCATCCAGATTCACCAAGGCCTAACTTTTGCCCGGCGGGGGAATGCTCTTCTGCACGTACAGCATTCACCACGTGAAAACCTTTCTTAGCACAAGGAAGCAGTCTTACCCTAGTAGTAGAGAGGTAGGCAGAATCTTCAGATAAACCTGCTGTGTCATCAAGCTTGAAAGTCGGACACCGATGGGATCTTTCGTATTCCCCTGCAATGGAAGCTTCTTTCTTTGGGCTTCAAAGCTGCCTGAACAGCGCGAGGGGCCAGCTTCTCTTCACTGCAGGATTGTCGCTGTGGGCCAAGGCTGCGTTCTCACAAAGGCAATAAAGTACTGGCAATTGGTTTCTAAAAACTCATCCAACTGCACTCCAGATTCAGCTCCATACAAATGAAATGTGACCTAAGTCCTCAGCGTAAGGTCCAGTGTTTCACATCAGCAGAGTTGAGTGTGCAGTGGTAGCCACGAAGCCATACTCTGAAAAGGAGTGCCTTAACTCTGCTATGCCCCTGAGGACACATAGGGCAGTGTATCGTGCACCAGTTTCTCATGATGACCACTGTGTGCTAGAAGAGAGGCCGCTGGCTTCTGAGGAACCCTAGGCGCAGTAGGTGCCCGGGAGCACTCTTCACATTCATAGCAAGGGCAACGTACTCCTTTCTGGGATGCCTAGGTAGAGTGTTCCAATCGTCATAGAGCCTAGCGAAAGCAGCGCCTGGCAGACTCTCTTTGCAAGTGGATCGTCCTCAGTGACTGAAACAGAACTGCACTGCTACGGCACAATGTGCTTGTGATTCAGTCTGGGACACAGGATAGCACTCTCACAGAATAGAAAGCTAACCTTTGCATCCAGCCTGAAGACCAGTACATTCTTCACTCTTCACACTGTTAAGTATGTGCAGGAGCCTTGATCACCGAGGCCTACCTAAGGTACTGAAATCCTTACCCATTTCATCCTATGCAGAGGTCCCTGTGCCCACAGGAACTCCTTGGAAGAGCCCTGTGGGTCCCGTGTGTTTCCTTGAGGTAGTCAGAAACTACTGAGGAACACCTTATGAGCTCAAGTTTGAAACCGGGCAACCCTGGCAAAACCTTCATTTCGTCCGTGGTAGGCGAGACAGGTGCGGTTTGAAAGCTGCCTGAAACTCACTCCTGCGGCCCATCTTCTCTTTGCTGCCTGACGGCATCACGAAAGAACTTGAGTGTAATCGTATGAGGCATGCTGGTCTCGGTTCCTTGCTGCGAGCTCCTCCAGGAGCACACTGGAGCCTGCCGGGAAAGAACTGGCACCCCTGTGCTCAAGTAAAATGCAGATTTCTCCCAAAGTAAGTTTAGCTATGCCCTAGTGGCGAAGAAGCATGTGTTAAAGGAAGGCTGCAACACTGTTACGTATTTCACGACTCATTGTGCACTCACCTTGGGTGTAACATCTGTGAAAGGGCACTGAATGCCGTCCAAATCTTCTGCTGCGTTTGAGTTGCAGGAAAAATGGGTTCGTTGGTTTTAAAGCTGTGAACGTGCAGCTGTAATGGAAAGCCCTGCCCGGATCGCTCGACAGCTCTCGTTTGTACAGCATTCAAAGGGCTTCAGGAACGCCGTTCCAAGCAGCCTTACATTCCATGCTGGCGTAGCCAGGGAGGCATTTGGATTCTTCTGAGAAACACCACTGTGCCTCACAAGTGAAACCTGTGGGCTCCCAAATACGTCTCCCTACGGCAGCCTGAAATTACATGTTTAGTTCCAGTATGAAAACAACGGACAGCTTTAGCTGTGACAATGCTGGACTTCTGGGACCATCCAGATTCACCAAGGCCTAACTGTTGCCCGGCGGGGGAATGCTCTTCTGCACGTACAGCACTCACCACGTGAAAACCTTTCTTACCACAAGGAAGCAGTCTTACCCTAGTAGTAGAGAGGTAGGCAGAATCTTCAGATAAACCTGCTGTGTCATCAAGCTTGACAGTCGGACACCGATGGGAACGTTCATAGTCTCCTGCAATGGAAGCCACTTGCTTTGGGCTTCAAAGCTGCCTGAACAGCCCTAGGGGCCCTACTTCTCTTCACTGCAGGATGCTCGCTGTGGGCCAAGGCTGCGTTCTCTCAAAGGCAATAATGTACTGGCAATTGGTTTCTAAAAACTCATCCAACTGCACTCCAGATTCAGCTCCATACAAATGAAATGTGACCTAAGTCCTCAGCGTAAGGTCCAGTGTTTCACATCAGCAGAGTTGAGTGTGCAGTGGTAGCCACGAAGCCATACTCTGAAAAGGAGTGCCTTAACTCTGCTATGCCCCTGAGGACACATAGGGAGTGTATGGTGCACCAGTTTCTCATGATGACCACTGTGTGCTAGAAGAGAGGCCGCTGGCTTCTGAGGAACCCTAGGCGCAGTAGGTGCCCGGGAGCACTCTTCACATTCATAGCAAGGGCAATGTAGTCCTTTCTGGGATGCCTAGGTAGAGTGCTCCAATCGTCACAGAGCCTAGCGAAAGCAGCGCCTGGCAGACTCTCTTTGCAAGTGGATCGTCCTCAGTGACTGAAACAGAACTGCACTGCTACGGCACAATGTGCTTGTGATTCAGTCTGGGACACAGGATAGCTCTCTCACAGAAGCGAAAGCTAACCATTACATCCAGCCTGAAGACCAGTACATTTTACCCACTTCACACTGTTAAGTATGTGCAAGAGCCATGGTCACCGAGACCTACCTAAGGTACTGAAATACCCGCTTCATCCTATGCAGAGGTCCCTGTGCCCACAGGAACTGCATGGAAGAGCCCTGTGGGTCCGTGTGTTTCCTTGAGGTAGTCAGAAACTACTGAGGATAACCTTATGAGCTCAAGTTTGAAACCGGGCAACCCTGGCAAAACCTTCATTTCGTCCGTGGTAGGCGAGACAGGTGCGGTTTGAAAGCTGCCTGAAAATCACTCCTGCTGCCCATCTTCTCTTTGCTGCCTGACGGCATCACGAAAGAACTTGAGTGTAATCGTATGAGGCATGCTGGTCTCGGTTCCTTGCTGGGAGCTCCTCTAGGAGCACACTGGAGCCTGCTGGCAAAGAACTGGCACCCCTGTGCTCAACTAAAATGCAGATTTCTGCCAAAGTAAGTTTAGCTATGCCCTAGTGGCGAAGAAGCATGTGTTAAAGGAAGGCTGCAACACTGTTACGTATTTCACAACTCACTGTGCACTCAACTTGGTTGTAACATCTGTGAAAAGGCACTGAATGCCTCCAAATCTTCTGCTGCGTTTGAGTCCCAGGACGCAAATGGGTTCGTTGGCTTTAAGGCTGTGAACGGGCAGCAGTAATGGCAAAGCCCTGCCCGGATCGCTCCAGAGCTCTCGTTTGGACAGCATTCAAACGGCTTCAGGAAGGTCGTTCCAAGCATCCTTACATTCCAGGCTGTCGTAGCCAGGAAGGCATTTGGATTCTTTTGAGAAACACCACTCTGCCTCACAAGTGAAACCTGCGGGCTCCTAAATACGTCTCCCTACGGCAGCCTGAAACTATATGTTTAGTTCCAGTATGAAAAAAACGGACAGCTTTACTTGAGACAATGCTGGACGTCTGGGACCATCCAGATTCACCAAGGCCTAACTTTTGCCCGGCGGGGGAATGCTCTTCTGCACGTACAGCACTCACCACGTGAAAACCTTTCTTAGCACAAGGAAGCAGTCTTACCCTAGTAGTAGAGAGGTAGGCAGAATCTTCAGATAAACCTGCTGTGTCATCAAGCTTGAAAGTCGGACACCGATGGGATCTTTCGTATTCCCCTGCAATGGAAGCTTCTTTCTTTGGGCTTCAAAGCTGCCTGAACAGCGCGAGGGGCCAGCTTCTCTTCACTGCAGGATTGTCGCTGTGGGCCAAGGCTGCGTTCTCACAAAGGCAATAAAGTACTGGCAATTGGTTTCTAAAAACTCATCCAACTGCACTCCAGATTCAGCTCCATACAAATGAAATGTGACCTAAGTCCTCAGCGTAAGGTCCAGTGTTTCACATCAGCAGAGTTGAGTGTGCAGTGGTAGCCACGAAGCCATACTCTGAAAAGGAGTGCCTTAACTCTGCTATGCCCCTGAGGACACATAGGGCAGTGTATCGTGCACCAGTTTCTCATGATGACCACTGTGTGCTAGAAGAGAGGCCGCTGGCTTCTGAGGAACCCTAGGCGCAGTAGGTGCCCGGGAGCACTCTTCACATTCATAGCAAGGGCAACGTACTCCTTTCTGGGATGCCTAGGTAGAGTGTTCCAATCGTCATAGAGCCTAGCGAAAGCAGCGCCTGGCAGACTCTCTTTGCAAGTGGATCGTCCTCAGTGACAGAAACAGAACTGCAGTGTTACTGCACAATGTGCTTGTGATTCAGTCTGGGACACAGGATAGCACTCTCACAGAATAGAAAGCTAACCTTTGCATCCAGCCTGAAGACCAGTACATTCTTCACTCTTCACACTGTTAAGTATGTGCAGGAGCCTTGATCACCGAGGCCTACCTAAGGTACTGAAATCCTTACCCATTTCATCCTATGCAGAGGTCCCTGTGCCCACAGGAACTCCTTGGAAGAGCCCTGTGGGTCCCGTGTGTTTCCTTGAGGTAGTCAGAAACTACTGAGGAACACCTTATGAGCTCAAGTTTGAAACCGGGCAACCCTGGCAAAACCTTCATTTCGTCCGTGGTAGGCGAGACAGGTGCGGTTTGAAAGCTGCCTGAAACTCACTCCTGCGGCCCATCTTCTCTTTGCTGCCTGACGGCATCACGAAAGAACTTGAGTGTAATCGTATGAGGCATGCTGGTCTCGGTTCCTTGCTGCGAGCTCCTCCAGGAGCACACTGGAGCCTGCCGGGAAAGAACTGGCACCCCTGTGCTCAAGTAAAATGCAGATTTCTCCCAAAGTAAGTTTAGCTATGCCCTAGTGGCGAAGAAGCATGTGTTAAAGGAAGGCTGCAACACTGTTACGTATTTCACGACTCATTGTGCACTCACCTTGGGTGTAACATCTGTGAAAGGGCACTGAATGCCGTCCAAATCTTCTGCTGCGTTTGAGTTGCAGGAAAAATGGGTTCGTTGGTTTTAAAGCTGTGAACGTGCAGCTGTAATGGAAAGCCCTGCCCGGATCGCTCGACAGCTCTCGTTTGTACAGCATTCAAAGGGCTTCAGGAACGCCGTTCCAAGCAGCCTTACATTCCATGCTGGCGTAGCCAGGGAGGCATTTGGATTCTTCTGAGAAACACCACTGTGCCTCACAAGTGAAACCTGTGGGCTCCCAAATACGTCTCCCTACGGCAGCCTGAAATTACATGTTTAGTTCCAGTATGAAAACAACGGACAGCTTTAGCTGTGACAATGCTGGACTTCTGGGACCATCCAGATTCACCAAGGCCTAACTGTTGCCCGGCGGGGGAATGCTCTTCTGCACGTACAGCACTCACCACGTGAAAACCTTTCTTACCACAAGGAAGCAGTCTTACCCTAGTAGTAGAGAGGTAGGCAGAATCTTCAGATAAACCTGCTGTGTCATCAAGCTTGACAGTCGGACACCGATGGGAACGTTCATAGTCTCCTGCAATGGAAGCCACTTGCTTTGGGCTTCAAAGCTGCCTGAACAGCCCTAGGGGCCCTACTTCTCTTCACTGCAGGATGCTCGCTGTGGGCCAAGGCTGCGTTCTCTCAAAGGCAATAATGTACTGGCAATTGGTTTCTAAAAACTCATCCAACTGCACTCCAGATTCAGCTCCATACAAATGAAATGTGACCTAAGTCCTCAGCGTAAGGTCCAGTGTTTCACATCAGCAGAGTTGAGTGTGCAGTGGTAGCCACGAAGCCATACTCTGAAAAGGAGTGCCTTAACTCTGCTATGCCCCTGAGGACACATAGGGCAGTGTATGGTGCACCAGTTTCTCATGATGACCACTGTGTGCTAGAAGAGAGGCCGCTGGCTTCTGAGGAACCCTAGGCGCAGTAGGTGCCCGGGAGCACTCTTCACATTCATAGCAAGGGCAATGTAGTCCTTTCTGGGATGCCTAGGTAGAGTGCTCCAATCGTCACAGAGCCTAGCGAAAGCAGCGCCTGGCAGACTCTGTTTGCAAGTGGATCGTCCTCAGTGACTGAAACAGAACTGCACTGCTACGGCACAATGTGCTTGTGATTCAGTCTGGGACACAGGATAGCTCTCTCACAGAAGCGAAAGCTAACCATTACATCCAGCCTGAAGACCAGTACATTTTACCCACTTCACACTGTTAAGTATGTGCAAGAGCCATGGTCACCGAGACCTACCTAAGGTACTGAAATACCCGCTTCATCCTATGCAGAGGTCCCTGTGCCCACAGGAACTGCATGGAAGAGCCCTGTGGGTCCGTGTGTTTCCTTGAGGTAGTCAGAAACTACTGAGGATAACCTTATGAGCTCAAGTTTGAAACCGGGCAACCCTGGCAAAACCTTCATTTCGTCCGTGGTAGGCGAGACAGGTGCGGTTTGAAAGCTGCCTGAAAATCACTCCTGCTGCCCATCTTCTCTTTGCTGCCTGACGGCATCACGAAAGAACTTGAGTGTAATCGTATGAGGCATGCTGGTCTCGGTTCCTTGCTGGGAGCTCCTCTAGGAGCACACTGGAGCCTGCTGGCAAAGAACTGGCACCCCTGTGCTCAACTAAAATGCAGATTTCTGCCAAAGTAAGTTTAGCTATGCCCTAGTGGCGAAGAAGCATGTGTTAAAGGAAGGCTGCAACACTGTTACGTATTTCACAACTCACTGTGCACTCAACTTGGTTGTAACATCTGTGAAAAGGCACTGAATGCCTCCAAATCTTCTGCTGCGTTTGAGTCCCAGGACGCAAATGGGTTCGTTGGCTTTAAGGCTGTGAACGGGCAGCAGTAATGGCAAAGCCCTGCCCGGATCGCTCCAGAGCTCTCGTTTGGACAGCATTCAAACGGCTTCAGGAAGGTCGTTCCAAGCATCCTTACATTCCAGGCTGTCGTAGCCAGGAAGGCATTTGGATTCTTTTGAGAAACACCACTGTGCCTCACAAGTGAAACCTGCGGGCTCCTAAATACGTCTCCCTACGGCAGCCTGAAACTATATGTTTAGTTCCAGTATGAAAAAAACGGACAGCTTTACTTGAGACAATGCTGGACGTCTGGGACCATCCAGATTCACCAAGGCCTAACTTTTGCCCGGCGGGGGAATGCTCTTCTGCACGTACAGCATTCACCACGTGAAAACCTTTCTTAGCACAAGGAAGCAGTCTTACCCTAGTAGTAGAGAGGTAGGCAGAATCTTCAGATAAACCTGCTGTGTCATCAAGCTTGAAAGTCGGACACCGATGGGATCTTTCGTATTCCCCTGCAATGGAAGCTTCTTTCTTTGGGCTTCAAAGCTGCCTGAACAGCGCGAGGGGCCAGCTTCTCTTCACTGCAGGATTGTCGCTGTGGGCCAAGGCTGCGTTCTCACAAAGGCAATAAAGTACTGGCAATTGGTTTCTAAAAACTCATCCAACTGCACTCCAGATTCAGCTCCATACAAATGAAATGTGACCTAAGTCCTCAGCGTAAGGTCCAGTGTTTCACATCAGCAGAGTTGAGTGTGCAGTGGTAGCCACGAAGCCATACTCTGAAAAGGAGTGCCTTAACTCTGCTATGCCCCTGAGGACACATAGGGCAGTGTATCGTGCACCAGTTTCTCATGATGACCACTGTGTGCTAGAAGAGAGGCCGCTGGCTTCTGAGGAACCCTAGGCGCAGTAGGTGCCCGGGAGCACTCTTCACATTCATAGCAAGGGCAACGTACTCCTTTCTGGGATGCCTAGGTAGAGTGTTCCAATCGTCATAGAGCCTAGCGAAAGCAGCGCCTGGCAGACTCTCTTTGCAAGTGGATCGTCCTCAGTGACAGAAACAGAACTGCAGTGTTACTGCACAATGTGCTTGTGATTCAGTCTGGGACACAGGATAGCACTCTCACAGAATAGAAAGCTAACCTTTGCATCCAACCTGAAGACCAGTACATTCTTCACTCTTCACACTGTTAAGTATGTGCAGGAGCCTTGATCACCGAGGCCTACCTAAGGTACTGAAATCCTTACCCATTTCATCCTATGCAGAGGTCCCTGTGCCCACAGGAACTCCTTGGAAGAGCCCTGTGGGTCCCGTGTGTTTCCTTGAGGTAGTCAGAAACTACTGAGGAACACCTTATGAGCTCAAGTTTGAAACCGGGCAACCCTGGCAAAACCTTCATTTCGTCCGTGGTAGGCGAGACAGGTGCGGTTTGAAAGCTGCCTGAAACTCACTCCTGCGGCCCATCTTCTCTTTGCTGCCTGACGGCATCACGAAAGAACTTGAGTGTAATCGTATGAGGCATGCTGGTCTCGGTTCCTTGCTGCGAGCTCCTCCAGGAGCACACTGGAGCCTGCCGGGAAAGAACTGGCACCCCTGTGCTCAAGTAAAATGCAGATTTCTCCCAAAGTAAGTTTAGCTATGCCCTAGTGGCGAAGAAGCATGTGTTAAAGGAAGGCTGCAACACTGTTACGTATTTCACGACTCATTGTGCACTCACCTTGGGTGTAACATCTGTGAAAGGGCACTGAATGCCGTCCAAATCTTCTGCTGCGTTTGAGTTGCAGGAAAAATGGGTTTGTTGGTTTTAAAGCTGTGAACGTGCAGCTGTAATGGAAAGCCCTGCCCGGATCGCTCGACAGCTCTCGTTTGTACAGCATTCAAAGGGCTTCAGGAACGCCGTTCCAAGCAGCCTTACATTCCATGCTGGCGTAGCCAGGGAGGCATTTGGATTCTTCTGAGAAACACCACTGTGCCTCACAAGTGAAACCTGTGGGCTCCCAAATACGTCTCCCTACGGCAGCCTGAAATTACATGTTTAGTTCCAGTATGAAAACAACGGACAGCTTTAGCTGTGACAATGCTGGACTTCTGGGACCATCCAGATTCACCAAGGCCTAACTGTTGCCCGGCGGGGGAATGCTCTTCTGCACGTACAGCACTCACCACGTGAAAACCTTTCTTACCACAAGGAAGCAGTCTTACCCTAGTAGTAGAGAGGTAGGCAGAATCTTCAGATAAACCTGCTGTGTCATCAAGCTTGACAGTCGGACACCGATGGGAACGTTCATAGTCTCCTGCAATGGAAGCCACTTGCTTTGGGCTTCAAAGCTGCCTGAACAGCCCTAGGGGCCCTACTTCTCTTCACTGCAGGATGCTCGCTGTGGGCCAAGGCTGCGTTCTCTCAAAGGCAATAATGTACTGGCAATTGGTTTCTAAAAACTCATCCAACTGCACTCCAGATTCAGCTCCATACAAATGAAATGTGACCTAAGTCCTCAGCGTAAGGTCCAGTGTTTCACATCAGCAGAGTTGAGTGTGCAGTGGTAGCCACGAAGCCATACTCTGAAAAGGAGTGCCTTAACTCTGCTATGCCCCTGAGGACACATAGGGCAGTGTATGGTGCACCAGTTTCTCATGATGACCACTGTGTGCTAGAAGAGAGGCCGCTGGCTTCTGAGGAACCCTAGGCGCAGTAGGTGCCCGGGAGCACTCTTCACATTCATAGCAAGGGCAATGTAGTCCTTTCTGGGATGCCTAGGTAGAGTGCTCCAATCGTCACAGAGCCTAGCGAAAGCAGCGCCTGGCAGACTCTGTTTGCAAGTGGATCGTCCTCAGTGACTGAAACAGAACTGCACTGCTACGGCACAATGTGCTTGTGATTCAGTCTGGGACACAGGATAGCTCTCTCACAGAAGCGAAAGCTAACCATTACATCCAGCCTGAAGACCAGTACATTTTACCCACTTCACACTGTTAAGTATGTGCAAGAGCCATGGTCACCGAGACCTACCTAAGGTACTGAAATACCCGCTTCATCCTATGCAGAGGTCCCTGTGCCCACAGGAACTGCATGGAAGAGCCCTGTGGGTCCGTGTGTTTCCTTGAGGTAGTCAGAAACTACTGAGGATAACCTTATGAGCTCAAGTTTGAAACCGGGCAACCCTGGCAAAACCTTCATTTCGTCCGTGGTAGGCGAGACAGGTGCGGTTTGAAAGCTGCCTGAAAATCACTCCTGCTGCCCATCTTCTCTTTGCTGCCTGACGGCATCACGAAAGAACTTGAGTGTAATCGTATGAGGCATGCTGGTCTCGGTTCCTTGCTGGGAGCTCCTCTAGGAGCACACTGGAGCCTGCTGGCAAAGAACTGGCACCCCTGTGCTCAACTAAAATGCAGATTTCTGCCAAAGTAAGTTTAGCTATGCCCTAGTGGCGAAGAAGCATGTGTTAAAGGAAGGCTGCAACACTGTTACGTATTTCACAACTCACTGTGCACTCAACTTGGTTGTAACATCTGTGAAAAGGCACTGAATGCCTCCAAATCTTCTGCTGCGTTTGAGTCCCAGGACGCAAATGGGTTCGTTGGCTTTAAGGCTGTGAACGGGCAGCAGTAATGGCAAAGCCCTGCCCGGATCGCTCCAGAGCTCTCGTTTGGACAGCATTCAAACGGCTTCAGGAAGGTCGTTCCAAGCATCCTTACATTCCAGGCTGTCGTAGCCAGGAAGGCATTTGGATTCTTTTGAGAAACACCACTGTGCCTCACAAGTGAAACCTGCGGGCTCCTAAATACGTCTCCCTACGGCAGCCTGAAACTATATGTTTAGTTCCAGTATGAAAAAAACGGACAGCTTTACTTGAGACAATGCTGGACGTCTGGGACCATCCAGATTCACCAAGGCCTAACTTTTGCCCGGCGGGGGAATGCTCTTCTGCACGTACAGCATTCACCACGTGAAAACCTTTCTTAGCACAAGGAAGCAGTCTTACCCTAGTAGTAGAGAGGTAGGCAGAATCTTCAGATAAACCTGCTGTGTCATCAAGCTTGAAAGTCGGACACCGATGGGATCTTTCGTATTCCCCTGCAATGGAAGCTTCTTTCTTTGGGCTTCAAAGCTGCCTGAACAGCGCGAGGGGCCAGCTTCTCTTCACTGCAGGATTGTCGCTGTGGGCCAAGGCTGCGTTCTCACAAAGGCAATAAAGTACTGGCAATTGGTTTCTAAAAACTCATCCAACTGCACTCCAGATTCAGCTCCATACAAATGAAATGTGACCTAAGTCCTCAGCGTAAGGTCCAGTGTTTCACATCAGCAGAGTTGAGTGTGCAGTGGTAGCCACGAAGCCATACTCTGAAAAGGAGTGCCTTAACTCTGCTATGCCCCTGAGGACACATAGGGCAGTGTATCGTGCACCAGTTTCTCATGATGACCACTGTGTGCTAGAAGAGAGGCCGCTGGCTTCTGAGGAACCCTAGGCGCAGTAGGTGCCCGGGAGCACTCTTCACATTCATAGCAAGGGCAACGTACTCCTTTCTGGGATGCCTAGGTAGAGTGTTCCAATCGTCATAGAGCCTAGCGAAAGCAGCGCCTGGCAGACTCTCTTTGCAAGTGGATCGTCCTCAGTGACAGAAACAGAACTGCAGTGTTACTGCACAATGTGCTTGTGATTCAGTCTGGGACACAGGATAGCACTCTCACAGAATAGAAAGCTAACCTTTGCATCCAGCCTGAAGACCAGTACATTCTTCACTCTTCACACTGTTAAGTATGTGCAGGAGCCTTGATCACCGAGGCCTACCTAAGGTACTGAAATCCTTACCCATTTCATCCTATGCAGAGGTCCCTGTGCCCACAGGAACTCCTTGGAAGAGCCCTGTGGGTCCCGTGTGTTTCCTTGAGGTAGTCAGAAACTACTGAGGAACACCTTATGAGCTCAAGTTTGAAACCGGGCAACCCTGGCAAAACCTTCATTTCGTCCGTGGTAGGCGAGACAGGTGCGGTTTGAAAGCTGCCTGAAACTCACTCCTGCGGCCCATCTTCTCTTTGCTGCCTGACGGCATCACGAAAGAACTTGAGTGTAATCGTATGAGGCATGCTGGTCTCGGTTCCTTGCTGCGAGCTCCTCCAGGAGCACACTGGAGCCTGCCGGGAAAGAACTGGCACCCCTGTGCTCAAGTAAAATGCAGATTTCTCCCAAAGTAAGTTTAGCTATGCCCTAGTGGCGAAGAAGCATGTGTTAAAGGAAGGCTGCAACACTGTTACGTATTTCACGACTCATTGTGCACTCACCTTGGGTGTAACATCTGTGAAAGGGCACTGAATGCCGTCCAAATCTTCTGCTGCGTTTGAGTTGCAGGAAAAATGGGTTCGTTGGTTTTAAAGCTGTGAACGTGCAGCTGTAATGGAAAGCCCTGCCCGGATCGCTCGACAGCTCTCGTTTGTACAGCATTCAAAGGGCTTCAGGAACGCCGTTCCAAGCAGCCTTACATTCCATGCTGGCGTAGCCAGGGAGGCATTTGGATTCTTCTGAGAAACACCACTGTGCCTCACAAGTGAAACCTGTGGGCTCCCAAATACGTCTCCCTACGGCAGCCTGAAATTACATGTTTAGTTCCAGTATGAAAACAACGGACAGCTTTAGCTGTGACAATGCTGGACTTCTGGGACCATCCAGATTCACCAAGGCCTAACTGTTGCCCGGCGGGGGAATGCTCTTCTGCACGTACAGCACTCACCACGTGAAAACCTTTCTTACCACAAGGAAGCAGTCTTACCCTAGTAGTAGAGAGGTAGGCAGAATCTTCAGATAAACCTGCTGTGTCATCAAGCTTGACAGTCGGACACCGATGGGAACGTTCATAGTCTCCTGCAATGGAAGCCACTTGCTTTGGGCTTCAAAGCTGCCTGAACAGCCCTAGGGGCCCTACTTCTCTTCACTGCAGGATGCTCGCTGTGGGCCAAGGCTGCGTTCTCTCAAAGGCAATAATGTACTGGCAATTGGTTTCTAAAAACTCATCCAACTGCACTCCAGATTCAGCTCCATACAAATGAAATGTGACCTAAGTCCTCAGCGTAAGGTCCAGTGTTTCACATCAGCAGAGTTGAGTGTGCAGTGGTAGCCACGAAGCCATACTCTGAAAAGGAGTGCCTTAACTCTGCTATGCCCCTGAGGACACATAGGGAGTGTATGGTGCACCAGTTTCTCATGATGACCACTGTGTGCTAGAAGAGAGGCCGCTGGCTTCTGAGGAACCCTAGGCGCAGTAGGTGCCCGGGAGCACTCTTCACATTCATAGCAAGGGCAATGTAGTTCTTTCTGGGATGCCTAGGTAGAGTGCTCCAATCGTCACAGAGCCTAGCGAAAGCAGCGCCTGGCAGACTCTCTTTGCAAGTGGATCGTCCTCAGTGACTGAAACAGAACTGCACTGCTACGGCACAATGTGCTTGTGATTCAGTCTGGGACACAGGATAGCTCTCTCACAGAAGCGAAAGCTAACCATTACATCCAGCCTGAAGACCAGTACATTTTACCCACTTCACACTGTTAAGTATGTGCAAGAGCCATGGTCACCGAGACCTACCTAAGGTACTGAAATACCCGCTTCATCCTATGCAGAGGTCCCTGTGCCCACAGGAACTGCATGGAAGAGCCCTGTGGGTCCGTGTGTTTCCTTGAGGTAGTCAGAAACTACTGAGGATAACCTTATGAGCTCAAGTTTGAAACCGGGCAACCCTGGCAAAACCTTCATTTCGTCCGTGGTAGGCGAGACAGGTGCGGTTTGAAAGCTGCCTGAAAATCACTCCTGCTGCCCATCTTCTCTTTGCTGCCTGACGGCATCACGAAAGAACTTGAGTGTAATCGTATGAGGCATGCTGGTCTCGGTTCCTTGCTGGGAGCTCCTCTAGGAGCACACTGGAGCCTGCTGGCAAAGAACTGGCACCCCTGTGCTCAACTAAAATGCAGATTTCTGCCAAAGTAAGTTTAGCTATGCCCTAGTGGCGAAGAAGCATGTGTTAAAGGAAGGCTGCAACACTGTTACGTATTTCACAACTCACTGTGCACTCAACTTGGTTGTAACATCTGTGAAAAGGCACTGAATGCCTCCAAATCTTCTGCTGCGTTTGAGTCCCAGGACGCAAATGGGTTCGTTGGCTTTAAGGCTGTGAACGGGCAGCAGTAATGGCAAAGCCCTGCCCGGATCGCTCCAGAGCTCTCGTTTGGACAGCATTCAAACGGCTTCAGGAAGGTCGTTCCAAGCATCCTTACATTCCAGGCTGTCGTAGCCAGGAAGGCATTTGGATTCTTTTGAGAAACACCACTGTGCCTCACAAGTGAAACCTGCGGGCTCCTAAATACGTCTCCCTACGGCAGCCTGAAACTATATGTTTAGTTCCAGTATGAAAAAAACGGACAGCTTTACTTGAGACAATGCTGGACGTCTGGGACCATCCAGATTCACCAAGGCCTAACTTTTGCCCGGCGGGGGAATGCTCTTCTGCACGTACAGCACTCACCACGTGAAAACCTTTCTTAGCACAAGGAAGCAGTCTTACCCTAGTAGTAGAGAGGTAGGCAGAATCTTCAGATAAACCTGCTGTGTCATCAAGCTTGAAAGTCGGACACCGATGGGATCTTTCGTATTCCCCTGCAATGGAAGCTTCTTTCTTTGGGCTTCAAAGCTGCCTGAACAGCGCGAGGGGCCAGCTTCTCTTCACTGCAGGATTGTCGCTGTGGGCCAAGGCTGCGTTCTCACAAAGGCAATAAAGTACTGGCAATTGGTTTCTAAAAACTCATCCAACTGCACTCCAGATTCAGCTCCATACAAATGAAATGTGACCTAAGTCCTCAGCGTAAGGTCCAGTGTTTCACATCAGCAGAGTTGAGTGTGCAGTGGTAGCCACGAAGCCATACTCTGAAAAGGAGTGCCTTAACTCTGCTATGCCCCTGAGGACACATAGGGCAGTGTATCGTGCACCAGTTTCTCATGATGACCACTGTGTGCTAGAAGAGAGGCCGCTGGCTTCTGAGGAACCCTAGGCGCAGTAGGTGCCCGGGAGCACTCTTCACATTCATAGCAAGGGCAACGTACTCCTTTCTGGGATGCCTAGGTAGAGTGTTCCAATCGTCATAGAGCCTAGCGAAAGCAGCGCCTGGCAGACTCTCTTTGCAAGTGGATCGTCCTCAGTGACAGAAACAGAACTGCAGTGTTACTGCACAATGTGCTTGTGATTCAGTCTGGGACACAGGATAGCACTCTCACAGAATAGAAAGCTAACCTTTGCATCCAGCCTGAAGACCAGTACATTCTTCACTCTTCACACTGTTAAGTATGTGCAGGAGCCTTGATCACCGAGGCCTACCTAAGGTACTGAAATCCTTACCCATTTCATCCTATGCAGAGGTCCCTGTGCCCACAGGAACTCCTTGGAAGAGCCCTGTGGGTCCCGTGTGTTTCCTTGAGGTAGTCAGAAACTACTGAGGAACACCTTATGAGCTCAAGTTTGAAACCGGGCAACCCTGGCAAAACCTTCATTTCGTCCGTGGTAGGCGAGACAGGTGCGGTTTGAAAGCTGCCTGAAACTCACTCCTGCGGCCCATCTTCTCTTTGCTGCCTGACGGCATCACGAAAGAACTTGAGTGTAATCGTATGAGGCATGCTGGTCTCGGTTCCTTGCTGCGAGCTCCTCCAGGAGCACACTGGAGCCTGCCGGGAAAGAACTGGCACCCCTGTGCTCAAGTAAAATGCAGATTTCTCCCAAAGTAAGTTTAGCTATGCCCTAGTGGCGAAGAAGCATGTGTTAAAGGAAGGCTGCAACACTGTTACGTATTTCACGACTCATTGTGCACTCACCTTGGGTGTAACATCTGTGAAAGGGCACTGAATGCCGTCCAAATCTTCTGCTGCGTTTGAGTTGCAGGAAAAATGGGTTCGTTGGTTTTAAAGCTGTGAACGTGCAGCTGTAATGGAAAGCCCTGCCCGGATCGCTCGACAGCTCTCGTTTGTACAGCATTCAAAGGGCTTCAGGAACGCCGTTCCAAGCAGCCTTACATTCCATGCTGGCGTAGCCAGGGAGGCATTTGGATTCTTCTGAGAAACACCACTGTGCCTCACAAGTGAAACCTGTGGGCTCCCAAATACGTCTCCCTACGGCAGCCTGAAATTACATGTTTAGTTCCAGTATGAAAACAACGGACAGCTTTAGCTGTGACAATGCTGGACTTCTGGGACCATCCAGATTCACCAAGGCCTAACTGTTGCCCGGCGGGGGAATGCTCTTCTGCACGTACAGCACTCACCACGTGAAAACCTTTCTTACCACAAGGAAGCAGTCTTACCCTAGTAGTAGAGAGGTAGGCAGAATCTTCAGATAAACCTGCTGTGTCATCAAGCTTGACAGTCGGACACCGATGGGAACGTTCATAGTCTCCTGCAATGGAAGCCACTTGCTTTGGGCTTCAAAGCTGCCTGAACAGCCCTAGGGGCCCTACTTCTCTTCACTGCAGGATGCTCGCTGTGGGCCAAGGCTGCGTTCTCTCAAAGGCAATAATGTACTGGCAATTGGTTTCTAAAAACTCATCCAACTGCACTCCAGATTCAGCTCCATACAAATGAAATGTGACCTAAGTCCTCAGCGTAAGGTCCAGTGTTTCACATCAGCAGAGTTGAGTGTGCAGTGGTAGCCACGAAGCCATACTCTGAAAAGGAGTGCCTTAACTCTGCTATGCCCCTGAGGAAACATAGGGAGTGTATGGTGCACCAGTTTCTCATGATGACCACTGTGTGCTAGAAGAGAGGCCGCTGGCTTCTGAGGAACCCTAGGCGCAGTAGGTGCCCGGGAGCACTCTTCACATTCATAGCAAGGGCAATGTAGTTCTTTCTGGGATGCCTAGGTAGAGTGCTCCAATCGTCACAGAGCCTAGCGAAAGCAGCGCCTGGCAGACTCTCTTTGCAAGTGGATCGTCCTCAGTGACTGAAACAGAACTGCACTGCTACGGCACAATGTGCTTGTGATTCAGTCTGGGACACAGGATAGCTCTCTCACAGAAGCGAAAGCTAACCATTACATCCAGCCTGAAGACCAGTACATTTTACCCACTTCACACTGTTAAGTATGTGCAAGAGCCATGGTCACCGAGACCTACCTAAGGTACTGAAATACCCGCTTCATCCTATGCAGAGGTCCCTGTGCCCACAGGAACTGCATGGAAGAGCCCTGTGGGTCCGTGTGTTTCCTTGAGGTAGTCAGAAACTACTGAGGATAACCTTATGAGCTCAAGTTTGAAACCGGGCAACCCTGGCAAAACCTTCATTTCGTCCGTGGTAGGCGAGACAGGTGCGGTTTGAAAGCTGCCTGAAAATCACTCCTGCTGCCCATCTTCTCTTTGCTGCCTGACGGCATCACGAAAGAACTTGAGTGTAATCGTATGAGGCATGCTGGTCTCGGTTCCTTGCTGGGAGCTCCTCTAGGAGCACACTGGAGCCTGCTGGCAAAGAACTGGCACCCCTGTGCTCAACTAAAATGCAGATTTCTGCCAAAGTAAGTTTAGCTATGCCCTAGTGGCGAAGAAGCATGTGTTAAAGGAAGGCTGCAACACTGTTACGTATTTCACAACTCACTGTGCACTCAACTTGGTTGTAACATCTGTGAAAAGGCACTGAATGCCTCCAAATCTTCTGCTGCGTTTGAGTCCCAGGACGCAAATGGGTTCGTTGGCTTTAAGGCTGTGAACGGGCAGCAGTAATGGCAAAGCCCTGCCCGGATCGCTCCAGAGCTCTCGTTTGTACAGCATTCAAACGGCTTCAGGAAGGTCGTTCCAAGCATCCTTACATTCCAGGCTGTCGTAGCCAGGAAGGCATTTGGATTCTTTTGAGAAACACCACTGTGCCTCACAAGTGAAACCTGCGGGCTCCTAAATACGTCTCCCTACGGCAGCCTGAAACTATATGTTTAGTTCCAGTATGAAAAAAACGGACAGATTTACTTGAGACAATGCTGGACGTCTGGGACCATCCAGATTCACCAAGGCCTAACTTTTGCCCGGCGGGGGAATGCTCTTCTGCACGTACAGCACTCACCACGTGAAAACCTTTCTTAGCACAAGGAAGCAGTCTTACCCTAGTAGTAGAGAGGTAGGCAGAATCTTCAGATAAACCTGCTGTGTCATCAAGCTTGAAAGTCGGACACCGATGGGATCTTTCGTATTCCCCTGCAATGGAAGCTTCTTTCTTTGGGCTTCAAAGCTGCCTGAACAGCGCGAGGGGCCAGCTTCTCTTCACTGCAGGATTGTCGCTGTGGGCCAAGGCTGCGTTCTCACAAAGGCAATAAAGTACTGGCAATTGGTTTCTAAAAACTCATCCAACTGCACTCCAGATTCAGCTCCATACAAATGAAATGTGACCTAAGTCCTCAGCGTAAGGTCCAGTGTTTCACATCAGCAGAGTTGAGTGTGCAGTGGTAGCCACGAAGCCATACTCTGAAAAGGAGTGCCTTAACTCTGCTATGCCCCTGAGGACACATAGGGCAGTGTATCGTGCACCAGTTTCTCATGATGACCACTGTGTGCTAGAAGAGAGGCCGCTGGCTTCTGAGGAACCCTAGGCGCAGTAGGTGCCCGGGAGCACTCTTCACATTCATAGCAAGGGCAACGTACTCCTTTCTGGGATGCCTAGGTAGAGTGTTCCAATCGTCATAGAGCCTAGCGAAAGCAGCGCCTGGCAGACTCTCTTTGCAAGTGGATCGTCCTCAGTGACAGAAACAGAACTGCAGTGTTACTGCACAATGTGCTTGTGATTCAGTCTGGGACACAGGATAGCACTCTCACAGAATAGAAAGCTAACCTTTGCATCCAGCCTGAAGACCAGTACATTCTTCACTCTTCACACTGTTAAGTATGTGCAGGAGCCTTGATCACCGAGGCCTACCTAAGGTACTGAAATCCTTACCCATTTCATCCTATGCAGAGGTCCCTGTGCCCACAGGAACTCCTTGGAAGAGCCCTGTGGGTCCCGTGTGTTTCCTTGAGGTAGTCAGAAACTAGTGAGGAACACCTTATGAGCTCAAGTTTGAAACCGGGCAACCCTGGCAAAACCTTCATTTCGTCCGTGGTAGGCGAGACAGGTGCGGTTTGAAAGCTGCCTGAAACTCACTCCTGCGGCCCATCTTCTCTTTGCTGCCTGACGGCATCACGAAAGAACTTGAGTGTAATCGTATGAGGCATGCTGGTCTCGGTTCCTTGCTGCGAGCTCCTCCAGGAGCACACTGGAGCCTGCCGGGAAAGAACTGGCACCCCTGTGCTCAAGTAAAATGCAGATTTCTCCCAAAGTAAGTTTAGCTATGCCCTAGTGGCGAAGAAGCATGTGTTAAAGGAAGGCTGCAACACTGTTACGTATTTCACGACTCATTGTGCACTCACCTTGGGTGTAACATCTGTGAAAGGGCACTGAATGCCGTCCAAATCTTCTGCTGCGTTTGAGTTGCAGGAAAAATGGGTTCGTTGGTTTTAAAGCTGTGAACGTGCAGCTGTAATGGAAAGCCCTGCCCGGATCGCTCGACAGCTCTCGTTTGTACAGCATTCAAAGGGCTTCAGGAACGCCGTTCCAAGCAGCCTTACATTCCATGCTGGCGTAGCCAGGGAGGCATTTGGATTCTTCTGAGAAACACCACTGTGCCTCACAAGTGAAACCTGTGGGCTCCCAAATACGTCTCCCTACGGCAGCCTGAAATTACATGTTTAGTTCCAGTATGAAAACAACGGACAGCTTTAGCTGTGACAATGCTGGACTTCTGGGACCATCCAGATTCACCAAGGCCTAACTGTTGCCCGGCGGGGGAATGCTCTTCTGCACGTACAGCACTCACCACGTGAAAACCTTTCTTACCACAAGGAAGCAGTCTTACCCTAGTAGTAGAGAGGTAGGCAGAATCTTCAGATAAACCTGCTGTGTCATCAAGCTTGAAAGTCGGACACCGATGGGAACGTTCATAGTCTCCTGCAATGGAAGCCACTTGCTTTGGGCTTCAAAGCTGCCTGAACAGCCCTAGGGGCCCTACTTCTCTTCACTGCAGGATGCTCGCTGTGGGCCAAGGCTGCGTTCTCTCAAAGGCAATAATGTACTGGCAATTGGTTTCTAAAAACTCATCCAACTGCACTCCAGATTCAGCTCCATACAAATGAAATGTGACCTAAGTCCTCAGCGTAAGGTCCAGTGTTTCACATCAGCAGAGTTGAGTGTGCAGTGGTAGCCACGAAGCCATACTCTGAAAAGGAGTGCCTTAACTCTGCTATGCCCCTGAGGACACATAGGGCAGTGTATGGTGCACCAGTTTCTCATGATGACCACTGTGTGCTAGAAGAGAGGCCGCTGGCTTCTGAGGAACCCTAGGCGCAGTAGGTGCCCGGGAGCACTCTTCACATTCATAGCAAGGGCAATGTAGTCCTTTCTGGGATGCCTAGGTAGAGTGCTCCAATCGTCACAGAGCCTAGCGAAAGCAGCGCCTGGCAGACTCTGTTTGCAAGTGGATCGTCCTCAGTGACTGAAACAGAACTGCACTGCTACGGCACAATGTGCTTGTGATTCAGTCTGGGACACAGGATAGCTCTCTCACAGAAGCGAAAGCTAACCATTACATCCAGCCTGAAGACCAGTACATTTTACCCACTTCACACTGTTAAGTATGTGCAAGAGCCATGGTCACCGAGACCTACCTAAGGTACTGAAATACCCGCTTCATCCTATGCAGAGGTCCCTGTGCCCACAGGAACTGCATGGAAGAGCCCTGTGGGTCCGTGTGTTTCCTTGAGGTAGTCAGAAACTACTGAGGATAACCTTATGAGCTCAAGTTTGAAACCGGGCAACCCTGGCAAAACCTTCATTTCGTCCGTGGTAGGCGAGACAGGTGCGGTTTGAAAGCTGCCTGAAAATCACTCCTGCTGCCCATCTTCTCTTTGCTGCCTGACGGCATCACGAAAGAACTTGAGTGTAATCGTATGAGGCATGCTGGTCTCGGTTCCTTGCTGGGAGCTCCTCTAGGAGCACACTGGAGCCTGCTGGCAAAGAACTGGCACCCCTGTGCTCAACTAAAATGCAGATTTCTGCCAAAGTAAGTTTAGCTATGCCCTAGTGGCGAAGAAGCATGTGTTAAAGGAAGGCTGCAACACTGTTACGTATTTCACAACTCACTGTGCACTCAACTTGGTTGTAACATCTGTGAAAAGGCACTGAATGCCTCCAAATCTTCTGCTGCGTTTGAGTCCCAGGACGCAAATGGGTTCGTTGGCTTTAAGGCTGTGAACGGGCAGCAGTAATGGCAAAGCCCTGCCCGGATCGCTCCAGAGCTCTCGTTTGTACAGCATTCAAACGGCTTCAGGAAGGTCGTTCCAAGCATCCTTACATTCCAGGCTGTCGTAGCCAGGAAGGCATTTGGATTCTTTTGAGAAACACCACTGTGCCTCACAAGTGAAACCTGCGGGCTCCTAAATACGTCTCCCTACGGCAGCCTGAAACTATATGTTTAGTTCCAGTATGAAAAAAACGGACAGATTTACTTGAGACAATGCTGGACGTCTGGGACCATCCAGATTCACCAAGGCCTAACTTTTGCCCGGCGGGGGAATGCTCTTCTGCACGTACAGCACTCACCACGTGAAAACCTTTCTTAGCACAAGGAAGCAGTCTTACCCTAGTAGTAGAGAGGTAGGCAGAATCTTCAGATAAACCTGCTGTGTCATCAAGCTTGAAAGTCGGACACCGATGGGATCTTTCGTATTCCCCTGCAATGGAAGCTTCTTTCTTTGGGCTTCAAAGCTGCCTGAACAGCGCGAGGGGCCAGCTTCTCTTCACTGCAGGATTGTCGCTGTGGGCCAAGGCTGCGTTCTCACAAAGGCAATAAAGTACTGGCAATTGGTTTCTAAAAACTCATCCAACTGCACTCCAGATTCAGCTCCATACAAATGAAATGTGACCTAAGTCCTCAGCGTAAGGTCCAGTGTTTCACATCAGCAGAGTTGAGTGTGCAGTGGTAGCCACGAAGCCATACTCTGAAAAGGAGTGCCTTAACTCTGCTATGCCCCTGAGGACACATAGGGCAGTGTATCGTGCACCAGTTTCTCATGATGACCACTGTGTGCTAGAAGAGAGGCCGCTGGCTTCTGAGGAACCCTAGGCGCAGTAGGTGCCCGGGAGCACTCTTCACATTCATAGCAAGGGCAACGTACTCCTTTCTGGGATGCCTAGGTAGAGTGTTCCAATCGTCATAGAGCCTAGCGAAAGCAGCGCCTGGCAGACTCTCTTTGCAAGTGGATCGTCCTCAGTGACAGAAACAGAACTGCAGTGTTACTGCACAATGTGCTTGTGATTCAGTCTGGGACACAGGATAGCACTCTCACAGAATAGAAAGCTAACCTTTGCATCCAGCCTGAAGACCAGTACATTCTTCACTCTTCACACTGTTAAGTATGTGCAGGAGCCTTGATCACCGAGGCCTACCTAAGGTACTGAAATCCTTACCCATTTCATCCTATGCAGAGGTCCCTGTGCCCACAGGAACTCCTTGGAAGAGCCCTGTGGGTCCCGTGTGTTTCCTTGAGGTAGTCAGAAACTACTGAGGAACACCTTATGAGCTCAAGTTTGAAACCGGGCAACCCTGGCAAAACCTTCATTTCGTCCGTGGTAGGCGAGACAGGTGCGGTTTGAAAGCTGCCTGAAACTCACTCCTGCGGCCCATCTTCTCTTTGCTGCCTGACGGCATCACGAAAGAACTTGAGTGTAATCGTATGAGGCATGCTGGTCTCGGTTCCTTGCTGCGAGCTCCTCCAGGAGCACACTGGAGCCTGCCGGGAAAGAACTGGCACCCCTGTGCTCAAGTAAAATGCAGATTTCTCCCAAAGTAAGTTTAGCTATGCCCTAGTGGCGAAGAAGCATGTGTTAAAGGAAGGCTGCAACACTGTTACGTATTTCACGACTCATTGTGCACTCACCTTGGGTGTAACATCTGTGAAAGGGCACTGAATGCCGTCCAAATCTTCTGCTGCGTTTGAGTTGCAGGAAAAATGGGTTCGTTGGTTTTAAAGCTGTGAACGTGCAGCTGTAATGGAAAGCCCTGCCCGGATCGCTCGACAGCTCTCGTTTGTACAGCATTCAAAGGGCTTCAGGAACGCCGTTCCAAGCAGCCTTACATTCCATGCTGGCGTAGCCAGGGAGGCATTTGGATTCTTCTGAGAAACACCACTGTGCCTCACAAGTGAAACCTGTGGGCTCCCAAATACGTCTCCCTACGGCAGCCTGAAATTACATGTTTAGTTCCAGTATGAAAACAACGGACAGCTTTAGCTGTGACAATGCTGGACTTCTGGGACCATCCAGATTCACCAAGGCCTAACTGTTGCCCGGCGGGGGAATGCTCTTCTGCACGTACAGCACTCACCACGTGAAAACCTTTCTTACCACAAGGAAGCAGTCTTACCCTAGTAGTAGAGAGGTAGGCAGAATCTTCAGATAAACCTGCTGTGTCATCAAGCTTGAAAGTCGGACACCGATGGGAACGTTCATAGTCTCCTGCAATGGAAGCCACTTGCTTTGGGCTTCAAAGCTGCCTGAACAGCCCTAGGGGCCCTACTTCTCTTCACTGCAGGATGCTCGCTGTGGGCCAAGGCTGCGTTCTCTCAAAGGCAATAATGTACTGGCAATTGGTTTCTAAAAACTCATCCAACTGCACTCCAGATTCAGCTCCATACAAATGAAATGTGACCTAAGTCCTCAGCGTAAGGTCCAGTGTTTCACATCAGCAGAGTTGAGTGTGCAGTGGTAGCCACGAAGCCATACTCTGAAAAGGAGTGCCTTAACTCTGCTATGCCCCTGAGGACACATAGGGCAGTGTATGGTGCACCAGTTTCTCATGATGACCACTGTGTGCTAGAAGAGAGGCCGCTGGCTTCTGAGGAA
The DNA here is from genome assembly GCF_965194825.1 of Balaenoptera physalus. NCBI lineage: Eukaryota > Metazoa > Chordata > Mammalia > Artiodactyla > Balaenopteridae > Balaenoptera > Balaenoptera physalus. The sequence continues at coordinate 32,520,609 of NC_138898.1, forward strand.
CCCTAGGCGCAGTAGGTGCCCGGGAGCACTCTTCACATTCATAGCAAGGGCAATGTAGTCCTTTCTGGGATGCCTAGGTAGAGTGCTCCAATCGTCACAGAGCCTAGCGAAAGCAGCGCCTGGCAGACTCTGTTTGCAAGTGGATCGTCCTCAGTGACTGAAACAGAACTGCACTGCTACGGCACAATGTGCTTGTGATTTAGTCTGGGACACAGGATAGCTCTCTCACAGAAGCGAAAGCTAACCATTACATCCAGCCTGAAGACCAGTACATTTTACCCACTTCACACTGTTAAGTATGTGCAAGAGCCATGGTCACCGAGACCTACCTAAGGTACTGAAATACCCGCTTCATCCTATGCAGAGGTCCCTGTGCCCACAGGAACTGCATGGAAGAGCCCTGTGGGTCCGTGTGTTTCCTTGAGGTAGTCAGAAACTACTGAGGATAACCTTATGAGCTCAAGTTTGAAACCGGGCAACCCTGGCAAAACCTTCATTTCGTCCGTGGTAGGCGAGACAGGTGCGGTTTGAAAGCTGCCTGAAAATCACTCCTGCTGCCCATCTTCTCTTTGCTGCCTGACGGCATCACGAAAGAACTTGAGTGTAATCGTATGAGGCATGCTGGTCTCGGTTCCTTGCTGGGAGCTCCTCTAGGAGCACACTAGAGCCTGCTGGCAAAGAACTGGCACCCCTGTGCTCAACTAAAATGCAGATTTCTGCCAAAGTAAGTTTAGCTATGCCCTAGTGGCGAAGAAGCATGTGTTAAAGGAAGGCTGCAACACTGTTACGTATTTCACAACTCACTGTGCACTCAACTTGGTTGTAACATCTGTGAAAAGGCACTGAATGCCTCCAAATCTTCTGCTGCGTTTGAGTCCCAGGACGCAAATGGGTTCGTTGGCTTTAAGGCTGTGAACGGGCAGCAGTAATGGCAAAGCCCTGCCCGGATCGCTCCAGAGCTCTCGTTTGGACAGCATTCAAACGGCTTCAGGAAGGCCGTTCCAAGCATCCTTACATTCCAGGCTGTCGTAGCCAGGAAGGCATTTGGATTCTTTTGAGAAACACCACTGTGCCTCACAAGTGAAACCTGCGGGCTCCTAAATACGTCTCCCTACGGCAGCCTGAAACTATATGTTTAGTTCCAGTATGAAAAAAACGGACAGCTTTACTTGAGACAATGCTGGACGTCTGGGACCATCCAGATTCACCAAGGCCTAACTTTTGCCCGGCGGGGGAATGCTCTTCTGCACGTACAGCATTCACCACGTGAAAACCTTTCTTAGCACAAGGAAGCAGTCTTACCCTAGTAGTAGAGAGGTAGGCAGAATCTTCAGATAAACCTGCTGTGTCATCAAGCTTGAAAGTCGGACACCGATGGGATCTTTCGTATTCCCCTGCAATGGAAGCTTCTTTCTTTGGGCTTCAAAGCTGCCTGAACAGCGCGAGGGGCCAGCTTCTCTTCACTGCAGGATTGTCGCTGTGGGCCAAGGCTGCGTTCTCACAAAGGCAATAAAGTACTGGCAATTGGTTTCTAAAAACTCATCCAACTGCACTCCAGATTCAGCTCCATACAAATGAAATGTGACCTAAGTCCTCAGCGTAAGGTCCAGTGTTTCACATCAGCAGAGTTGAGTGTGCAGTGGTAGCCACGAAGCCATACTCTGAAAAGGAGTGCCTTAACTCTGCTATGCCCCTGAGGACACATAGGGCAGTGTATCGTGCACCAGTTTCTCATGATGACCACTGTGTGCTAGAAGAGAGGCCGCTGGCTTCTGAGGAACCCTAGGCGCAGTAGGTGCCCGGGAGCACTCTTCACATTCATAGCAAGGGCAACGTACTCCTTTCTGGGATGCCTAGGTAGAGTGTTCCAATCGTCATAGAGCCTAGCGAAAGCAGCGCCTGGCAGACTCTGTTTGCAAGTGGATCGTCCTCAGTGACAGAAACAGAACTGCAGTGTTACTGCACAATGTGCTTGTGATTCAGTCTGGGACACAGGATAGCACTCTCACAGAATAGAAAGCTAACCTTTGCATCCAGCCTGAAGACCAGTACATTCTTCACTCTTCACACTGTTAAGTATGTGCAGGAGCCTTGATCACCGAGGCCTACCTAAGGTACTGAAATCCTTACCCATTTCATCCTATGCAGAGGTCCCTGTGCCCACAGGAACTCCTTGGAAGAGCCCTGTGGGTCCCGTGTGTTTCCTTGAGGTAGTCAGAAACTACTGAGGAACACCTTATGAGCTCAAGTTTGAAACCGGGCAACCCTGGCAAAACCTTCATTTCGTCCGTGGTAGGCGAGACAGGTGCGGTTTGAAAGCTGCCTGAAACTCACTCCTGCGGCCCATCTTCTCTTTGCTGCCTGACGGCATCACGAAAGAACTTGAGTGTAATCGTATGAGGCATGCTGGTCTCGGTTCCTTGCTGCGAGCTCCTCCAGGAGCACACTGGAGCCTGCCGGGAAAGAACTGGCACCCCTGTGCTCAAGTAAAATGCAGATTTCTCCCAAAGTAAGTTTAGCTATGCCCTAGTGGCGAAGAAGCATGTGTTAAAGGAAGGCTGCAACACTGTTACGTATTTCACGACTCATTGTGCACTCACCTTGGGTGTAACATCTGTGAAAGGGCAATGAATGCCGTCCAAATCTTCTGCTGCGTTTGAGTTGCAGGAAAAATGGGTTCGTTGGTTTTAAAGCTGTGAACGTGCAGCTGTAATGGAAAGCCCTGCCCGGATCGCTCGACAGCTCTCGTTTGTACAGCATTCAAAGGGCTTCAGGAACGCCGTTCCAAGCAGCCTTACATTCCATGCTGGCGTAGCCAGGGAGGCATTTGGATTCTTCTGAGAAACACCACTGTGCCTCACAAGTGAAACCTGTGGGCTCCCAAATACGTCTCCCTACGGCAGCCTGAAATTACATGTTTAGTTCCAGTATGAAAACAACGGACAGCTTTAGCTGTGACAATGCTGGACTTCTGGGACCATCCAGATTCACCAAGGCCTAACTGTTGCCCGGCGGGGGAATGCTCTTCTGCACGTACAGCACTCACCACGTGAAAACCTTTCTTACCACAAGGAAGCAGTCTTACCCTAGTAGTAGAGAGGTAGGCAGAATCTTCAGATAAACCTGCTGTGTCATCAAGCTTGAAAGTCGGACACCGATGGGAACGTTCATAGTCTCCTGCAATGGAAGCCACTTGCTTTGGGCTTCAAAGCTGCCTGAACAGCCCTAGGGGCCCTACTTCTCTTCACTGCAGGATGCTCGCTGTGGGCCAAGGCTGCGTTCTCTCAAAGGCAATAATGTACTGGCAATTGGTTTCTAAAAACTCATCCAACTGCACTCCAGATTCAGCTCCATACAAATGAAATGTGACCTAAGTCCTCAGCGTAAGGTCCAGTGTTTCACATCAGCAGAGTTGAGTGTGCAGTGGTAGCCACGAAGCCATACTCTGAAAAGGAGTGCCTTAACTCTGCTATGCCCCTGAGGACACATAGGGAGTGTATGGTGCACCAGTTTCTCATGATGACCACTGTGTGCTAGAAGAGAGGCCGCTGGCTTCTGAGGAACCCTAGGCGCAGTAGGTGCCCGGGAGCACTCTTCACATTCATAGCAAGGGCAATGTAGTCCTTTCTGGGATGCCTAGGTAGAGTGCTCCAATCGTCACAGAGCCTAGCGAAAGCAGCGCCTGGCAGACTCTGTTTGCAAGTGGATCGTCCTCAGTGACTGAAACAGAACTGCACTGCTACGGCACAATGTGCTTGTGATTCAGTCTGGGACACAGGATAGCTCTCTCACAGAAGCGAAAGCTAACCATTACATCCAGCCTGAAGACCAGTACATTTTACCCACTTCACACTGTTAAGTATGTGCAAGAGCCATGGTCACCGAGACCTACCTAAGGTACTGAAATACCCGCTTCATCCTATGCAGAGGTCCCTGTGCCCACAGGAACTGCATGGAAGAGCCCTGTGGGTCCGTGTGTTTCCTTGAGGTAGTCAGAAACTACTGAGGATAACCTTATGAGCTCAAGTTTGAAACCGGGCAACCCTGGCAAAACCTTCATTTCGTCCGTGGTAGGCGAGACAGGTGCGGTTTGAAAGCTGCCTGAAAATCACTCCTGCTGCCCATCTTCTCTTTGCTGCCTGACGGCATCACGAAAGAACTTGAGTGTAATCGTATGAGGCATGCTGGTCTCGGTTCCTTGCTGGGAGCTCCTCTAGGAGCACACTAGAGCCTGCTGGCAAAGAACTGGCACCCCTGTGCTCAACTAAAATGCAGATTTCTGCCAAAGTAAGTTTAGCTATGCCCTAGTGGCGAAGAAGCATGTGTTAAAGGAAGGCTGCAACACTGTTACGTATTTCACAACTCACTGTGCACTCAACTTGGTTGTAACATCTGTGAAAAGGCACTGAATGCCTCCAAATCTTCTGCTGCGTTTGAGTCCCAGGACGCAAATGGGTTCGTTGGCTTTAAGGCTGTGAACGGGCAGCAGTAATGGCAAAGCCCTGCCCGGATCACTCCAGAGCTCTCGTTTGGACAGCATTCAAACGGCTTCAGGAAGGCCGTTCCAAGCATCCTTACATTCCAGGCTGTCGTAGCCAGGAAGGCATTTGGATTCTTTTGAGAAACACCACTGTGCCTCACAAGTGAAACCTGCGGGCTCCTAAATACGTCTCCCTACGGCAGCCTGAAACTATATGTTTAGTTCCAGTATGAAAAAAACGGACAGCTTTACTTGAGACAATGCTGGACGTCTGGGACCATCCAGATTCACCAAGGCCTAACTTTTGCCCGGCGGGGGAATGCTCTTCTGCACGTACAGCATTCACCACGTGAAAACCTTTCTTAGCACAAGGAAGCAGTCTTACCCTAGTAGTAGAGAGGTAGGCAGAATCTTCAGATAAACCTGCTGTGTCATCAAGCTTGAAAGTCGGACACCGATGGGATCTTTCGTATTCCCCTGCAATGGAAGCTTCTTTCTTTGGGCTTCAAAGCTGCCTGAACAGCGCGAGGGGCCAGCTTCTCTTCACTGCAGGATTGTCGCTGTGGGCCAAGGCTGCGTTCTCACAAAGGCAATAAAGTACTGGCAATTGGTTTCTAAAAACTCATCCAACTGCACTCCAGATTCAGCTCCATACAAATGAAATGTGACCTAAGTCCTCAGCGTAAGGTCCAGTGTTTCACATCAGCAGAGTTGAGTGTGCAGTGGTAGCCACGAAGCCATACTCTGAAAAGGAGTGCCTTAACTCTGCTATGCCCCTGAGGACACATAGGGCAGTGTATCGTGCACCAGTTTCTCATGATGACCACTGTGTGCTAGAAGAGAGGCCGCTGGCTTCTGAGGAACCCTAGGCGCAGTAGGTGCCCGGGAGCACTCTTCACATTCATAGCAAGGGCAACGTACTCCTTTCTGGGATGCCTAGGTAGAGTGTTCCAATCGTCATAGAGCCTAGCGAAAGCAGCGCCTGGCAGACTCTCTTTGCAAGTGGATCGTCCTCAGTGACAGAAACAGAACTGCAGTGTTACTGCACAATGTGCTTGTGATTCAGTCTGGGACACAGGATAGCACTCTCACAGAATAGAAAGCTAACCTTTGCATCCAGCCTGAAGACCAGTACATTCTTCACTCTTCACACTGTTAAGTATGTGCAGGAGCCTTGATCACCGAGGCCTACCTAAGGTACTGAAATCCTTACCCATTTCATCCTATGCAGAGGTCCCTGTGCCCACAGGAACTCCTTGGAAGAGCCCTGTGGGTCCCGTGTGTTTCCTTGAGGTAGTCAGAAACTACTGAGGAACACCTTATGAGCTCAAGTTTGAAACCGGGCAACCCTGGCAAAACCTTCATTTCGTCCGTGGTAGGCGAGACAGGTGCGGTTTGAAAGCTGCCTGAAACTCACTCCTGCGGCCCATCTTCTCTTTGCTGCCTGACGGCATCACGAAAGAACTTGAGTGTAATCGTATGAGGCATGCTGGTCTCGGTTCCTTGCTGCGAGCTCCTCCAGGAGCACACTGGAGCCTGCCGGGAAAGAACTGGCACCCCTGTGCTCAAGTAAAATGCAGATTTCTCCCAAAGTAAGTTTAGCTATGCCCTAGTGGCGAAGAAGCATGTGTTAAAGGAAGGCTGCAACACTGTTACGTATTTCACGACTCATTGTGCACTCACCTTGGGTGTAACATCTGTGAAAGGGCAATGAATGCCGTCCAAATCTTCTGCTGCGTTTGAGTTGCAGGAAAAATGGGTTTGTTGGTTTTAAAGCTGTGAACGTGCAGCTGTAATGGAAAGCCCTGCCCGGATCGCTCGACAGCTCTCGTTTGTACAGCATTCAAAGGGCTTCAGGAACGCCGTTCCAAGCAGCCTTACATTCCATGCTGGCGTAGCCAGGGAGGCATTTGGATTCTTCTGAGAAACACCACTGTGCCTCACAAGTGAAACCTGTGGGCTCCCAAATACGTCTCCCTACGGCAGCCTGAAATTACATGTTTAGTTCCAGTATGAAAACAACGGACAGCTTTAGCTGTGACAATGCTGGACTTCTGGGACCATCCAGATTCACCAAGGCCTAACTGTTGCCCGGCGGGGGAATGCTCTTCTGCACGTACAGCACTCACCACGTGAAAACCTTTCTTACCACAAGGAAGCAGTCTTACCCTAGTAGTAGAGAGGTAGGCAGAATCTTCAGATAAACCTGCTGTGTCATCAAGCTTGAAAGTCGGACACCGATGGGAACGTTCATAGTCTCCTGCAATGGAAGCCACTTGCTTTGGGCTTCAAAGCTGCCTGAACAGCCCTAGGGGCCCTACTTCTCTTCACTGCAGGATGCTCGCTGTGGGCCAAGGCTGCGTTCTCTCAAAGGCAATAATGTACTGGCAATTGGTTTCTAAAAACTCATCCAACTGCACTCCAGATTCAGCTCCATACAAATGAAATGTGACCTAAGTCCTCAGCGTAAGGTCCAGTGTTTCACATCAGCAGAGTTGAGTGTGCAGTGGTAGCCACGAAGCCATACTCTGAAAAGGAGTGCCTTAACTCTGCTATGCCCCTGAGGACACATAGGGAGTGTATGGTGCACCAGTTTCTCATGATGACCACTGTGTGCTAGAAGAGAGGCCGCTGGCTTCTGAGGAACCCTAGGCGCAGTAGGTGCCCGGGAGCACTCTTCACATTCATAGCAAGGGCAATGTAGTCCTTTCTGGGATGCCTAGGTAGAGTGCTCCAATCGTCACAGAGCCTAGCGAAAGCAGCGCCTGGCAGACTCTGTTTGCAAGTGGATCGTCCTCAGTGACTGAAACAGAACTGCACTGCTACGGCACAATGTGCTTGTGATTCAGTCTGGGACACAGGATAGCTCTCTCACAGAAGCGAAAGCTAACCATTACATCCAGCCTGAAGACCAGTACATTTTACCCACTTCACACTGTTAAGTATGTGCAAGAGCCATGGTCACCGAGACCTACCTAAGGTACTGAAATACCCGCTTCATCCTATGCAGAGGTCCCTGTGCCCACAGGAACTGCATGGAAGAGCCCTGTGGGTCCGTGTGTTTCCTTGAGGTAGTCAGAAACTACTGAGGATAACCTTATGAGCTCAAGTTTGAAACCGGGCAACCCTGGCAAAACCTTCATTTCGTCCGTGGTAGGCGAGACAGGTGCGGTTTGAAAGCTGCCTGAAAATCACTCCTGCTGCCCATCTTCTCTTTGCTGCCTGACGGCATCACGAAAGAACTTGAGTGTAATCGTATGAGGCATGCTGGTCTCGGTTCCTTGCTGGGAGCTCCTCTAGGAGCACACTAGAGCCTGCTGGCAAAGAACTGGCACCCCTGTGCTCAACTAAAATGCAGATTTCTGCCAAAGTAAGTTTAGCTATGCCCTAGTGGCGAAGAAGCATGTGTTAAAGGAAGGCTGCAACACTGTTACGTATTTCACAACTCACTGTGCACTCAACTTGGTTGTAACATCTGTGAAAAGGCACTGAATGCCTCCAAATCTTCTGCTGCGTTTGAGTCCCAGGACGCAAATGGGTTCGTTGGCTTTAAGGCTGTGAACGGGCAGCAGTAATGGCAAAGCCCTGCCCGGATCGCTCCAGAGCTCTCGTTTGGACAGCATTCAAACGGCTTCAGGAAGGCCGTTCCAAGCATCCTTACATTCCAGGCTGTCGTAGCCAGGAAGGCATTTGGATTCTTTTGAGAAACACCACTGTGCCTCACAAGTGAAACCTGCGGGCTCCTAAATACGTCTCCCTACGGCAGTCTGAAACTATATGTTTAGTTCCAGTATGAAAAAAACGGACAGCTTTACTTGAGACAATGCTGGACGTCTGGGAGCATCCAGATTCACCAAGGCCTAACTTTTGCCCGGCGGGGGAATGCTCTTCTGCACGTACAGCATTCACCACGTGAAAACCTTTCTTAGCACAAGGAAGCAGTCTTACCCTAGTAGTAGAGAGGTAGGCAGAATCTTCAGATAAACCTGCTGTGTCATCAAGCTTGAAAGTCGGACACCGATGGGATCTTTCGTATTCCCCTGCAATGGAAGCTTCTTTCTTTGGGCTTCAAAGCTGCCTGAACAGCGCGAGGGGCCAGCTTCTCTTCACTGCAGGATTGTCGCTGTGGGCCAAGGCTGCGTTCTCACAAAGGCAATAAAGTACTGGCAATTGGTTTCTAAAAACTCATCCAACTGCACTCCAGATTCAGCTCCATACAAATGAAATGTGACCTAAGTCCTCAGCGTAAGGTCCAGTGTTTCACATCAGCAGAGTTGAGTGTGCAGTGGTAGCCACGAAGCCATACTCTGAAAAGGAGTGCCTTAACTCTGCTATGCCCCTGAGGACACATAGGGCAGTGTATCGTGCACCAGTTTCTCATGATGACCACTGTGTGCTAGAAGAGAGGCCGCTGGCTTCTGAGGAACCCTAGGCGCAGTAGGTGCCCGGGAGCACTCTTCACATTCATAGCAAGGGCAACGTACTCCTTTCTGGGATGCCTAGGTAGAGTGTTCCAATCGTCATAGAGCCTAGCGAAAGCAGCGCCTGGCAGACTCTCTTTGCAAGTGGATCGTCCTCAGTGACAGAAACAGAACTGCAGTGTTACTGCACAATGTGCTTGTGATTCAGTCTGGGACACAGGATAGCACTCTCACAGAATAGAAAGCTAACCTTTGCATCCAGCCTGAAGACCAGTACATTCTTCACTCTTCACACTGTTAAGTATGTGCAGGAGCCTTGATCACCGAGGCCTACCTAAGGTACTGAAATCCTTACCCATTTCATCCTATGCAGAGGTCCCTGTGCCCACAGGAACTCCTTGGAAGAGCCCTGTGGGTCCCGTGTGTTTCCTTGAGGTAGTCAGAAACTACTGAGGAACACCTTATGAGCTCAAGTTTGAAACCGGGCAACCCTGGCAAAACCTTCATTTCGTCCGTGGTAGGCGAGACAGGTGCGGTTTGAAAGCTGCCTGAAACTCACTCCTGCGGCCCATCTTCTCTTTGCTGCCTGACGGCATCACGAAAGAACTTGAGTGTAATCGTATGAGGCATGCTGGTCTCGGTTCCTTGCTGCGAGCTCCTCCAGGAGCACACTGGAGCCTGCCGGGAAAGAACTGGCACCCCTGTGCTCAAGTAAAATGCAGATTTCTCCCAAAGTAAGTTTAGCTATGCCCTAGTGGCGAAGAAGCATGTGTTAAAGGAAGGCTGCAACACTGTTACGTATTTCACGACTCATTGTGCACTCACCTTGGGTGTAACATCTGTGAAAGGGCAATGAATGCCGTCCAAATCTTCTGCTGCGTTTGAGTTGCAGGAAAAATGGGTTCGTTGGTTTTAAAGCTGTGAACGTGCAGCTGTAATGGAAAGCCCTGCCCGGATCGCTCGACAGCTCTCGTTTGTACAGCATTCAAAGGGCTTCAGGAACGCCGTTCCAAGCAGCCTTACATTCCATGCTGGCGTAGCCAGGGAGGCATTTGGATTCTTCTGAGAAACACCACTGTGCCTCACAAGTGAAACCTGTGGGCTCCCAAATACGTCTCCCTACGGCAGCCTGAAATTACATGTTTAGTTCCAGTATGAAAACAACGGACAGCTTTAGCTGTGACAATGCTGGACTTCTGGGACCATCCAGATTCACCAAGGCCTAACTGTTGCCCGGCGGGGGAATGCTCTTCTGCACGTACAGCACTCACCACGTGAAAACCTTTCTTACCACAAGGAAGCAGTCTTACCCTAGTAGTAGAGAGGTAGGCAGAATCTTCAGATAAACCTGCTGTGTCATCAAGCTTGACAGTCGGACACCGATGGGAACGTTCATAGTCTCCTGCAATGGAAGCCACTTGCTTTGGGCTTCAAAGCTGCCTGAACAGCCCTAGGGGCCCTACTTCTCTTCACTGCAGGATGCTCGCTGTGGGCCAAGGCTGCGTTCTCTCAAAGGCAATAATGTACTGGCAATTGGTTTCTAAAAACTCATCCAACTGCACTCCAGATTCAGCTCCATACAAATGAAATGTGACCTAAGTCCTCAGCGTAAGGTCCAGTGTTTCACATCAGCAGAGTTGAGTGTGCAGTGGTAGCCACGAAGCCATACTCTGAAAAGGAGTGCCTTAACTCTGCTATGCCCCTGAGGAAACATAGGGAGTGTATGGTGCACCAGTTTCTCATGATGACCACTGTGTGCTAGAAGAGAGGCCGCTGGCTTCTGAGGAACCCTAGGCGCAGTAGGTGCCCGGGAGCACTCTTCACATTCATAGCAAGGGCAATGTAGTTCTTTCTGGGATGCCTAGGTAGAGTGCTCCAATCGTCACAGAGCCTAGCGAAAGCAGCGCCTGGCAGACTCTCTTTGCAAGTGGATCGTCCTCAGTGACTGAAACAGAACTGCACTGCTACGGCACAATGTGCTTGTGATTCAGTCTGGGACACAGGATAGCTCTCTCACAGAAGCGAAAGCTAACCATTACATCCAGCCTGAAGACCAGTACATTTTACCCACTTCACACTGTTAAGTATGTGCAAGAGCCATGGTCACCGAGACCTACCTAAGGTACTGAAATACCCGCTTCATCCTATGCAGAGGTCCCTGTGCCCACAGGAACTGCATGGAAGAGCCCTGTGGGTCCGTGTGTTTCCTTGAGGTAGTCAGAAACTACTGAGGATAACCTTATGAGCTCAAGTTTGAAACCGGGCAACCCTGGCAAAACCTTCATTTCGTCCGTGGTAGGCGAGACAGGTGCGGTTTGAAAGCTGCCTGAAAATCACTCCTGCTGCCCATCTTCTCTTTGCTGCCTGACGGCATCACGAAAGAACTTGAGTGTAATCGTATGAGGCATGCTGGTCTCGGTTCCTTGCTGGGAGCTCCTCTAGGAGCACACTGGAGCCTGCTGGCAAAGAACTGGCACCCCTGTGCTCAACTAAAATGCAGATTTCTGCCAAAGTAAGTTTAGCTATGCCCTAGTGGCGAAGAAGCATGTGTTAAAGGAAGGCTGCAACACTGTTACGTATTTCACAACTCACTGTGCACTCAACTTGGTTGTAACATCTGTGAAAAGGCACTGAATGCCTCCAAATCTTCTGCTGCGTTTGAGTCCCAGGACGCAAATGGGTTCGTTGGCTTTAAGGCTGTGAACGGGCAGCAGTAATGGCAAAGCCCTGCCCGGATCGCTCCAGAGCTCTCGTTTGTACAGCATTCAAACGGCTTCAGGAAGGTCGTTCCAAGCATCCTTACATTCCAGGCTGTCGTAGCCAGGAAGGCATTTGGATTCTTTTGAGAAACACCACTGTGCCTCACAAGTGAAACCTGCGGGCTCCTAAATACGTCTCCCTACGGCAGCCTGAAACTATATGTTTAGTTCCAGTATGAAAAAAACGGACAGATTTACTTGAGACAATGCTGGACGTCTGGGACCATCCAGATTCACCAAGGCCTAACTTTTGCCCGGCGGGGGAATGCTCTTCTGCACGTACAGCACTCACCACGTGAAAACCTTTCTTAGCACAAGGAAGCAGTCTTACCCTAGTAGTAGAGAGGTAGGCAGAATCTTCAGATAAACCTGCTGTGTCATCAAGCTTGAAAGTCGGACACCGATGGGATCTTTCGTATTCCCCTGCAATGGAAGCTTCTTTCTTTGGGCTTCAAAGCTGCCTGAACAGCGCGAGGGGCCAGCTTCTCTTCACTGCAGGATTGTCGCTGTGGGCCAAGGCTGCGTTCTCACAAAGGCAATAAAGTACTGGCAATTGGTTTCTAAAAACTCATCCAACTGCACTCCAGATTCAGCTCCATACAAATGAAATGTGACCTAAGTCCTCAGCGTAAGGTCCAGTGTTTCACATCAGCAGAGTTGAGTGTGCAGTGGTAGCCACGAAGCCATACTCTGAAAAGGAGTGCCTTAACTCTGCTATGCCCCTGAGGACACATAGGGCAGTGTATCGTGCACCAGTTTCTCATGATGACCACTGTGTGCTAGAAGATAGGCCGCTGGCTTCTGAGGAACCCTAGGCGCAGTAGGTGCCCGGGAGCACTCTTCACATTCATAGCAAGGGCAACGTACTCCTTTCTGGGATGCCTAGGTAGAGTGTTCCAATCGTCATAGAGCCTAGCGAAAGCAGCGCCTGGCAGACTCTGTTTGCAAGTGGATCGTCCTCAGTGACAGAAACAGAACTGCAGTGTTACTGCACAATGTGCTTGTGATTCAGTCTGGGACACAGGATAGCACTCTCACAGAATAGAAAGCTAACCTTTGCATCCAGCCTGAAGACCAGTACATTCTTCACTCTTCACACTGTTAAGTATGTGCAGGAGCCTTGATCACCGAGGCCTACCTAAGGTACTGAAATCCTTACCCATTTCATCCTATGCAGAGGTCCCTGTGCCCACAGGAACTCCTTGGAAGAGCCCTGTGGGTCCCGTGTGTTTCCTTGAGGTAGTCAGAAACTACTGAGGAACACCTTATGAGCTCAAGTTTGAAACCGGGCAACCCTGGCAAAACCTTCATTTCGTCCGTGGTAGGCGAGACAGGTGCGGTTTGAAAGCTGCCTGAAACTCACTCCTGCGGCCCATCTTCTCTTTGCTGCCTGACGGCATCACGAAAGAACTTGAGTGTAATCGTATGAGGCATGCTGGTCTCGGTTCCTTGCTGCGAGCTCCTCCAGGAGCACACTGGAGCCTGCCGGGAAAGAACTGGCACCCCTGTGCTCAAGTAAAATGCAGATTTCTCCCAAAGTAAGTTTAGCTATTCCCTAGTGGCGAAGAAGCATGTGTTAAAGGAAGGCTGCAACACTGTTACGTATTTCACGACTCATTGTGCACTCACCTTGGGTGTAACATCTGTGAAAGGGCACTGAATGCCGTCCAAATCTTCTGCTGCGTTTGAGTTGCAGGAAAAATGGGTTCGTTGGTTTTAAAGCTGTGAACGTGCAGCTGTAATGGAAAGCCCTGCCCGGATCGCTCGACAGCTCTCGTTTGTACAGCATTCAAAGGGCTTCAGGAACGCCGTTCCAAGCAGCCTTACATTCCATGCTGGCGTAGCCAGGGAGGCATTTGGATTCTTCTGAGAAACACCACTGTGCCTCACAAGTGAAACCTGTGGGCTCCCAAATACGTCTCCCCACGGCAGCCTGAAATTACATGTTTAGTTCCAGTATGAAAACAACGGACAGCTTTAGCTGTGACAATGCTGGACTTCTGGGACCATCCAGATTCACCAAGGCCTAACTGTTGCCCGGCGGGGGAATGCTCTTCTGCACGTACAGCACTCACCACGTGAAAACCTTTCTTACCACAAGGAAGCAGTCTTACCCTAGTAGTAGAGAGGTAGGCAGAATCTTCAGATAAACCTGCTGTGTCATCAAGCTTGAAAGTCGGACACCGATGGGAACGTTCATAGTCTCCTGCAATGGAAGCCACTTGCTTTGGGCTTCAAAGCTGCCTGAACAGCCCTAGGGGCCCTACTTCTCTTCACTGCAGGATGCCCGCTGTGGGCCAAGGCTGCGTTCTCTCAAAGGCAATAATGTACTGGCAATTGGTTTCTAAAAACTCATCCAACTGCACTCCAGATTCAGCTCCATACAAATGAAATGTGACCTAAGTCCTCAGCGTAAGGTCCAGTGTTTCACATCAGCAGAGTTGAGTGTGCAGTGGTAGCCACGAAGCCATACTCTGAAAAGGAGTGCCTTAACTCTGCTATGCCCCTGAGGACACATAGGGCAGTGTATGGTGCACCAGTTTCTCATGATGACCACTGTGTGCTAGAAGAGAGGCCGCTGGCTTCTGAGGAACCCTAGGCGCAGTAGGTGCCCGGGAGCACTCTTCACATTCATAGCAAGGGCAATGTAGTCCTTTCTGGGATGCCTAGGTAGAGTGCTCCAATCGTCACAGAGCCTAGCGAAAGCAGCGCCTGGCAGACTCTGTTTGCAAGTGGATCGTCCTCAGTGACTGAAACAGAACTGCACTGCTACGGCACAATGTGCTTGTGATTCAGTCTGGGACACAGGATAGCTCTCTCACAGAAGCGAAAGCTAACCATTACATCCAGCCTGAAGACCAGTACATTTTACCCACTTCACACTGTTAAGTATGTGCAAGAGCCATGGTCACCGAGACCTACCTAAGGTACTGAAATACCCGCTTCATCCTATGCAGAGGTCCCTGTGCCCACAGGAACTGCATGGAAGAGCCCTGTGGGTCCGTGTGTTTCCTTGAGGTAGTCAGAAACTACTGAGGATAACCTTATGAGCTCAAGTTTGAAACCGGGCAACCCTGGCAAAACCTTCATTTCGTCCGTGGTAGGCGAGACAGGTGCGGTTTGAAAGCTGCCTGAAAATCACTCCTGCGGCCCATCTTCTCTTTGCTGCCTGACGGCATCACGAAAGAACTTGAGTGTAATCGTATGAGGCATGCTGGTCTCGGTTCCTTGCTGGGAGCTCCTCTAGGAGCACACTAGAGCCTGCTGGCAAAGAACTGGCACCCCTGTGCTCAACTAAAATGCAGATTTCTGCCAAAGTAAGTTTAGCTATGCCCTAGTGGCGAAGAAGCATGTGTTAAAGGAAGGCTGCAACACTGTTACGTATTTCACAACTCACTGTGCACTCAACTTGGTTGTAACATCTGTGAAAAGGCACTGAATGCCTCCAAATCTTCTGCTGCGTTTGAGTCCCAGGACGCAAATGGGTTCGTTGGCTTTAAGGCTGTGAACGGGCAGCAGTAATGGCAAAGCCCTGCCCGGATCGCTCCAGAGCTCTCGTTTGGACAGCATTCAAACGGCTTCAGGAAGGCCGTTCCAAGCATCCTTACATTCCAGGCTGTCGTAGCCAGGAAGGCATTTGGATTCTTTTGAGAAACACCACTGTGCCTCACAAGTGAAACCTGCGGGCTCCTAAATACGTCTCCCTACGGCAGCCTGAAACTATATGTTTAGTTCCAGTATGAAAAAAACGGACAGCTTTACTTGAGACAATGCTGGACGTCTGGGACCATCCAGATTCACCAAGGCCTAACTTTTGCCCGGCGGGGGAATGCTCTTCTGCACGTACAGCATTCACCACGTGAAAACCTTTCTTAGCACAAGGAAGCAGTCTTACCCTAGTAGTAGAGAGGTAGGCAGAATCTTCAGATAAACCTGCTGTGTCATCAAGCTTGAAAGTCGGACACCGATGGGATCTTTCGTATTCCCCTGCAATGGAAGCTTCTTTCTTTGGGCTTCAAAGCTGCCTGAACAGCGCGAGGGGCCAGCTTCTCTTCACTGCAGGATTGTCGCTGTGGGCCAAGGCTGCGTTCTCACAAAGGCAATAAAGTACTGGCAATTGGTTTCTAAAAACTCATCCAACTGCACTCCAGATTCAGCTCCATACAAATGAAATGTGACCTAAGTCCTCAGCGTAAGGTCCAGTGTTTCACATCAGCAGAGTTGAGTGTGCAGTGGTAGCCACGAAGCCATACTCTGAAAAGGAGTGCCTTAACTCTGCTATGCCCCTGAGGACACATAGGGCAGTGTATCGTGCACCAGTTTCTCATGATGACCACTGTGTGCTAGAAGAGAGGCCGCTGGCTTCTGAGGAACCCTAGGCGCAGTAGGTGCCCGGGAGCACTCTTCACATTCATAGCAAGGGCAACGTACTCCTTTCTGGGATGCCTAGGTAGAGTGTTCCAATCGTCATAGAGCCTAGCGAAAGCAGCGCCTGGCAGACTCTCTTTGCAAGTGGATCGTCCTCAGTGACAGAAACAGAACTGCAGTGTTACTGCACAATGTGCTTGTGATTCAGTCTGGGACACAGGATAGCACTCTCACAGAATAGAAAGCTAACCTTTGCATCCAGCCTGAAGACCAGTACATTCTTCACTCTTCACACTGTTAAGTATGTGCAGGAGCCTTGATCACCGAGGCCTACCTAAGGTACTGAAATCCTTACCCATTTCATCCTATGCAGAGGTCCCTGTGCCCACAGGAACTCCTTGGAAGAGCCCTGTGGGTCCCGTGTGTTTCCTTGAGGTAGTCAGAAACTACTGAGGAACACCTTATGAGCTCAAGTTTGAAACCGGGCAACCCTGGCAAAACCTTCATTTCGTCCGTGGTAGGCGAGACAGGTGCGGTTTGAAAGCTGCCTGAAACTCACTCCTGCGGCCCATCTTCTCTTTGCTGCCTGACGGCATCACGAAAGAACTTGAGTGTAATCGTATGAGGCATGCTGGTCTCGGTTCCTTGCTGCGAGCTCCTCCAGGAGCACACTGGAGCCTGCCGGGAAAGAACTGGCACCCCTGTGCTCAAGTAAAATGCAGATTTCTCCCAAAGTAAGTTTAGCTATGCCCTAGTGGCGAAGAAGCATGTGTTAAAGGAAGGCTGCAACACTGTTACGTATTTCACGACTCATTGTGCACTCACCTTGGGTGTAACATCTGTGAAAGGGCACTGAATGCCGTCCAAATCTTCTGCTGCGTTTGAGTTGCAGGAAAAATGGGTTCGTTGGTTTTAAAGCTGTGAACGTGCAGCTGTAATGGAAAGCCCTGCCCGGATCGCTCGACAGCTCTCGTTTGTACAGCATTCAAAGGGCTTCAGGAACGCCGTTCCAAGCAGCCTTACATTCCATGCTGGCGTAGCCAGGGAGGCATTTGGATTCTTCTGAGAAACACCACTGTGCCTCACAAGTGAAACCTGTGGGCTCCCAAATACGTCTCCCCACGGCAGCCTGAAATTACATGTTTAGTTCCAGTATGAAAACAACGGACAGCTTTAGCTGTGACAATGCTGGACTTCTGGGACCATCCAGATTCACCAAGGCCTAACTGTTGCCCGGCGGGGGAATGCTCTTCTGCACGTACAGCACTCACCACGTGAAAACCTTTCTTACCACAAGGAAGCAGTCTTACCCTAGTAGTAGAGAGGTAGGCAGAATCTTCAGATAAACCTGCTGTGTCATCAAGCTTGAAAGTCGGACACCGATGGGAACGTTCATAGTCTCCTGCAATGGAAGCCACTTGCTTTGGGCTTCAAAGCTGCCTGAACAGCCCTAGGGGCCCTACTTCTCTTCACTGCAGGATGCCCGCTGTGGGCCAAGGCTGCGTTCTCTCAAAGGCAATAATGTACTGGCAATTGGTTTCTAAAAACTCATCCAACTGCACTCCAGATTCAGCTCCATACAAATGAAATGTGACCTAAGTCCTCAGCGTAAGGTCCAGTGTTTCACATCAGCAGAGTTGAGTGTGCAGTGGTAGCCACGAAGCCATACTCTGAAAAGGAGTGCCTTAACTCTGCTATGCCCCTGAGGACACATAGGGCAGTGTATGGTGCACCAGTTTCTCATGATGACCACTGTGTGCTAGAAGAGAGGCCGCTGGCTTCTGAGGAACCCTAGGCGCAGTAGGTGCCCGGGAGCACTCTTCACATTCATAGCAAGGGCAATGTAGTCCTTTCTGGGATGCCTAGGTAGAGTGCTCCAATCGTCACAGAGCCTAGCGAAAGCAGCGCCTGGCAGACTCTGTTTGCAAGTGGATCGTCCTCAGTGACTGAAACAGAACTGCACTGCTACGGCACAATGTGCTTGTGATTCAGTCTGGGACACAGGATAGCTCTCTCACAGAAGCGAAAGCTAACCATTACATCCAGCCTGAAGACCAGTACATTTTACCCACTTCACACTGTTAAGTATGTGCAAGAGCCATGGTCACCGAGACCTACCTAAGGTACTGAAATACCCGCTTCATCCTATGCAGAGGTCCCTGTGCCCACAGGAACTGCATGGAAGAGCCCTGTGGGTCCGTGTGTTTCCTTGAGGTAGTCAGAAACTACTGAGGATAACCTTATGAGCTCAAGTTTGAAACCGGGCAACCCTGGCAAAACCTTCATTTCGTCCGTGGTAGGCGAGACAGGTGCGGTTTGAAAGCTGCCTGAAAATCACTCCTGCGGCCCATCTTCTCTTTGCTGCCTGACGGCATCACGAAAGAACTTGAGTGTAATCGTATGAGGCATGCTGGTCTCGGTTCCTTGCTGGGAGCTCCTCTAGGAGCACACTAGAGCCTGCTGGCAAAGAACTGGCACCCCTGTGCTCAACTAAAATGCAGATTTCTGCCAAAGTAAGTTTAGCTATGCCCTAGTGGCGAAGAAGCATGTGTTAAAGGAAGGCTGCAACACTGTTACGTATTTCACAACTCACTGTGCACTCAACTTGGTTGTAACATCTGTGAAAAGGCACTGAATGCCTCCAAATCTTCTGCTGCGTTTGAGTCCCAGGACGCAAATGGGTTCGTTGGCTTTAAGGCTGTGAACGGGCAGCAGTAATGGCAAAGCCCTGCCCGGATCGCTCCAGAGCTCTCGTTTGGACAGCATTCAAACGGCTTCAGGAAGGCCGTTCCAAGCATCCTTACATTCCAGGCTGTCGTAGCCAGGAAGGCATTTGGATTCTTTTGAGAAACACCACTGTGCCTCACAAGTGAAACCTGCGGGCTCCTAAATACGTCTCCCTACGGCAGCCTGAAACTATATGTTTAGTTCCAGTATGAAAAAAACGGACAGCTTTACTTGAGACAATGCTGGACGTCTGGGACCATCCAGATTCACCAAGGCCTAACTTTTGCCCGGCGGGGGAATGCTCTTCTGCACGTACAGCATTCACCACGTGAAAACCTTTCTTAGCACAAGGAAGCAGTCTTACCCTAGTAGTAGAGAGGTAGGCAGAATCTTCAGATAAACCTGCTGTGTCATCAAGCTTGAAAGTCGGACACCGATGGGATCTTTCGTATTCCCCTGCAATGGAAGCTTCTTTCTTTGGGCTTCAAAGCTGCCTGAACAGCGCGAGGGGCCAGCTTCTCTTCACTGCAGGATTGTCGCTGTGGGCCAAGGCTGCGTTCTCACAAAGGCAATAAAGTACTGGCAATTGGTTTCTAAAAACTCATCCAACTGCACTCCAGATTCAGCTCCATACAAATGAAATGTGACCTAAGTCCTCAGCGTAAGGTCCAGTGTTTCACATCAGCAGAGTTGAGTGTGCAGTGGTAGCCACGAAGCCATACTCTGAAAAGGAGTGCCTTAACTCTGCTATGCCCCTGAGGACACATAGGGCAGTGTATCGTGCACCAGTTTCTCATGATGACCACTGTGTGCTAGAAGAGAGGCCGCTGGCTTCTGAGGAACCCTAGGCGCAGTAGGTGCCCGGGAGCACTCTTCACATTCATAGCAAGGGCAACGTACTCCTTTCTGGGATGCCTAGGTAGAGTGTTCCAATCGTCATAGAGCCTAGCGAAAGCAGCGCCTGGCAGACTCTCTTTGCAAGTGGATCGTCCTCAGTGACAGAAACAGAACTGCAGTGTTACTGCACAATGTGCTTGTGATTCAGTCTGGGACACAGGATAGCACTCTCACAGAATAGAAAGCTAACCTTTGCATCCAGCCTGAAGACCAGTACATTCTTCACTCTTCACACTGTTAAGTATGTGCAGGAGCCTTGATCACCGAGGCCTACCTAAGGTACTGAAATCCTTACCCATTTCATCCTATGCAGAGGTCCCTGTGCCCACAGGAACTCCTTGGAAGAGCCCTGTGGGTCCCGTGTGTTTCCTTGAGGTAGTCAGAAACTACTGAGGAACACCTTATGAGCTCAAGTTTGAAACCGGGCAACCCTGGCAAAACCTTCATTTCGTCCGTGGTAGGCGAGACAGGTGCGGTTTGAAAGCTGCCTGAAACTCACTCCTGCGGCCCATCTTCTCTTTGCTGCCTGACGGCATCACGAAAGAACTTGAGTGTAATCGTATGAGGCATGCTGGTCTCGGTTCCTTGCTGCGAGCTCCTCCAGGAGCACACTGGAGCCTGCCGGGAAAGAACTGGCACCCCTGTGCTCAAGTAAAATGCAGATTTCTCCCAAAGTAAGTTTAGCTATTCCCTAGTGGCGAAGAAGCATGTGTTAAAGGAAGGCTGCAACACTGTTACGTATTTCACGACTCATTGTGCACTCACCTTGGGTGTAACATCTGTGAAAGGGCACTGAATGCCGTCCAAATCTTCTGCTGCGTTTGAGTTGCAGGAAAAATGGGTTCGTTGGTTTTAAAGCTGTGAACGTGCAGCTGTAATGGAAAGCCCTGCCCGGATCGCTCGACAGCTCTCGTTTGTACAGCATTCAAAGGGCTTCAGGAACGCCGTTCCAAGCAGCCTTACATTCCATGCTGGCGTAGCCAGGGAGGCATTTGGATTCTTCTGAGAAACACCACTGTGCCTCACAAGTGAAACCTGTGGGCTCCCAAATACGTCTCCCCACGGCAGCCTGAAATTACATGTTTAGTTCCAGTATGAAAACAACGGACAGCTTTAGCTGTGACAATGCTGGACTTCTGGGACCATCCAGATTCACCAAGGCCTAACTGTTGCCCGGCGGGGGAATGCTCTTCTGCACGTACAGCACTCACCACGTGAAAACCTTTCTTACCACAAGGAAGCAGTCTTACCCTAGTAGTAGAGAGGTAGGCAGAATCTTCAGATAAACCTGCTGTGTCATCAAGCTTGAAAGTCGGACACCGATGGGATCTTTCGTATTCCCCTGCAATGGAAGCTTCTTTCTTTGGGCTTCAAAGCTGCCTGAACAGCGCGAGGGGCCAGCTTCTCTTCACTGCAGGATTGTCGCTGTGGGCCAAGGCTGCGTTCTCACAAAGGCAATAAAGTACTGGCAATTGGTTTCTAAAAACTCATCCAACTGCACTCCAGATTCAGCTCCATACAAATGAAATGTGACCTAAGTCCTCAGCGTAAGGTCCAGTGTTTCACATCAGCAGAGTTGAGTGTGCAGTGGTAGCCACGAAGCCATACTCTGAAAAGGAGTGCCTTAACTCTGCTATGCCCCTGAGGACACATAGGGCAGTGTATCGTGCACCAGTTTCTCATGATGACCACTGTGTGCTAGAAGAGAGGCCGCTGGCTTCTGAGGAACCCTAGGCGCAGTAGGTGCCCGGGAGCACTCTTCACATTCATAGCAAGGGCAACGTACTCCTTTCTGGGATGCCTAGGTAGAGTGTTCCAATCGTCATAGAGCCTAGCGAAAGCAGCGCCTGGCAGACTCTCTTTGCAAGTGGATCGTCCTCAGTGACAGAAACAGAACTGCAGTGTTACTGCACAATGTGCTTGTGATTCAGTCTGGGACACAGGATAGCACTCTCACAGAATAGAAAGCTAACCTTTGCATCCAGCCTGAAGACCAGTACATTCTTCACTCTTCACACTGTTAAGTATGTGCAGGAGCCTTGATCACCGAGGCCTACCTAAGGTACTGAAATCCTTACCCATTTCATCCTATGCAGAGGTCCCTGTGCCCACAGGAACTCCTTGGAAGAGCCCTGTGGGTCCCGTGTGTTTCCTTGAGGTAGTCAGAAACTACTGAGGAACACCTTATGAGCTCAAGTTTGAAACCGGGCAACCCTGGCAAAACCTTCATTTCGTCCGTGGTAGGCGAGACAGGTGCGGTTTGAAAGCTGCCTGAAACTCACTCCTGCGGCCCATCTTCTCTTTGCTGCCTGACGGCATCACGAAAGAACTTGAGTGTAATCGTATGAGGCATGCTGGTCTCGGTTCCTTGCTGCGAGCTCCTCCAGGAGCACACTGGAGCCTGCCGGGAAAGAACTGGCACCCCTGTGCTCAAGTAAAATGCAGATTTCTCCCAAAGTAAGTTTAGCTATTCCCTAGTGGCGAAGAAGCATGTGTTAAAGGAAGGCTGCAACACTGTTACGTATTTCACGACTCATTGTGCACTCACCTTGGGTGTAACATCTGTGAAAGGGCACTGAATGCCGTCCAAATCTTCTGCTGCGTTTGAGTTGCAGGAAAAATGGGTTCGTTGGTTTTAAAGCTGTGAACGTGCAGCTGTAATGGAAAGCCCTGCCCGGATCGCTCGACAGCTCTCGTTTGTACAGCATTCAAAGGGCTTCAGGAACGCCGTTCCAAGCAGCCTTACATTCCATGCTGGCGTAGCCAGGGAGGCATTTGGATTCTTCTGAGAAACACCACTGTGCCTCACAAGTGAAACCTGTGGGCTCCCAAATACGTCTCCCCACGGCAGCCTGAAATTACATGTTTAGTTCCAGTATGAAAACAACGGACAGCTTTAGCTGTGACAATGCTGGACTTCTGGGACCATCCAGATTCACCAAGGCCTAACTGTTGCCCGGCGGGGGAATGCTCTTCTGCACGTACAGCACTCACCACGTGAAAACCTTTCTTACCACAAGGAAGCAGTCTTACCCTAGTAGTAGAGAGGTAGGCAGAATCTTCAGATAAACCTGCTGTGTCATCAAGCTTGAAAGTCGGACACCGATGGGAACGTTCATAGTCTCCTGCAATGGAAGCCACTTGCTTTGGGCTTCAAAGCTGCCTGAACAGCCCTAGGGGCCCTACTTCTCTTCACTGCAGGATGCCCGCTGTGGGCCAAGGCTGCGTTCTCTCAAAGGCAATAATGTACTGGCAATTGGTTTCTAAAAACTCATCCAACTGCACTCCAGATTCAGCTCCATACAAATGAAATGTGACCTAAGTCCTCAGCGTAAGGTCCAGTGTTTCACATCAGCAGAGTTGAGTGTGCAGTGGTAGCCACGAAGCCATACTCTGAAAAGGAGTGCCTTAACTCTGCTATGCCCCTGAGGACACATAGGGCAGTGTATGGTGCACCAGTTTCTCATGATGACCACTGTGTGCTAGAAGAGAGGCCGCTGGCTTCTGAGGAACCCTAGGCGCAGTAGGTGCCCGGGAGCACTCTTCACATTCATAGCAAGGGCAATGTAGTCCTTTCTGGGATGCCTAGGTAGAGTGCTCCAATCGTCACAGAGCCTAGCGAAAGCAGCGCCTGGCAGACTCTGTTTGCAAGTGGATCGTCCTCAGTGACTGAAACAGAACTGCACTGCTACGGCACAATGTGCTTGTGATTCAGTCTGGGACACAGGATAGCTCTCTCACAGAAGCGAAAGCTAACCATTACATCCAGCCTGAAGACCAGTACATTTTACCCACTTCACACTGTTAAGTATGTGCAAGAGCCATGGTCACCGAGACCTACCTAAGGTACTGAAATACCCGCTTCATCCTATGCAGAGGTCCCTGTGCCCACAGGAACTGCATGGAAGAGCCCTGTGGGTCCGTGTGTTTCCTTGAGGTAGTCAGAAACTACTGAGGATAACCTTATGAGCTCAAGTTTGAAACCGGGCAACCCTGGCAAAACCTTCATTTCGTCCGTGGTAGGCGAGACAGGTGCGGTTTGAAAGCTGCCTGAAAATCACTCCTGCGGCCCATCTTCTCTTTGCTGCCTGACGGCATCACGAAAGAACTTGAGTGTAATCGTATGAGGCATGCTGGTCTCGGTTCCTTGCTGGGAGCTCCTCTAGGAGCACACTAGAGCCTGCTGGCAAAGAACTGGCACCCCTGTGCTCAACTAAAATGCAGATTTCTGCCAAAGTAAGTTTAGCTATGCCCTAGTGGCGAAGAAGCATGTGTTAAAGGAAGGCTGCAACACTGTTACGTATTTCACAACTCACTGTGCACTCAACTTGGTTGTAACATCTGTGAAAAGGCACTGAATGCCTCCAAATCTTCTGCTGCGTTTGAGTCCCAGGACGCAAATGGGTTCGTTGGCTTTAAGGCTGTGAACGGGCAGCAGTAATGGCAAAGCCCTGCCCGGATCGCTCCAGAGCTCTCGTTTGGACAGCATTCAAACGGCTTCAGGAAGGCCGTTCCAAGCATCCTTACATTCCAGGCTGTCGTAGCCAGGAAGGCATTTGGATTCTTTTGAGAAACACCACTGTGCCTCACAAGTGAAACCTGCGGGCTCCTAAATACGTCTCCCTACGGCAGCCTGAAACTATATGTTTAGTTCCAGTATGAAAAAAACGGACAGCTTTACTTGAGACAATGCTGGACGTCTGGGACCATCCAGATTCACCAAGGCCTAACTTTTGCCCGGCGGGGGAATGCTCTTCTGCACGTACAGCATTCACCACGTGAAAACCTTTCTTAGCACAAGGAAGCAGTCTTACCCTAGTAGTAGAGAGGTAGGCAGAATCTTCAGATAAACCTGCTGTGTCATCAAGCTTGAAAGTCGGACACCGATGGGATCTTTCGTATTCCCCTGCAATGGAAGCTTCTTTCTTTGGGCTTCAAAGCTGCCTGAACAGCGCGAGGGGCCAGCTTCTCTTCACTGCAGGATTGTCGCTGTGGGCCAAGGCTGCGTTCTCACAAAGGCAATAAAGTACTGGCAATTGGTTTCTAAAAACTCATCCAACTGCACTCCAGATTCAGCTCCATACAAATGAAATGTGACCTAAGTCCTCAGCGTAAGGTCCAGTGTTTCACATCAGCAGAGTTGAGTGTGCAGTGGTAGCCACGAAGCCATACTCTGAAAAGGAGTGCCTTAACTCTGCTATGCCCCTGAGGACACATAGGGCAGTGTATCGTGCACCAGTTTCTCATGATGACCACTGTGTGCTAGAAGAGAGGCCGCTGGCTTCTGAGGAACCCTAGGCGCAGTAGGTGCCCGGGAGCACTCTTCACATTCATAGCAAGGGCAACGTACTCCTTTCTGGGATGCCTAGGTAGAGTGTTCCAATCGTCATAGAGCCTAGCGAAAGCAGCGCCTGGCAGACTCTCTTTGCAAGTGGATCGTCCTCAGTGACAGAAACAGAACTGCAGTGTTACTGCACAATGTGCTTGTGATTCAGTCTGGGACACAGGATAGCACTCTCACAGAATAGAAAGCTAACCTTTGCATCCAGCCTGAAGACCAGTACATTCTTCACTCTTCACACTGTTAAGTATGTGCAGGAGCCTTGATCACCGAGGCCTACCTAAGGTACTGAAATCCTTACCCATTTCATCCTATGCAGAGGTCCCTGTGCCCACAGGAACTCCTTGGAAGAGCCCTGTGGGTCCCGTGTGTTTCCTTGAGGTAGTCAGAAACTACTGAGGAACACCTTATGAGCTCAAGTTTGAAACCGGGCAACCCTGGCAAAACCTTCATTTCGTCCGTGGTAGGCGAGACAGGTGCGGTTTGAAAGCTGCCTGAAACTCACTCCTGCGGCCCATCTTCTCTTTGCTGCCTGACGGCATCACGAAAGAACTTGAGTGTAATCGTATGAGGCATGCTGGTCTCGGTTCCTTGCTGCGAGCTCCTCCAGGAGCACACTGGAGCCTGCCGGGAAAGAACTGGCACCCCTGTGCTCAAGTAAAATGCAGATTTCTCCCAAAGTAAGTTTAGCTATGCCCTAGTGGCGAAGAAGCATGTGTTAAAGGAAGGCTGCAACACTGTTACGTATTTCACGACTCATTGTGCACTCACCTTGGGTGTAACATCTGTGAAAGGGCACTGAATGCCGTCCAAATCTTCTGCTGCGTTTGAGTTGCAGGAAAAATGGGTTCGTTGGTTTTAAAGCTGTGAACGTGCAGCTGTAATGGAAAGCCCTGCCCGGATCGCTCGACAGCTCTCGTTTGTACAGCATTCAAAGGGCTTCAGGAACGCCGTTCCAAGCAGCCTTACATTCCATGCTGGCGTAGCCAGGGAGGCATTTGGATTCTTCTGAGAAACACCACTGTGCCTCACAAGTGAAACCTGTGGGCTCCCAAATACGTCTCCCTACGGCAGCCTGAAATTACATGTTTAGTTCCAGTATGAAAACAACGGACAGCTTTAGCTGTGACAATGCTGGACTTCTGGGACCATCCAGATTCACCAAGGCCTAACTGTTGCCCGGCGGGGGAATGCTCTTCTGCACGTACAGCACTCACCACGTGAAAACCTTTCTTACCACAAGGAAGCAGTCTTACCCTAGTAGTAGAGAGGTAGGCAGAATCTTCAGATAAACCTGCTGTGTCATCAAGCTTGAAAGTCGGACACCGATGGGAACGTTCATAGTCTCCTGCAATGGAAGCCACTTGCTTTGGGCTTCAAAGCTGCCTGAACAGCCCTAGGGGCCCTACTTCTCTTCACTGCAGGATGCTCGCTGTGGGCCAAGGCTGCGTTCTCTCAAAGGCAATAATGTACTGGCAATTGGTTTCTAAAAACTCATCCAACTGCACTCCAGATTCAGCTCCATACAAATGAAATGTGACCTAAGTCCTCAGCGTAAGGTCCAGTGTTTCACATCAGCAGAGTTGAGTGTGCAGTGGTAGCCACGAAGCCATACTCTGAAAAGGAGTGCCTTAACTCTGCTATGCCCCTGAGGACACATAGGGCAGTGTATGGTGCACCAGTTTCTCATGATGACCACTGTGTGCTAGAAGAGAGGCCGCTGGCTTCTGAGGAACCCTAGGCGCAGTAGGTGCCCGGGAGCACTCTTCACATTCATAGCAAGGGCAATGTAGTCCTTTCTGGGATGCCTAGGTAGAGTGCTCCAATCGTCACAGAGCCTAGCGAAAGCAGCGCCTGGCAGACTCTGTTTGCAAGTGGATCGTCCTCAGTGACTGAAACAGAACTGCACTGCTACGGCACAATGTGCTTGTGATTCAGTCTGGGACACAGGATAGCTCTCTCACAGAAGCGAAAGCTAACCATTACATCCAGCCTGAAGACCAGTACATTTTACCCACTTCACACTGTTAAGTATGTGCAAGAGCCATGGTCACCGAGACCTACCTAAGGTACTGAAATACCCGCTTCATCCTATGCAGAGGTCCCTGTGCCCACAGGAACTGCATGGAAGAGCCCTGTGGGTCCGTGTGTTTCCTTGAGGTAGTCAGAAACTACTGAGGATAACCTTATGAGCTCAAGTTTGAAACCGGGCAACCCTGGCAAAACCTTCATTTCGTCCGTGGTAGGCGAGACAGGTGCGGTTTGAAAGCTGCCTGAAAATCACTCCTGCTGCCCATCTTCTCTTTGCTGCCTGACGGCATCACGAAAGAACTTGAGTGTAATCGTATGAGGCATGCTGGTCTCGGTTCCTTGCTGGGAGCTCCTCTAGGAGCACACTGGAGCCTGCTGGCAAAGAACTGGCACCCCTGTGCTCAAGTAAAATGCAGATTTCTCCCAAAGTAAGTTTAGCTATGCCCTAGTGGCGAAGAAGCATGTGTTAAAGGAAGGCTGCAACACTGTTACGTATTTCACAACTCACTGTGCACTCAACTTGGTTGTAACATCTGTGAAAAGGCACTGAATGCCTCCAAATCTTCTGCTGCGTTTGAGTCCCAGGACGCAAATGGGTTCGTTGGCTTTAAGGCTGTGAACGGGCAGCAGTAATGGCAAAGCCCTGCCCGGATCGCTCCAGAGCTCTCGTTTGGACAGCATTCAAACGGCTTCAGGAAGGCCGTTCCAAGCATCCTTACATTCCAGGCTGTCGTAGCCAGGAAGGCATTTGGATTCTTTTGAGAAACACCACTGTGCCTCACAAGTGAAACCTGCGGGCTCCTAAATACGTCTCCCTACGGCAGCCTGAAACTATATGTTTAGTTCCAGTATGAAAAAAACGGACAGCTTTACTTGAGACAATGCTGGACGTCTGGGACCATCCAGATTCACCAAGGCCTAACTTTTGCCCGGCGGGGGAATGTTCTTCTGCACGTACAGCACTCACCACGTGAAAACCTTTCTTAGCACAAGGAAGCCGTCTTACCCTAGTAGTAGAGAGGTAGGCAGAATCTTCAGATAAACCTGCTGTGTCATCAAGCTTGAAAGTCGGACACCGATGGGATCTTTCGTATTCCCCTGCAATGGAAGCTTCTTTCTTTGGGCTTCAAAGCTGCCTGAACAGCGCGAGGGGCCAGCTTCTCTTCACTGCAGGATTGTCGCTGTGGGCCAAGGCTGCGTTCTCACAAAGGCAATAAAGTACTGGCAATTGGTTTCTAAAAACTCATCCAACTGCACTCCAGATTCAGCTCCATACAAATGAAATGTGACCTAAGTCCTCAGCGTAAGGTCCAGTGTTTCACATCAGCAGAGTTGAGTGTGCAGTGGTAGCCACGAAGCCATACTCTGAAAAGGAGTGCCTTAACTCTGCTATGCCCCTGAGGACACATAGGGCAGTGTATCGTGCACCAGTTTCTCATGATGACCACTGTGTGCTAGAAGAGAGGCCGCTGGCTTCTGAGGAACCCTAGGCGCAGTAGGTGCCCGGGAGCACTCTTCACATTCATAGCAAGGGCAACGTACTCCTTTCTGGGATGCCTAGGTAGAGTGTTCCAATCGTCATAGAGCCTAGCGAAAGCAGCGCCTGGCAGACTCTCTTTGCAAGTGGATCGTCCTCAGTGACAGAAACAGAACTGCAGTGTTACTGCACAATGTGCTTGTGATTCAGTCTGGGACACAGGATAGCACTCTCACAGAATAGAAAGCTAACCTTTGCATCCAGCCTGAAGACCAGTACATTCTTCACTCTTCACACTGTTAAGTATGTGCAGGAGCCTTGATCACCGAGGCCTACCTAAGGTACTGAAATCCTTACCCATTTCATCCTATGCAGAGGTCCCTGTGCCCACAGGAACTCCTTGGAAGAGCCCTGTGGGTCCCGTGTGTTTCCTTGAGGTAGTCAGAAACTACTGAGGAACACCTTATGAGCTCAAGTTTGAAACCGGGCAACCCTGGCAAAACCTTCATTTCGTCCGTGGTAGGCGAGACAGGTGCGGTTTGAAAGCTGCCTGAAACTCACTCCTGCGGCCCATCTTCTCTTTGCTGCCTGACGGCATCACGAAAGAACTTGAGTGTAATCGTATGAGGCATGCTGGTCTCGGTTCCTTGCTGCGAGCTCCTCCAGGAGCACACTGGAGCCTGCCGGGAAAGAACTGGCACCCCTGTGCTCAAGTAAAATGCAGATTTCTCCCAAAGTAAGTTTAGCTATGCCCTAGTGGCGAAGAAGC
Organism: Balaenoptera physalus; assembly: GCF_965194825.1. NCBI lineage: Eukaryota > Metazoa > Chordata > Mammalia > Artiodactyla > Balaenopteridae > Balaenoptera > Balaenoptera physalus. The sequence continues at coordinate 32,549,879 of NC_138898.1, forward strand.
ATGTGTTAAAGGAAGGCTGCAACACTGTTACGTATTTCACGACTCATTGTGCACTCACCTTGGGTGTAACATCTGTGAAAGGGCACTGAATGCCGTCCAAATCTTCTGCTGCGTTTGAGTTGCAGGAAAAATGGGTTCGTTGGTTTTAAAGCTGTGAACGTGCAGCTGTAATGGAAAGCCCTGCCCGGATCGCTCGACAGCTCTCGTTTGTACAGCATTCAAAGGGCTTCAGGAACGCCGTTCCAAGCAGCCTTACATTCCATGCTGGCGTAGCCAGGGAGGCATTTGGATTCTTCTGAGAAACACCACTGTGCCTCACAAGTGAAACCTGTGGGCTCCCAAATACGTCTCCCTACGGCAGCCTGAAATTACATGTTTAGTTCCAGTATGAAAACAACGGACAGCTTTAGCTGTGACAATGCTGGACTTCTGGGACCATCCAGATTCACCAAGGCCTAACTGTTGCCCGGCGGGGGAATGCTCTTCTGCACGTACAGCACTCACCACGTGAAAACCTTTCTTACCACAAGGAAGCAGTCTTACCCTAGTAGTAGAGAGGTAGGCAGAATCTTCAGATAAACCTGCTGTGTCATCAAGCTTGAAAGTCGGACACCGATGGGAACGTTCATAGTCTCCTGCAATGGAAGCTTCTTTCTTTGGGCTTCAAAGCTGCCTGAACAGCCCTAGGGGCCCTACTTCTCTTCACTGCAGGATGCTCGCTGTGGGCCAAGGCTGCGTTCTCTCAAAGGCAATAATGTACTGGCAATTGGTTTCTAAAAACTCATCCAACTGCACTCCAGATTCAGCTCCATACAAATGAAATGTGACCTAAGTCCTCAGCGTAAGGTCCAGTGTTTCACATCAGCAGAGTTGAGTGTGCAGTGGTAGCCACGAAGCCATACTCTGAAAAGGAGTGCCTTAACTCTGCTATGCCCCTGAGGACACATAGGGCAGTGTATGGTGCACCAGTTTCTCATGATGACCACTGTGTGCTAGAAGAGAGGCCGCTGGCTTCTGAGGAACCCTAGGCGCAGTAGGTGCCCGGGAGCACTCTTCACATTCATAGCAAGGGCAATGTAGTCCTTTCTGGGATGCCTAGGTAGAGTGCTCCAATCGTCACAGAGCCTAGCGAAAGCAGCGCCTGGCAGACTCTGTTTGCAAGTGGATCGTCCTCAGTGACTGAAACAGAACTGCACTGCTACGGCACAATGTGCTTGTGATTCAGTCTGGGACACAGGATAGCTCTCTCACAGAAGCGAAAGCTAACCATTACATCCAGCCTGAAGACCAGTACATTTTACCCACTTCACACTGTTAAGTATGTGCAAGAGCCATGGTCACCGAGACCTACCTAAGGTACTGAAATACCCGCTTCATCCTATGCAGAGTTCCCTGTGCCCACAGGAACTGCATGGAAGAGCCCTGTGGGTCCGTGTGTTTCCTTGAGGTAGTCAGAAACTACTGAGGATAACCTTATGAGCTCAAGTTTGAAACCAGGCAACCCTGGCAAAACCTTCATTTCGTCCGTGGTAGGCGAGACAGGTGCGGTTTGAAAGCTGCCTGAAAATCACTCCTGCTGCCCATCTTCTCTTTGCTGCCTGACGGCATCACGAAAGAACTTGAGTGTAATCGTATGAGGCATGCTGGTCTCGGTTCCTTGCTGGGAGCTCCTCTAGGAGCACACTAGAGCCTGCTGGCAAAGTACTGGCACCCCTGTGCTCAACTAAAATGCAGATTTCTGCCAAAGTAAGTTTAGCTATGCCCTAGTGGCGAAGAAGCATGTGTTAAAGGAAGGCTGCAACACTGTTACGTATTTCACAACTCACTGTGCACTCAACTTGGTTGTAACATCTGTGAAAAGGCACTGAATGCCTCCAAATCTTCTGCTGCGTTTGAGTCCCAGGACGCAAATGGGTTCGTTGGCTTTAAGGCTGTGAACGGGCAGCAGTAATGGCAAAGCCCTGCCCGGATCGCTCCAGAGCTCTCGTTTGTACAGCATTCAAACGGCTTCAGGAAGGCCGTTCCAAGCATCCTTACATTCCAGGCTGTCGTAGCCAGGAAGGCATTTGGATTCTTTTGAGAAACACCACTGTGCCTCACAAGTGAAACCTGCGGGCTCCTAAATACGTCTCCCTACGGCAGCCTGAAACTATATGTTTAGTTCCAGTATGAAAAAAACGGACAGCTTTACTTGAGACAATGCTGGACGTCTGGGACCATCCAGATTCACCAAGGCCTAACTTTTGCCCGGCGGGGGAATGCTCTTCTGCACGTACAGCACTCACCACGTGAAAACCTTTCTTAGCACAAGGAAGCAGTCTTACCCTAGTAGTAGAGAGGTAGGCAGAATCTTCAGATAAACCTGCTGTGTCATCAAGCTTGAAAGTCGGACACCGATGGGATCTTTCGTATTCCCCTGCAATGGAAGCTTCTTTCTTTGGGCTTCAAAGCTGCCTGAACAGCGCGAGGGGCCAGCTTCTCTTCACTGCAGGATTGTCGCTGTGGGCCAAGGCTGCGTTCTCACAAAGGCAATAAAGTACTGGCAATTGGTTTCTAAAAACTCATCCAACTGCACTCCAGATTCAGCTCCATACAAATGAAATGTGACCTAAGTCCTCAGCGTAAGGTCCAGTGTTTCACATCAGCAGAGTTGAGTGTGCAGTGGTAGCCACGAAGCCATACTCTGAAAAGGAGTGCCTTAACTCTGCTATGCCCCTGAGGACACATAGGGCAGTGTATCGTGCACCAGTTTCTCATGATGACCACTGTGTGCTAGAAGAGAGGCCGCTGGCTTCTGAGGAACCCTAGGCGCAGTAGGTGCCCGGGAGCACTCTTCACATTCATAGCAAGGGCAACGTACTCCTTTCTGGGATGCCTAGGTAGAGTGTTCCAATCGTCATAGAGCCTAGCGAAAGCAGCGCCTGGCAGACTCTCTTTGCAAGTGGATCGTCCTCAGTGACAGAAACAGAACTGCAGTGTTACTGCACAATGTGCTTGTGATTCAGTCTGGGACACAGGATAGCACTCTCACAGAATAGAAAGCTAACCTTTGCATCCAGCCTGAAGACCAGTACATTCTTCACTCTTCACACTGTTAAGTATGTGCAGGAGCCTTGATCACCGAGGCCTACCTAAGGTACTGAAATCCTTACCCATTTCATCCTATGCAGAGGTCCCTGTGCCCACAGGAACTCCTTGGAAGAGCCCTGTGGGTCCCGTGTGTTTCCTTGAGGTAGTCAGAAACTACTGAGGAACACCTTATGAGCTCAAGTTTGAAACCGGGCAACCCTGGCAAAACCTTCATTTCGTCCGTGGTAGGCGAGACAGGTGCGGTTTGAAAGCTGCCTGAAACTCACTCCTGCGGCCCATCTTCTCTTTGCTGCCTGACGGCATCACGAAAGAACTTGAGTGTAATCGTATGAGGCATGCTGGTCTCGGTTCCTTGCTGCGAGCTCCTCCAGGAGCACACTGGAGCCTGCCGGGAAAGAACTGGCACCCCTGTGCTCAAGTAAAATGCAGATTTCTCCCAAAGTAAGTTTAGCTATGCCCTAGTGGCGAAGAAGCATGTGTTAAAGGAAGGCTGCAACACTGTTACGTATTTCACGACTCATTGTGCACTCACCTTGGGTGTAACATCTGTGAAAGGGCACTGAATGCCGTCCAAATCTTCTGCTGCGTTTGAGTTGCAGGAAAAATGGGTTCGTTGGTTTTAAAGCTGTGAACGTGCAGCTGTAATGGAAAGCCCTGCCCGGATCGCTCGACAGCTCTCGTTTGTACAGCATTCAAAGGGCTTCAGGAACGCCGTTCCAAGCAGCCTTACATTCCATGCTGGCGTAGCCAGGGAGGCATTTGGATTCTTCTGAGAAACACCACTGTGCCTCACAAGTGAAACCTGTGGGCTCCCAAATACGTCTCCCTACGGCAGCCTGAAATTACATGTTTAGTTCCAGTATGAAAACAACGGACAGCTTTAGCTGTGACAATGCTGGACTTCTGGGACCATCCAGATTCACCAAGGCCTAACTGTTGCCCGGCGGGGGAATGCTCTTCTGCACGTACAGCACTCACCACGTGAAAACCTTTCTTACCACAAGGAAGCAGTCTTACCCTAGTAGTAGAGAGGTAGGCAGAATCTTCAGATAAACCTGCTGTGTCATCAAGCTTGAAAGTCGGACACCGATGGGAACGTTCATAGTCTCCTGCAATGGAAGCCACTTGCTTTGGGCTTCAAAGCTGCCTGAACAGCCCTAGGGGCCCTACTTCTCTTCACTGCAGGATGCTCGCTGTGGGCCAAGGCTGCGTTCTCTCAAAGGCAATAATGTACTGGCAATTGGTTTCTAAAAACTCATCCAACTGCACTCCAGATTCAGCTCCATACAAATGAAATGTGACCTAAGTCCTCAGCGTAAGGTCCAGTGTTTCACTTCAGCAGAGTTGAGTGTGCAGTGGTAGCCACGAAGCCATACTCTGAAAAGGAGTGCCTTAACTCTGCTATGCCCCTGAGGACACATAGGGCAGTGTATGGTGCACCAGTTTCTCATGATGACCACTGTGTGCTAGAAGAGAGGCGGCTGGCTTCTGAGGAACCCTAGGCGCAGTAGGTGCCCGGGAGCACTCTTCACATTCATAGCAAGGGCAATGTAGTCCTTTCTGGGATGCCTAGGTAGAGTGCTCCAATCGTCACAGAGCCTAGCGAAAGCAGCGCCTGGCAGACTCTGTTTGCAAGTGGATCGTCCTCAGTGACTGAAACAGAACTGCACTGCTACGGCACAATGTGCTTGTGATTCAGTCTGGGACACAGGATAGCTCTCTCACAGAAGCGAAAGCTAACCATTACATCCAGCCTGAAGACCAGTACATTTTACCCACTTCACACTGTTAAGTATGTGCAAGAGCCATGGTCACCGAGACCTACCTAAGGTACTGAAATACCCGCTTCATCCTATGCAGAGGTCCCTGTGCCCACAGGAACTGCATGGAAGAGCCCTGTGGGTCCGTGTGTTTCCTTGAGGTAGTCAGAAACTACTGAGGATAACCTTATGAGCTCAAGTTTGAAACCGGGCAACCCTGGCAAAACCTTCATTTCGTCCGTGGTAGGCGAGACAGGTGCGGTTTGAAAGCTGCCTGAAAATCACTCCTGCTGCCCATCTTCTCTTTGCTGCCTGACGGCATCACGAAAGAACTTGAGTGTAATCGTATGAGGCATGCTGGTCTCGGTTCCTTGCTGGGAGCTCCTCTAGGAGCACACTAGAGCCTGCTGGCAAAGTACTGGCACCCCTGTGCTCAACTAAAATGCAGATTTCTGCCAAAGTAAGTTTAGCTATGCCCTAGTGGCGAAGAAGCATGTGTTAAAGGAAGGCTGCAACACTGTTACGTATTTCACAACTCACTGTGCACTCAACTTGGTTGTAACATCTGTGAAAAGGCACTGAATGCCTCCAAATCTTCTGCTGCGTTTGAGTCCCAGGACGCAAATGGGTTCGTTGGCTTTAAGGCTGTTAACGGGCAGCAGTAATGGCAAAGCCCTGCCCGGATCGCTCCAGAGCTCTCGTTTGTACAGCATTCAAACGGCTTCAGGAAGGCCGTTCCAAGCATCCTTACATTCCAGGCTGTCGTAGCCAGGAAGGCATTTGGATTCTTTTGAGAAACACCACTGTGCCTCACAAGTGAAACCTGCGGGCTCCTAAATACGTCTCCCTACGGCAGCCTGAAACTATATGTTTAGTTCCAGTATGAAAAAAACGGACAGCTTTACTTGAGACAATGCTGGACGTCTGGGACCATCCAGATTCACCAAGGCCTAACTTTTGCCCGGCGGGGGAATGCTCTTCTGCACGTACAGCACTCACCACGTGAAAACCTTTCTTAGCACAAGGAAGCAGTCTTACCCTAGTAGTAGAGAGGTAGGCAGAATCTTCAGATAAACCTGCTGTGTCATCAAGCTTGAAAGTCGGACACCGATGGGATCTTTCGTATTCCCCTGCAATGGAAGCTTCTTTCTTTGGGCTTCAAAGCTGCCTGAACAGCGCGAGGGGCCAGCTTCTCTTCACTGCAGGATTGTCGCTGTGGGCCAAGGCTGCGTTCTCACAAAGGCAATAAAGTACTGGCAATTGGTTTCTAAAAACTCATCCAACTGCACTCCAGATTCAGCTCCATACAAATGAAATGTGACCTAAGTCCTCAGCGTAAGGTCCAGTGTTTCACATCAGCAGAGTTGAGTGTGCAGTGGTAGCCACGAAGCCATACTCTGAAAAGGAGTGCCTTAACTCTGCTATGCCCCTGAGGACACATAGGGCAGTGTATCGTGCACCAGTTTCTCATGATGACCACTGTGTGCTAGAAGAGAGGCCGCTGGCTTCTGAGGAACCCTAGGTGCAGTAGGTGCCCGGGAGCACTCTTCACATTCATAGCAAGGGCAACGTACTCCTTTCTGGGATGCCTAGGTAGAGTGTTCCAATCGTCATAGAGCCTAGCGAAAGCAGCGCCTGGCAGACTCTCTTTGCAAGTGGCTCGTCCTCAGTGACAGAAACAGAACTGCAGTGTTACTGCACAATGTGCTTGTGATTCAGTCTGGGACACAGGATAGCACTCTCACAGAATAGAAAGCTAACCTTTGCATCCAGCCTGAAGACCAGTACATTCTTCACTCTTCACACTGTTAAGTATGTGCAGGAGCCTTGATCACCGAGGCCTACCTAAGGTACTGAAATCCTTACCCATTTCATCCTATGCAGAGGTCCCTGTGCCCACAGGAACTGCATGGAAGAGCCCTGTGGGTCCGTGTGTTTCCTTGAGGTAGTCAGAAACTACTGAGGATAACCTTATGAGCTCAAGTTTGAAACCGGGCAACCCTGGCAAAACCTTCATTTCGTCCGTGGTAGGCGAGACAGGTGCGGTTTGAAAGCTGCCTGAAAATCACTCCTGCTGCCCATCTTCTCTTTGCTGCCTGACGGCATCACGAAAGAACTTGAGTGTAATCGTATGAGGCATGCTGGTCTCGGTTCCTTGCTGGGAGCTCCTCTAGGAGCACACTAGAGCCTGCTGGCAAAGTACTGGCACCCCTGTGCTCAACTAAAATGCAGATTTCTGCCAAAGTAAGTTTAGCTATGCCCTAGTGGCGAAGAAGCATGTGTTAAAGGAAGGCTGCAACACTGTTACGTATTTCACAACTCACTGTGCACTCAACTTGGTTGTAACATCTGTGAAAAGGCACTGAATGCCTCCAAATCTTCTGCTGCGTTTGAGTCCCAGGACGCAAATGGGTTCGTTGGCTTTAAGGCTGTTAACGGGCAGCAGTAATGGCAAAGCCCTGCCCGGATCGCTCCAGAGCTCTCGTTTGTACAGCATTCAAACGGCTTCAGGAAGGCCGTTCCAAGCATCCTTACATTCCAGGCTGTCGTAGCCAGGAAGGCATTTGGATTCTTTTGAGAAACACCACTGTGCCTCACAAGTGAAACCTGCGGGCTCCTAAATACGTCTCCCTACGGCAGCCTGAAACTATATGTTTAGTTCCAGTATGAAAAAAACGGACAGCTTTACTTGAGACAATGCTGGACGTCTGGGACCATCCAGATTCACCAAGGCCTAACTTTTGCCCGGCGGGGGAATGCTCTTCTGCACGTACAGCACTCACCACGTGAAAACCTTTCTTAGCACAAGGAAGCAGTCTTACCCTAGTAGTAGAGAGGTAGGCAGAATCTTCAGATAAACCTGCTGTGTCATCAAGCTTGAAAGTCGGACACCGATGGGATCTTTCGTATTCCCCTGCAATGGAAGCTTCTTTCTTTGGGCTTCAAAGCTGCCTGAACAGCGCGAGGGGCCAGCTTCTCTTCACTGCAGGATTGTCGCTGTGGGCCAAGGCTGCGTTCTCACAAAGGCAATAAAGTACTGGCAATTGGTTTCTAAAAACTCATCCAACTGCACTCCAGATTCAGCTCCATACAAATGAAATGTGACCTAAGTCCTCAGCGTAAGGTCCAGTGTTTCACATCAGCAGAGTTGAGTGTGCAGTGGTAGCCACGAAGCCATACTCTGAAAAGGAGTGCCTTAACTCTGCTATGCCCCTGAGGACACATAGGGCAGTGTATCGTGCACCAGTTTCTCATGATGACCACTGTGTGCTAGAAGAGAGGCCGCTGGCTTCTGAGGAACCCTAGGCGCAGTAGGTGCCCGGGAGCACTCTTCACATTCATAGCAAGGGCAACGTACTCCTTTCTGGGATGCCTAGGTAGAGTGTTCCAATCGTCATAGAGCCTAGCGAAAGCAGCGCCTGGCAGACTCTCTTTGCAAGTGGATCGTCCTCAGTGACAGAAACAGAACTGCAGTGTTACTGCACAATGTGCTTGTGATTCAGTCTGGGACACAGGATAGCACTCTCACAGAATAGAAAGCTAACCTTTGCATCCAGCCTGAAGACCAGTACATTCTTCACTCTTCACACTGTTAAGTATGTGCAGGAGCCTTGATCACCGAGGCCTACCTAAGGTACTGAAATCCTTACCCATTTCATCCTATGCAGAGGTCCCTGTGCCCACAGGAACTCCTTGGAAGAGCCCTGTGGGTCCCGTGTGTTTCCTTGAGGTAGTCAGAAACTACTGAGGAACACCTTATGAGCTCAAGTTTGAAACCGGGCAACCCTGGCAAAACCTTCATTTCGTCCGTGGTAGGCGAGACAGGTGCGGTTTGAAAGCTGCCTGAAACTCACTCCTGCGGCCCATCTTCTCTTTGCTGCCTGACGGCATCACGAAAGAACTTGAGTGTAATCGTATGAGGCATGCTGGTCTCGGTTCCTTGCTGCGAGCTCCTCCAGGAGCACACTGGAGCCTGCCGGGAAAGAACTGGCACCCCTGTGCTCAAGTAAAATGCAGATTTCTCCCAAAGTAAGTTTAGCTATGCCCTAGTGGCGAAGAAGCATGTGTTAAAGGAAGGCTGCAACACTGTTACGTATTTCACGACTCATTGTGCACTCACCTTGGGTGTAACATCTGTGAAAGGGCACTGAATGCCGTCCAAATCTTCTGCTGCGTTTGAGTTGCAGGAAAAATGGGTTCGTTGGTTTTAAAGCTGTGAACGTGCAGCTGTAATGGAAAGCCCTGCCCGGATCGCTCGACAGCTCTCGTTTGTACAGCATTCAAAGGGCTTCAGGAACGCCGTTCCAAGCAGCCTTACATTCCATGCTGGCGTAGCCAGGGAGGCATTTGGATTCTTCTGAGAAACACCACTGTGCCTCACAAGTGAAACCTGTGGGCTCCCAAATACGTCTCCCTACGGCAGCCTGAAATTACATGTTTAGTTCCAGTATGAAAACAACGGACAGCTTTAGCTGTGACAATGCTGGACTTCTGGGACCATCCAGATTCACCAAGGCCTAACTGTTGCCCGGCGGGGGAATGCTCTTCTGCACGTACAGCACTCACCACGTGAAAACCTTTCTTACCACAAGGAAGCAGTCTTACCCTAGTAGTAGAGAGGTAGGCAGAATCTTCAGATAAACCTGCTGTGTCATCAAGCTTGAAAGTCGGACACCGATGGGAACGTTCATAGTCTCCTGCAATGGAAGCCACTTGCTTTGGGCTTCAAAGCTGCCTGAACAGCCCTAGGGGCCCTACTTCTCTTCACTGCAGGATGCTCGCTGTGGGCCAAGGCTGCGTTCTCTCAAAGGCAATAATGTACTGGCAATTGGTTTCTAAAAACTCATCCAACTGCACTCCAGATTCAGCTCCATACAAATGAAATGTGACCTAAGTCCTCAGCGTAAGGTCCAGTGTTTCACATCAGCAGAGTTGAGTGTGCAGTGGTAGCCACGAAGCCATACTCTGAAAAGGAGTGCCTTAACTCTGCTATGCCCCTGAGGACACATAGGGCAGTGTATGGTGCACCAGTTTCTCATGATGACCACTGTGTGCTAGAAGAGAGGCCGCTGGCTTCTGAGGAACCCTAGGCGCAGTAGGTGCCCGGGAGCACTCTTCACATTCATAGCAAGGGCAATGTAGTCCTTTCTGGGATGCCTAGGTAGAGTGCTCCAATCGTCACAGAGCCTAGCGAAAGCAGCGCCTGGCAGACTCTGTTTGCAAGTGGATCGTCCTCAGTGACTGAAACAGAACTGCACTGCTACGGCACAATGTGCTTGTGATTCAGTCGGGGACACAGGATAGCTCTCTCACAGAAGCGAAAGCTAACCATTACATCCAGCCTGAAGACCAGTACATTTTACCCACTTCACACTGTTAAGTATGTGCAAGAGCCATGGTCACCGAGACCTACCTAAGGTACTGAAATACCCGCTTCATCCTATGCAGAGGTCCCTGTGCCCACAGGAACTGCATGGAAGAGCCCTGTGGGTCCGTGTGTTTCCTTGAGGTAGTCAGAAACTACTGAGGATAACCTTATGAGCTCAAGTTTGAAACCGGGCAACCCTGGCAAAACCTTCATTTCGTCCGTGGTAGGCGAGACAGGTGTGGTTTGAAAGCTGCCTGAAAATCACTCCTGCTGCCCATCTTCTCTTTGCTGCCTGACGGCATCACGAAAGAACTTGAGTGTAATCGTATGAGGCATGCTGGTCTCGGTTCCTTGCTGGGAGCTCCTCTAGGAGCACACTGGAGCCTGCTGGCAAAGAACTGGCACCCCTGTGCTCAACTAAAATGCAGATTTCTCCCAAAGTAAGTTTAGCTATGCCCTAGTGGCGAAGAAGCATGTGTTAAAGGAAGGCTGCAACACTGTTACGTATTTCACAACTCACTGTGCACTCAACTTGGTTGTAACATCTGTGAAAAGGCACTGAATGCCTCCAAATCTTCTGCTGCGTTTGAGTCCCAGGACGCAAATGGGTTCGTTGGCTTTAAGGCTGTGAACGGGCAGCAGTAATGGCAAAGCCCTGCCCGGATCGCTCCAGAGCTCTCGTTTGGACAGCATTCAAACGGCTTCAGGAAGGCCGTTCCAAGCATCCTTACATTCCAGGCTGTCGTAGCCAGGAAGGCATTTGGATTCTTTTGAGAAACACCACTGTGCCTCACAAGTGAAACCTGCGGGCTCCTAAATACGTCTCCCTACGGCAGCCTGAAACTATATGTTTAGTTCCAGTATGAAAAAAACGGACAGCTTTACTTGAGACAATGCTGGACGTCTGGGACCATCCAGATTCACCAAGGCCTAACTTTTGCCCGGCGGGGGAATGCTCTTCTGCACGTACAGCACTCACCACGTGAAAACCTTTCTTAGCACAAGGAAGCCGTCTTACCCTAGTAGTAGAGAGGTAGGCAGAATCTTCAGATAAACCTGCTGTGTCATCAAGCTTGAAAGTCGGACACCGATGGGATCTTTCGTATTCCCCTGCAATGGAAGCTTCTTTCTTTGGGCTTCAAAGCTGCCTGAACAGCGCGAGGGGCCAGCTTCTCTTCACTGCAGGATTGTCGCTGTGGGCCAAGGCTGCGTTCTCACAAAGGCAATAATGTACTGGCAATTGGTTTCTAAAAACTCATCCAACTGCACTCCAGATTCAGCTCCATACAAATGAAATGTGACCTAAGTCCTCAGCGTAAGGTCCAGTGTTTCACATCAGCAGAGTTGAGTGTGCAGTGGTAGCCACGAAGCCATACTCTGAAAAGGAGTGCCTTAACTCTGCTATGCCCCTGAGGACACATAGGGCAGTGTATCGTGCACCAGGTTCTCATGATGACCACTGTGTGCTAGAAGAGAGGCCGCTGGCTTCTGAGGAACCCTAGGCGCAGTAGGTGCCCGGGAGCACTCTTCACATTCATAGCAAGGGCAACGTACTCCTTTCTGGGATGCCTAGGTAGAGTGTTCCAATCGTCATAGAGCCTAGCGAAAGCAGCGCCTGGCAGACTCTCTTTGCAAGTGGATCGTCCTCAGTGACAGAAACAGAACTGCAGTGTTACTGCACAATGTGCTTGTGATTCAGTCTGGGACACAGGATAGCACTCTCACAGAATAGAAAGCTAACCTTTGCATCCAGCCTGAAGACCAGTACATTCTTCACTCTTCACACTGTTAAGTATGTGCAGGAGCCTTGATCACCGAGGCCTACCTAAGGTACTGAAATCCTTACCCATTTCATCCTATGCAGAGGTCCCTGTGCCCACAGGAACTCCTTGGAAGAGCCCTGTGGGTCCCGTGTGTTTCCTTGAGGTAGTCAGAAACTACTGAGGAACACCTTATGAGCTCAAGTTTGAAACCGGGCAACCCTGGCAAAACCTTCATTTCGTCCGTGGTAGGCGAGACAGGTGCGGTTTGAAAGCTGCCTGAAACTCACTCCTGCGGCCCATCTTCTCTTTGCTGCCTGACGGCATCACGAAAGAACTTGAGTGTAATCGTATGAGGCATGCTGGTCTCGGTTCCTTGCTGCGAGCTCCTCCAGGAGCACACTGGAGCCTGCCGGGAAAGAACTGGCACCCCTGTGCTCAAGTAAAATGCAGATTTCTCCCAAAGTAAGTTTAGCTATGCCCTAGTGGCGAAGAAGCATGTGTTAAAGGAAGGCTGCAACACTGTTACGTATTTCACGACTCATTGTGCACTCACCTTGGGTGTAACATCTGTGAAAGGGCACTGAATGCCGTCCAAATCTTCTGCTGCGTTTGAGTTGCAGGAAAAATGGGTTCGTTGGTTTTAAAGCTGTGAACGTGCAGCTGTAATGGAAAGCCCTGCCCGGATCGCTCGACAGCTCTCGTTTGTACAGCATTCAAAGGGCTTCAGGAACGCCGTTCCAAGCAGCCTTACATTCCATGCTGGCGTAGCCAGGGAGGCATTTGGATTCTTCTGAGAAACACCACTGTGCCTCACAAGTGAAACCTGTGGGCTCCCAAATACGTCTCCCTACGGCAGCCTGAAATTACATGTTTAGTTCCAGTATGAAAACAACGGACAGCTTTAGCTGTGACAATGCTGGACTTCTGGGACCATCCAGATTCACCAAGGCCTAACTGTTGCCCGGCGGGGGAATGCTCTTCTGCACGTACAGCACTCACCACGTGAAAACCTTTCTTACCACAAGGAAGCAGTCTTACCCTAGTAGTAGAGAGGTAGGCAGAATCTTCAGATAAACCTGCTGTGTCATCAAGCTTGAAAGTCGGACACCGATGGGAACGTTCATAGTCTCCTGCAATGGAAGCCACTTGCTTTGGGCTTCAAAGCTGCCTGAACAGCCCTAGGGGCCCTACTTCTCTTCACTGCAGGATGCTCGCTGTGGGCCAAGGCTGCGTTCTCTCAAAGGCAATAATGTACTGGCAATTGGTTTCTAAAAACTCATCCAACTGCACTCCAGATTCAGCTCCATACAAATGAAATGTGACCTAAGTCCTCAGCGTAAGGTCCAGTGTTTCACATCAGCAGAGTTGAGTGTGCAGTGGTAGCCACGAAGCCATACTCTGAAAAGGAGTGCCTTAACTCTGCTATGCCCCTGAGGACACATAGGGCAGTGTATGGTGCACCAGTTTCTCATGATGACCACTGTGTGCTAGAAGAGAGGCCGCTGGCTTCTGAGGAACCCTAGGCGCAGTAGGTGCCCGGGAGCACTCTTCACATTCATAGCAAGGGCAATGTAGTCCTTTCTGGGATGCCTAGGTAGAGTGCTCCAATCGTCACAGAGCCTAGCGAAAGCAGCGCCTGGCAGACTCTGTTTGCAAGTGGATCGTCCTCAGTGACTGAAACAGAACTGCACTGCTACGGCACAATGTGCTTGTGATTCAGTCGGGGACACAGGATAGCTCTCTCACAGAAGCGAAAGCTAACCATTACATCCAGCCTGAAGACCAGTACATTTTACCCACTTCACACTGTTAAGTATGTGCAAGAGCCATGGTCACCGAGACCTACCTAAGGTACTGAAATACCCGCTTCATCCTATGCAGAGGTCCCTGTGCCCACAGGAACTGCATGGAAGAGCCCTGTGGGTCCGTGTGTTTCCTTGAGGTAGTCAGAAACTACTGAGGATAACCTTATGAGCTCAAGTTTGAAACCGGGCAACCCTGGCAAAACCTTCATTTCGTCCGTGGTAGGCGAGACAGGTGTGGTTTGAAAGCTGCCTGAAAATCACTCCTGCTGCCCATCTTCTCTTTGCTGCCTGACGGCATCACGAAAGAACTTGAGTGTAATCGTATGAGGCATGCTGGTCTCGGTTCCTTGCTGGGAGCTCCTCTAGGAGCACACTGGAGCCTGCTGGCAAAGAACTGGCACCCCTGTGCTCAAGTAAAATGCAGATTTCTCCCAAAGTAAGTTTAGCTATGCCCTAGTGGCGAAGAAGCATGTGTTAAAGGAAGGCTGCAACACTGTTACGTATTTCACAACTCACTGTGCACTCAACTTGGTTGTAACATCTGTGAAAAGGCACTGAATGCCTCCAAATCTTCTGCTGCGTTTGAGTCCCAGGACGCAAATGGGTTCGTTGGCTTTAAGGCTGTGAACGGGCAGCAGTAATGGCAAAGCCCTGCCCGGATCGCTCCAGAGCTCTCGTTTGGACAGCATTCAAACGGCTTCAGGAAGGCCGTTCCAAGCATCCTTACATTCCAGGCTGTCGTAGCCAGGAAGGCATTTGGATTCTTTTGAGAAACACCACTGTGCCTCACAAGTGAAACCTGCGGGCTCCTAAATACGTCTCCCTACGGCAGCCTGAAACTATATGTTTAGTTCCAGTATGAAAAAAACGGACAGCTTTACTTGAGACAATGCTGGACGTCTGGGACCATCCAGATTCACCAAGGCCTAACTTTTGCCCGGCGGGGGAATGCTCTTCTGCACGTACAGCACTCACCACGTGAAAACCTTTCTTAGCACAAGGAAGCCGTCTTACCCTAGTAGTAGAGAGGTAGGCAGAATCTTCAGATAAACCTGCTGTGTCATCAAGCTTGAAAGTCGGACACCGATGGGATCTTTCGTATTCCCCTGCAATGGAAGCTTCTTTCTTTGGGCTTCAAAGCTGCCTGAACAGCGCGAGGGGCCAGCTTCTCTTCACTGCAGGATTGTCGCTGTGGGCCAAGGCTGCGTTCTCACAAAGGCAATAATGTACTGGCAATTGGTTTCTAAAAACTCATCCAACTGCACTCCAGATTCAGCTCCATACAAATGAAATGTGACCTAAGTCCTCAGCGTAAGGTCCAGTGTTTCACATCAGCAGAGTTGAGTGTGCAGTGGTAGCCACGAAGCCATACTCTGAAAAGGAGTGCCTTAACTCTGCTATGCCCCTGAGGACACATAGGGCAGTGTATCGTGCACCAGGTTCTCATGATGACCACTGTGTGCTAGAAGAGAGGCCGCTGGCTTCTGAGGAACCCTAGGCGCAGTAGGTGCCCGGGAGCACTCTTCACATTCATAGCAAGGGCAACGTACTCCTTTCTGGGATGCCTAGGTAGAGTGTTCCAATCGTCATAGAGCCTAGCGAAAGCAGCGCCTGGCAGACTCTCTTTGCAAGTGGATCGTCCTCAGTGACAGAAACAGAACTGCAGTGTTACTGCACAATGTGCTTGTGATTCAGTCTGGGACACAGGATAGCACTCTCACAGAATAGAAAGCTAACCTTTGCATCCAGCCTGAAGACCAGTACATTCTTCACTCTTCACACTGTTAAGTATGTGCAGGAGCCTTGATCACCGAGGCCTACCTAAGGTACTGAAATCCTTACCCATTTCATCCTATGCAGAGGTCCCTGTGCCCACAGGAACTCCTTGGAAGAGCCCTGTGGGTCCCGTGTGTTTCCTTGAGGTAGTCAGACACTACTGAGGAACACCTTATGAGCTCAAGTTTGAAACCGGGCAACCCTGGCAAAACCTTCATTTCGTCCGTGGTAGGCGAGACAGGTGCGGTTTGAAAGCTGCCTGAAACTCACTCCTGCGGCCCATCTTCTCTTTGCTGCCTGACGGCATCACGAAAGAACTTGAGTGTAATCGTATGAGGCATGCTGGTCTCGGTTCCTTGCTGCGAGCTCCTCCAGGAGCACACTGGAGCCTGCCGGGAAAGAACTGGCACCCCTGTGCTCAAGTAAAATGCAGATTTCTCCCAAAGTAAGTTTAGCTATGCCCTAGTGGCGAAGAAGCATGTGTTAAAGGAAGGCTGCAACACTGTTACGTATTTCACGACTCATTGTGCACTCACCTTGGGTGTAACATCTGTGAAAGGGCACTGAATGCCGTCCAAATCTTCTGCTGCGTTTGAGTTGCAGGAAAAATGGGTTCGTTGGTTTTAAAGCTGTGAACGTGCAGCTGTAATGGAAAGCCCTGCCCGGATCGCTCGACAGCTCTCGTTTGTACAGCATTCAAAGGGCTTCAGGAACGCCGTTCCAAGCAGCCTTACATTCCATGCTGGCGTAGCCAGGGAGGCATTTGGATTCTTCTGAGAAACACCACTGTGCCTCACAAGTGAAACCTGTGGGCTCCCAAATACGTCTCCCTACGGCAGCCTGAAATTACATGTTTAGTTCCAGTATGAAAACAACGGACAGCTTTAGCTGTGACAATGCTGGACTTCTGGGACCATCCAGATTCACCAAGGCCTAACTGTTGCCCGGCGGGGGAATGCTCTTCTGCACGTACAGCACTCACCACGTGAAAACCTTTCTTACCACAAGGAAGCAGTCTTACCCTAGTAGTAGAGAGGTAGGCAGAATCTTCAGATAAACCTGCTGTGTCATCAAGCTTGAAAGTCGGACACCGATGGGAACGTTCATAGTCTCCTGCAATGGAAGCCACTTGCTTTGGGCTTCAAAGCTGCCTGAACAGCGCGAGGGGCCAGCTTCTCTTCACTGCAGGATTGTTGCTGTGGGCCAAGGCTGCGTTCTCTCAAAGGCAATAATGTACTGGCAATTGGTTTCTAAAAACTCATCCAACTGCACTCCAGATTCAGCTCCATACAAATGAAATGTGACCTAAGTCCTCAGCGTAAGGTCCAGTGTTTCACATCAGCAGAGTTGAGTGTGCAGTGGTAGCCACGAAGCCATACTCTGAAAAGGAGTGCCTTAACTCTGCTATGCCCCTGAGGACACATAGGGCAGTGTATGGTGCACCAGTTTCTCATGATGACCACTGTGTGCTAGAAGAGAGGCGGCTGGCTTCTGAGGAACCCTAGGCGCAGTAGGTGCCCGGGAGCACTCTTCACATTCATAGCAAGGGCAATGTAGTCCTTTCTGGGATGCCTAGGTAGAGTGCTCCAATCGTCACAGAGCCTAGCGAAAGCAGCGCCTGGCAGACTCTGTTTGCAAGTGGATCGTCCTCAGTGACTGAAACAGAACTGCACTGCTACGGCACAATGTGCTTGTGATTCAGTCTGGGACACAGGATAGCTCTCTCACAGAAGCGAAAGCTAACCATTACATCCAGCCTGAAGACCAGTACATTTTACCCACTTCACACTGTTAAGTATGTGCAAGAGCCATGGTCACCGAGACCTACCTAAGGTACTGAAATACCCGCTTCATCCTATGCAGAGGTCCCTGTGCCCACAGGAACTGCATGGAAGAGCCCTGTGGGTCCGTGTGTTTCCTTGAGGTAGTCAGAAACTACTGAGGATAACCTTATGAGCTCAAGTTTGAAACCGGGCAACCCTGGCAAAACCTTCATTTCGTCCGTGGTAGGCGAGACAGGTGCGGTTTGAAAGCTGCCTGAAAATCACTCCTGCTGCCCATCTTCTCTTTGCTGCCTGACGGCATCACGAAAGAACTTGAGTGTAATCGTATGAGGCATGCTGGTCTCGGTTCCTTGCTGGGAGCTCCTCTAGGAGCACACTGGAGCCTGCTGGCAAAGAACTGGCACCCCTGTGCTCAAGTAAAATGCAGATTTCTCCCAAAGTAAGTTTAGCTATGCCCTAGTGGCGAAGAAGCATGTGTTAAAGGAAGGCTGCAACACTGTTACGTATTTCACAACTCACTGTGCACTCAACTTGGTTGTAACATCTGTGAAAAGGCACTGAATGCCTCCAAATCTTCTGCTGCGTTTGAGTCCCAGGACGCAAATGGGTTCGTTGGCTTTAAGGCTGTGAACGGGCAGCAGTAATGGCAAAGCCCTGCCCGGATCGCTCCAGAGCTCTCGTTTGGACAGCATTCAAACGGCTTCAGGAAGGCCGTTCCAAGCATCCTTACATTCCAGGCTGTCGTAGCCAGGAAGGCATTTGGATTCTTTTGAGAAACACCACTGTGCCTCACAAGTGAAACCTGCGGGCTCCTAAATACGTCTCCCTACGGCAGCCTGAAACTATATGTTTAGTTCCAGTATGAAAAAAACGGACAGCTTTACTTGAGACAATGCTGGACGTCTGGGACCATCCAGATTCACCAAGGCCTAACTTTTGCCCGGCGGGGGAATGCTCTTCTGCACGTACAGCACTCACCACGTGAAAACCTTTCTTAGCACAAGGAAGCCGTCTTACCCTAGTAGTAGAGAGGTAGGCAGAATCTTCAGATAAACCTGCTGTGTCATCAAGCTTGAAAGTCGGACACCGATGGGATCTTTCGTATTCCCCTGCAATGGAAGCTTCTTTCTTTGGGCTTCAAAGCTGCCTGAACAGCGCGAGGGGCCAGCTTCTCTTCACTGCAGGATTGTCGCTGTGGGCCAAGGCTGCGTTCTCACAAAGGCAATAAAGTACTGGCAATTGGTTTCTAAAAACTCATCCAACTGCACTCCAGATTCAGCTCCATACAAATGAAATGTGACCTAAGTCCTCAGCGTAAGGTCCAGTGTTTCACATCAGCAGAGTTGAGTGTGCAGTGGTAGCCACGAAGCCATACTCTGAAAA
Source organism: Balaenoptera physalus (assembly GCF_965194825.1). Taxonomy (NCBI): domain Eukaryota; kingdom Metazoa; phylum Chordata; class Mammalia; order Artiodactyla; family Balaenopteridae; genus Balaenoptera; species Balaenoptera physalus. The sequence goes on from NC_138898.1 coordinate 32,568,608, forward strand.
GGAGTGCCTTAACTCTGCTATGCCCCTGAGGACACATAGGGCAGTGTATCGTGCACCAGTTTCTCATGATGACCACTGTGTGCTAGAAGATAGGCCGCTGGCTTCTGAGGAACCCTAGGCGCAGTAGGTGCCCGGGAGCACTCTTCACATTCATAGCAAGGGCAACGTACTCCTTTCTGGGATGCCTAGGTAGAGTGTTCCAATCGTCATAGAGCCTAGCGAAAGCAGCGCCTGGCAGACTCTGTTTGCAAGTGGATCGTCCTCAGTGACAGAAACAGAACTGCAGTGTTACTGCACAATGTGCTTGTGATTCAGTCTGGGACACAGGATAGCACTCTCACAGAATAGAAAGCTAACCTTTGCATCCAGCCTGAAGACCAGTACATTCTTCACTCTTCACACTGTTAAGTATGTGCAGGAGCCTTGATCACCGAGGCCTACCTAAGGTACTGAAATCCTTACCCATTTCATCCTATGCAGAGGTCCCTGTGCCCACAGGAACTCCTTGGAAGAGCCCTGTGGGTCCCGTGTGTTTCCTTGAGGTAGTCAGAAACTACTGAGGAACACCTTATGAGCTCAAGTTTGAAACCGGGCAACCCTGGCAAAACCTTCATTTCGTCCGTGGTAGGCGAGACAGGTGCGGTTTGAAAGCTGCCTGAAACTCACTCCTGCGGCCCATCTTCTCTTTGCTGCCTGACGGCATCACGAAAGAACTTGAGTGTAATCGTATGAGGCATGCTGGTCTCGGTTCCTTGCTGCGAGCTCCTCCAGGAGCACACTGGAGCCTGCCGGGAAAGAACTGGCACCCCTGTGCTCAAGTAAAATGCAGATTTCTCCCAAAGTAAGTTTAGCTATTCCCTAGTGGCGAAGAAGCATGTGTTAAAGGAAGGCTGCAACACTGTTACGTATTTCACGACTCATTGTGCACTCACCTTGGGTGTAACATCTGTGAAAGGGCACTGAATGCCGTCCAAATCTTCTGCTGCGTTTGAGTTGCAGGAAAAATGGGTTCGTTGGTTTTAAAGCTGTGAACGTGCAGCTGTAATGGAAAGCCCTGCCCGGATCGCTCGACAGCTCTCGTTTGTACAGCATTCAAAGGGCTTCAGGAACGCCGTTCCAAGCAGCCTTACATTCCATGCTGGCGTAGCCAGGGAGGCATTTGGATTCTTCTGAGAAACACCACTGTGCCTCACAAGTGAAACCTGTGGGCTCCCAAATACGTCTCCCCACGGCAGCCTGAAATTACATGTTTAGTTCCAGTATGAAAACAACGGACAGCTTTAGCTGTGACAATGCTGGACTTCTGGGACCATCCAGATTCACCAAGGCCTAACTGTTGCCCGGCGGGGGAATGCTCTTCTGCACGTACAGCACTCACCACGTGAAAACCTTTCTTACCACAAGGAAGCAGTCTTACCCTAGTAGTAGAGAGGTAGGCAGAATCTTCAGATAAACCTGCTGTGTCATCAAGCTTGAAAGTCGGACACCGATGGGAACGTTCATAGTCTCCTGCAATGGAAGCCACTTGCTTTGGGCTTCAAAGCTGCCTGAACAGCCCTAGGGGCCCTACTTCTCTTCACTGCAGGATGCCCGCTGTGGGCCAAGGCTGCGTTCTCTCAAAGGCAATAATGTACTGGCAATTGGTTTCTAAAAACTCATCCAACTGCACTCCAGATTCAGCTCCATACAAATGAAATGTGACCTAAGTCCTCAGCGTAAGGTCCAGTGTTTCACATCAGCAGAGTTGAGTGTGCAGTGGTAGCCACGAAGCCATACTCTGAAAAGGAGTGCCTTAACTCTGCTATGCCCCTGAGGACACATAGGGCAGTGTATGGTGCACCAGTTTCTCATGATGACCACTGTGTGCTAGAAGAGAGGCCGCTGGCTTCTGAGGAACCCTAGGCGCAGTAGGTGCCCGGGAGCACTCTTCACATTCATAGCAAGGGCAATGTAGTCCTTTCTGGGATGCCTAGGTAGAGTGCTCCAATCGTCACAGAGCCTAGCGAAAGCAGCGCCTGGCAGACTCTGTTTGCAAGTGGATCGTCCTCAGTGACTGAAACAGAACTGCACTGCTACGGCACAATGTGCTTGTGATTCAGTCTGGGACACAGGATAGCTCTCTCACAGAAGCGAAAGCTAACCATTACATCCAGCCTGAAGACCAGTACATTTTACCCACTTCACACTGTTAAGTATGTGCAAGAGCCATGGTCACCGAGACCTACCTAAGGTACTGAAATACCCGCTTCATCCTATGCAGAGGTCCCTGTGCCCACAGGAACTGCATGGAAGAGCCCTGTGGGTCCGTGTGTTTCCTTGAGGTAGTCAGAAACTACTGAGGATAACCTTATGAGCTCAAGTTTGAAACCGGGCAACCCTGGCAAAACCTTCATTTCGTCCGTGGTAGGCGAGACAGGTGCGGTTTGAAAGCTGCCTGAAAATCACTCCTGCGGCCCATCTTCTCTTTGCTGCCTGACGGCATCACGAAAGAACTTGAGTGTAATCGTATGAGGCATGCTGGTCTCGGTTCCTTGCTGGGAGCTCCTCTAGGAGCACACTAGAGCCTGCTGGCAAAGAACTGGCACCCCTGTGCTCAACTAAAATGCAGATTTCTGCCAAAGTAAGTTTAGCTATGCCCTAGTGGCGAAGAAGCATGTGTTAAAGGAAGGCTGCAACACTGTTACGTATTTCACAACTCACTGTGCACTCAACTTGGTTGTAACATCTGTGAAAAGGCACTGAATGCCTCCAAATCTTCTGCTGCGTTTGAGTCCCAGGACGCAAATGGGTTCGTTGGCTTTAAGGCTGTGAACGGGCAGCAGTAATGGCAAAGCCCTGCCCGGATCGCTCCAGAGCTCTCGTTTGGACAGCATTCAAACGGCTTCAGGAAGGCCGTTCCAAGCATCCTTACATTCCAGGCTGTCGTAGCCAGGAAGGCATTTGGATTCTTTTGAGAAACACCACTGTGCCTCACAAGTGAAACCTGCGGGCTCCTAAATACGTCTCCCTACGGCAGCCTGAAACTATATGTTTAGTTCCAGTATGAAAAAAACGGACAGCTTTACTTGAGACAATGCTGGACGTCTGGGACCATCCAGATTCACCAAGGCCTAACTTTTGCCCGGCGGGGGAATGCTCTTCTGCACGTACAGCACTCACCACGTGAAAACCTTTCTTAGCACAAGGAAGCAGTCTTACCCTAGTAGTAGAGAGGTAGGCAGAATCTTCAGATAAACCTGCTGTGTCATCAAGCTTGAAAGTCGGACACCGATGGGATCTTTCGTATTCCCCTGCAATGGAAGCTTCTTTCTTTGGGCTTCAAAGCTGCCTGAACAGCGCGAGGGGCCAGCTTCTCTTCACTGCAGGATTGTCGCTGTGGGCCAAGGCTGCGTTCTCACAAAGGCAATAAAGTACTGGCAATTGGTTTCTAAAAACTCATCCAACTGCACTCCAGATTCAGCTCCATACAAATGAAATGTGACCTAAGTCCTCAGCGTAAGGTCCAGTGTTTCACATCAGCAGAGTTGAGTGTGCAGTGGTAGCCACGAAGCCATACTCTGAAAAGGAGTGCCTTAACTCTGCTATGCCCCTGAGGACACATAGGGCAGTGTATCGTGCACCAGTTTCTCATGATGACCACTGTGTGCTAGAAGAGAGGCCGCTGGCTTCTGAGGAACCCTAGGCGCAGTAGGTGCCCGGGAGCACTCTTCACATTCATAGCAAGGGCAACGTACTCCTTTCTGGGATGCCTAGGTAGAGTGTTCCAATCGTCATAGAGCCTAGCGAAAGCAGCGCCTGGCAGACTCTCTTTGCAAGTGGATCGTCCTCAGTGACAGAAACAGAACTGCAGTGTTACTGCACAATGTGCTTGTGATTCAGTCTGGGACACAGGATAGCACTCTCACAGAATAGAAAGCTAACCTTTGCATCCAGCCTGAAGACCAGTACATTCTTCACTCTTCACACTGTTAAGTATGTGCAGGAGCCTTGATCACCGAGGCCTACCTAAGGTACTGAAATCCTTACCCATTTCATCCTATGCAGAGGTCCCTGTGCCCACAGGAACTCCTTGGAAGAGCCCTGTGGGTCCCGTGTGTTTCCTTGAGGTAGTCAGAAACTACTGAGGAACACCTTATGAGCTCAAGTTTGAAACCGGGCAACCCTGGCAAAACCTTCATTTCGTCCGTGGTAGGCGAGACAGGTGCGGTTTGAAAGCTGCCTGAAACTCACTCCTGCGGCCCATCTTCTCTTTGCTGCCTGACGGCATCACGAAAGAACTTGAGTGTAATCGTATGAGGCATGCTGGTCTCGGTTCCTTGCTGCGAGCTCCTCCAGGAGCACACTGGAGCCTGCCGGGAAAGAACTGGCACCCCTGTGCTCAAGTAAAATGCAGATTTCTCCCAAAGTAAGTTTAGCTATGCCCTAGTGGCGAAGAAGCATGTGTTAAAGGAAGGCTGCAACACTGTTACGTATTTCACGACTCATTGTGCACTCACCTTGGGTGTAACATCTGTGAAAGGGCACTGAATGCCGTCCAAATCTTCTGCTGCGTTTGAGTTGCAGGAAAAATGGGTTCGTTGGTTTTAAAGCTGTGAACGTGCAGCTGTAATGGAAAGCCCTGCCCGGATCGCTCGACAGCTCTCGTTTGTACAGCATTCAAAGGGCTTCAGGAACGCCGTTCCAAGCAGCCTTACATTCCATGCTGGCGTAGCCAGGGAGGCATTTGGATTCTTCTGAGAAACACCACTGTGCCTCACAAGTGAAACCTGTGGGCTCCCAAATACGTCTCCCTACGGCAGCCTGAAATTACATGTTTAGTTCCAGTATGAAAACAACGGACAGCTTTAGCTGTGACAATGCTGGACTTCTGGGACCATCCAGATTCACCAAGGCCTAACTGTTGCCCGGCGGGGGAATGCTCTTCTGCACGTACAGCACTCACCACGTGAAAACCTTTCTTACCACAAGGAAGCAGTCTTACCCTAGTAGTAGAGAGGTAGGCAGAATCTTCAGATAAACCTGCTGTGTCATCAAGCTTGAAAGTCGGACACCGATGGGAACGTTCATAGTCTCCTGCAATGGAAGCCACTTGCTTTGGGCTTCAAAGCTGCCTGAACAGCCCTAGGGGCCCTACTTCTCTTCACTGCAGGATGCTCGCTGTGGGCCAAGGCTGCGTTCTCTCAAAGGCAATAATGTACTGGCAATTGGTTTCTAAAAACTCATCCAACTGCACTCCAGATTCAGCTCCATACAAATGAAATGTGACCTAAGTCCTCAGCGTAAGGTCCAGTGTTTCACATCAGCAGAGTTGAGTGTGCAGTGGTAGCCACGAAGCCATACTCTGAAAAGGAGTGCCTTAACTCTGCTATGCCCCTGAGGACACATAGGGCAGTGTATGGTGCACCAGTTTCTCATGATGACCACTGTGTGCTAGAAGAGAGGCCGCTGGCTTCTGAGGAACCCTAGGCGCAGTAGGTGCCCGGGAGCACTCTTCACATTCATAGCAAGGGCAATGTAGTCCTTTCTGGGATGCCTAGGTAGAGTGCTCCAATCGTCACAGAGCCTAGCGAAAGCAGCGCCTGGCAGACTCTGTTTGCAAGTGGATCGTCCTCAGTGACTGAAACAGAACTGCACTGCTACGGCACAATGTGCTTGTGATTCAGTCTGGGACACAGGATAGCTCTCTCACAGAAGCGAAAGCTAACCATTACATCCAGCCTGAAGACCAGTACATTTTACCCACTTCACACTGTTAAGTATGTGCAAGAGCCATGGTCACCGAGACCTACCTAAGGTACTGAAATACCCGCTTCATCCTATGCAGAGGTCCCTGTGCCCACAGGAACTGCATGGAAGAGCCCTGTGGGTCCGTGTGTTTCCTTGAGGTAGTCAGAAACTACTGAGGATAACCTTATGAGCTCAAGTTTGAAACCGGGCAACCCTGGCAAAACCTTCATTTCGTCCGTGGTAGGCGAGACAGGTGCGGTTTGAAAGCTGCCTGAAAATCACTCCTGCTGCCCATCTTCTCTTTGCTGCCTGACGGCATCACGAAAGAACTTGAGTGTAATCGTATGAGGCATGCTGGTCTCGGTTCCTTGCTGGGAGCTCCTCTAGGAGCACACTGGAGCCTGCTGGCAAAGAACTGGCACCCCTGTGCTCAAGTAAAATGCAGATTTCTCCCAAAGTAAGTTTAGCTATGCCCTAGTGGCGAAGAAGCATGTGTTAAAGGAAGGCTGCAACACTGTTACGTATTTCACAACTCACTGTGCACTCAACTTGGTTGTAACATCTGTGAAAAGGCACTGAATGCCTCCAAATCTTCTGCTGCGTTTGAGTCCCAGGACGCAAATGGGTTCGTTGGCTTTAAGGCTGTGAACGGGCAGCAGTAATGGCAAAGCCCTGCCCGGATCGCTCCAGAGCTCTCGTTTGGACAGCATTCAAACGGCTTCAGGAAGGCCGTTCCAAGCATCCTTACATTCCAGGCTGTCGTAGCCAGGAAGGCATTTGGATTCTTTTGAGAAACACCACTGTGCCTCACAAGTGAAACCTGCGGGCTCCTAAATACGTCTCCCTACGGCAGCCTGAAACTATATGTTTAGTTCCAGTATGAAAAAAACGGACAGCTTTACTTGAGACAATGCTGGACGTCTGGGACCATCCAGATTCACCAAGGCCTAACTTTTGCCCGGCGGGGGAATGTTCTTCTGCACGTACAGCACTCACCACGTGAAAACCTTTCTTAGCACAAGGAAGCCGTCTTACCCTAGTAGTAGAGAGGTAGGCAGAATCTTCAGATAAACCTGCTGTGTCATCAAGCTTGAAAGTCGGACACCGATGGGATCTTTCGTATTCCCCTGCAATGGAAGCTTCTTTCTTTGGGCTTCAAAGCTGCCTGAACAGCGCGAGGGGCCAGCTTCTCTTCACTGCAGGATTGTCGCTGTGGGCCAAGGCTGCGTTCTCACAAAGGCAATAAAGTACTGGCAATTGGTTTCTAAAAACTCATCCAACTGCACTCCAGATTCAGCTCCATACAAATGAAATGTGACCTAAGTCCTCAGCGTAAGGTCCAGTGTTTCACATCAGCAGAGTTGAGTGTGCAGTGGTAGCCACGAAGCCATACTCTGAAAAGGAGTGCCTTAACTCTGCTATGCCCCTGAGGACACATAGGGCAGTGTATCGTGCACCAGTTTCTCATGATGACCACTGTGTGCTAGAAGAGAGGCCGCTGGCTTCTGAGGAACCCTAGGCGCAGTAGGTGCCCGGGAGCACTCTTCACATTCATAGCAAGGGCAACGTACTCCTTTCTGGGATGCCTAGGTAGAGTGTTCCAATCGTCATAGAGCCTAGCGAAAGCAGCGCCTGGCAGACTCTCTTTGCAAGTGGATCGTCCTCAGTGACAGAAACAGAACTGCAGTGTTACTGCACAATGTGCTTGTGATTCAGTCTGGGACACAGGATAGCACTCTCACAGAATAGAAAGCTAACCTTTGCATCCAGCCTGAAGACCAGTACATTCTTCACTCTTCACACTGTTAAGTATGTGCAGGAGCCTTGATCACCGAGGCCTACCTAAGGTACTGAAATCCTTACCCATTTCATCCTATGCAGAGGTCCCTGTGCCCACAGGAACTCCTTGGAAGAGCCCTGTGGGTCCCGTGTGTTTCCTTGAGGTAGTCAGAAACTACTGAGGAACACCTTATGAGCTCAAGTTTGAAACCGGGCAACCCTGGCAAAACCTTCATTTCGTCCGTGGTAGGCGAGACAGGTGCGGTTTGAAAGCTGCCTGAAACTCACTCCTGCGGCCCATCTTCTCTTTGCTGCCTGACGGCATCACGAAAGAACTTGAGTGTAATCGTATGAGGCATGCTGGTCTCGGTTCCTTGCTGCGAGCTCCTCCAGGAGCACACTGGAGCCTGCCGGGAAAGAACTGGCACCCCTGTGCTCAAGTAAAATGCAGATTTCTCCCAAAGTAAGTTTAGCTATGCCCTAGTGGCGAAGAAGCATGTGTTAAAGGAAGGCTGCAACACTGTTACGTATTTCACGACTCATTGTGCACTCACCTTGGGTGTAACATCTGTGAAAGGGCACTGAATGCCGTCCAAATCTTCTGCTGCGTTTGAGTTGCAGGAAAAATGGGTTCGTTGGTTTTAAAGCTGTGAACGTGCAGCTGTAATGGAAAGCCCTGCCCGGATCGCTCGACAGCTCTCGTTTGTACAGCATTCAAAGGGCTTCAGGAACGCCGTTCCAAGCAGCCTTACATTCCATGCTGGCGTAGCCAGGGAGGCATTTGGATTCTTCTGAGAAACACCACTGTGCCTCACAAGTGAAACCTGTGGGCTCCCAAATACGTCTCCCTACGGCAGCCTGAAATTACATGTTTAGTTCCAGTATGAAAACAACGGACAGCTTTAGCTGTGACAATGCTGGACTTCTGGGACCATCCAGATTCACCAAGGCCTAACTGTTGCCCGGCGGGGGAATGCTCTTCTGCACGTACAGCACTCACCACGTGAAAACCTTTCTTACCACAAGGAAGCAGTCTTACCCTAGTAGTAGAGAGGTAGGCAGAATCTTCAGATAAACCTGCTGTGTCATCAAGCTTGAAAGTCGGACACCGATGGGAACGTTCATAGTCTCCTGCAATGGAAGCTTCTTTCTTTGGGCTTCAAAGCTGCCTGAACAGCCCTAGGGGCCCTACTTCTCTTCACTGCAGGATGCTCGCTGTGGGCCAAGGCTGCGTTCTCTCAAAGGCAATAATGTACTGGCAATTGGTTTCTAAAAACTCATCCAACTGCACTCCAGATTCAGCTCCATACAAATGAAATGTGACCTAAGTCCTCAGCGTAAGGTCCAGTGTTTCACATCAGCAGAGTTGAGTGTGCAGTGGTAGCCACGAAGCCATACTCTGAAAAGGAGTGCCTTAACTCTGCTATGCCCCTGAGGACACATAGGGCAGTGTATGGTGCACCAGTTTCTCATGATGACCACTGTGTGCTAGAAGAGAGGCCGCTGGCTTCTGAGGAACCCTAGGCGCAGTAGGTGCCCGGGAGCACTCTTCACATTCATAGCAAGGGCAATGTAGTCCTTTCTGGGATGCCTAGGTAGAGTGCTCCAATCGTCACAGAGCCTAGCGAAAGCAGCGCCTGGCAGACTCTGTTTGCAAGTGGATCGTCCTCAGTGACTGAAACAGAACTGCACTGCTACGGCACAATGTGCTTGTGATTCAGTCTGGGACACAGGATAGCTCTCTCACAGAAGCGAAAGCTAACCATTACATCCAGCCTGAAGACCAGTACATTTTACCCACTTCACACTGTTAAGTATGTGCAAGAGCCATGGTCACCGAGACCTACCTAAGGTACTGAAATACCCGCTTCATCCTATGCAGAGTTCCCTGTGCCCACAGGAACTGCATGGAAGAGCCCTGTGGGTCCGTGTGTTTCCTTGAGGTAGTCAGAAACTACTGAGGATAACCTTATGAGCTCAAGTTTGAAACCAGGCAACCCTGGCAAAACCTTCATTTCGTCCGTGGTAGGCGAGACAGGTGCGGTTTGAAAGCTGCCTGAAAATCACTCCTGCTGCCCATCTTCTCTTTGCTGCCTGACGGCATCACGAAAGAACTTGAGTGTAATCGTATGAGGCATGCTGGTCTCGGTTCCTTGCTGGGAGCTCCTCTAGGAGCACACTAGAGCCTGCTGGCAAAGTACTGGCACCCCTGTGCTCAACTAAAATGCAGATTTCTGCCAAAGTAAGTTTAGCTATGCCCTAGTGGCGAAGAAGCATGTGTTAAAGGAAGGCTGCAACACTGTTACATATTTCACAACTCACTGTGCACTCAACTTGGTTGTAACATCTGTGAAAAGGCACTGAATGCCTCCAAATCTTCTGCTGCGTTTGAGTCCCAGGACGCAAATGGGTTCGTTGGCTTTAAGGCTGTGAACGGGCAGCAGTAATGGCAAAGCCCTGCCCGGATCGCTCCAGAGCTCTCGTTTGTACAGCATTCAAACGGCTTCAGGAAGGCCGTTCCAAGCATCCTTACATTCCAGGCTGTCGTAGCCAGGAAGGCATTTGGATTCTTTTGAGAAACACCACTGTGCCTCACAAGTGAAACCTGCGGGCTCCTAAATACGTCTCCCTACGGCAGCCTGAAACTATATGTTTAGTTCCAGTATGAAAAAAACGGACAGCTTTACTTGAGACAATGCTGGACGTCTGGGACCATCCAGATTCACCAAGGCCTAACTTTTGCCCGGCGGGGGAATGCTCTTCTGCACGTACAGCACTCACCACGTGAAAACCTTTCTTAGCACAAGGAAGCAGTCTTACCCTAGTAGTAGAGAGGTAGGCAGAATCTTCAGATAAACCTGCTGTGTCATCAAGCTTGAAAGTCGGACACCGATGGGATCTTTCGTATTCCCCTGCAATGGAAGCTTCTTTCTTTGGGCTTCAAAGCTGCCTGAACAGCGCGAGGGGCCAGCTTCTCTTCACTGCAGGATTGTCGCTGTGGGCCAAGGCTGCGTTCTCACAAAGGCAATAAAGTACTGGCAATTGGTTTCTAAAAACTCATCCAACTGCACTCCAGATTCAGCTCCATACAAATGAAATGTGACCTAAGTCCTCAGCGTAAGGTCCAGTGTTTCACATCAGCAGAGTTGAGTGTGCAGTGGTAGCCACGAAGCCATACTCTGAAAAGGAGTGCCTTAACTCTGCTATGCCCCTGAGGACACATAGGGCAGTGTATCGTGCACCAGTTTCTCATGATGACCACTGTGTGCTAGAAGAGAGGCCGCTGGCTTCTGAGGAACCCTAGGCGCAGTAGGTGCCCGGGAGCACTCTTCACATTCATAGCAAGGGCAACGTACTCCTTTCTGGGATGCCTAGGTAGAGTGTTCCAATCGTCATAGAGCCTAGCGAAAGCAGCGCCTGGCAGACTCTCTTTGCAAGTGGATCGTCCTCAGTGACAGAAACAGAACTGCAGTGTTACTGCACAATGTGCTTGTGATTCAGTCTGGGACACAGGATAGCACTCTCACAGAATAGAAAGCTAACCTTTGCATCCAGCCTGAAGACCAGTACATTCTTCACTCTTCACACTGTTAAGTATGTGCAGGAGCCTTGATCACCGAGGCCTACCTAAGGTACTGAAATCCTTACCCATTTCATCCTATGCAGAGGTCCCTGTGCCCACAGGAACTCCTTGGAAGAGCCCTGTGGGTCCCGTGTGTTTCCTTGAGGTAGTCAGAAACTACTGAGGAACACCTTATGAGCTCAAGTTTGAAACCGGGCAACCCTGGCAAAACCTTCATTTCGTCCGTGGTAGGCGAGACAGGTGCGGTTTGAAAGCTGCCTGAAACTCACTCCTGCGGCCCATCTTCTCTTTGCTGCCTGACGGCATCACGAAAGAACTTGAGTGTAATCGTATGAGGCATGCTGGTCTCGGTTCCTTGCTGCGAGCTCCTCCAGGAGCACACTGGAGCCTGCCGGGAAAGAACTGGCACCCCTGTGCTCAAGTAAAATGCAGATTTCTCCCAAAGTAAGTTTAGCTATGCCCTAGTGGCGAAGAAGCATGTGTTAAAGGAAGGCTGCAACACTGTTACGTATTTCACGACTCATTGTGCACTCACCTTGGGTGTAACATCTGTGAAAGGGCACTGAATGCCGTCCAAATCTTCTGCTGCGTTTGAGTTGCAGGAAAAATGGGTTCGTTGGTTTTAAAGCTGTGAACGTGCAGCTGTAATGGAAAGCCCTGCCCGGATCGCTCGACAGCTCTCGTTTGTACAGCATTCAAAGGGCTTCAGGAACGCCGTTCCAAGCAGCCTTACATTCCATGCTGGCGTAGCCAGGGAGGCATTTGGATTCTTCTGAGAAACACCACTGTGCCTCACAAGTGAAACCTGTGGGCTCCCAAATACGTCTCCCTACGGCAGCCTGAAATTACATGTTTAGTTCCAGTATGAAAACAACGGACAGCTTTAGCTGTGACAATGCTGGACTTCTGGGACCATCCAGATTCACCAAGGCCTAACTGTTGCCCGGCGGGGGAATGCTCTTCTGCACGTACAGCACTCACCACGTGAAAACCTTTCTTACCACAAGGAAGCAGTCTTACCCTAGTAGTAGAGAGGTAGGCAGAATCTTCAGATAAACCTGCTGTGTCATCAAGCTTGAAAGTCGGACACCGATGGGAACGTTCATAGTCTCCTGCAATGGAAGCCACTTGCTTTGGGCTTCAAAGCTGCCTGAACAGCCCTAGGGGCCCTACTTCTCTTCACTGCAGGATGCTCGCTGTGGGCCAAGGCTGCGTTCTCTCAAAGGCAATAATGTACTGGCAATTGGTTTCTAAAAACTCATCCAACTGCACTCCAGATTCAGCTCCATACAAATGAAATGTGACCTAAGTCCTCAGCGTAAGGTCCAGTGTTTCACATCAGCAGAGTTGAGTGTGCAGTGGTAGCCACGAAGCCATACTCTGAAAAGGAGTGCCTTAACTCTGCTATGCCCCTGAGGACACATAGGGCAGTGTATGGTGCACCAGTTTCTCATGATGACCACTGTGTGCTAGAAGAGAGGCCGCTGGCTTCTGAGGAACCCTAGGCGCAGTAGGTGCCCGGGAGCACTCTTCACATTCATAGCAAGGGCAATGTAGTCCTTTCTGGGATGCCTAGGTAGAGTGCTCCAATCGTCACAGAGCCTAGCGAAAGCAGCGCCTGGCAGACTCTGTTTGCAAGTGGATCGTCCTCAGTGACTGAAACAGAACTGCACTGCTACGGCACAATGTGCTTGTGATTCAGTCGGGGACACAGGATAGCTCTCTCACAGAAGCGAAAGCTAACCATTACATCCAGCCTGAAGACCAGTACATTTTACCCACTTCACACTGTTAAGTATGTGCAAGAGCCATGGTCACCGAGACCTACCTAAGGTACTGAAATACCCGCTTCATCCTATGCAGAGGTCCCTGTGCCCACAGGAACTGCATGGAAGAGCCCTGTGGGTCCGTGTGTTTCCTTGAGGTAGTCAGAAACTACTGAGGATAACCTTATGAGCTCAAGTTTGAAACCGGGCAACCCTGGCAAAACCTTCATTTCGTCCGTGGTAGGCGAGACAGGTGTGGTTTGAAAGCTGCCTGAAAATCACTCCTGCTGCCCATCTTCTCTTTGCTGCCTGACGGCATCACGAAAGAACTTGAGTGTAATCGTATGAGGCATGCTGGTCTCGGTTCCTTGCTGGGAGCTCCTCTAGGAGCACACTGGAGCCTGCTGGCAAAGAACTGGCACCCCTGTGCTCAAGTAAAATGCAGATTTCTCCCAAAGTAAGTTTAGCTATGCCCTAGTGGCGAAGAAGCATGTGTTAAAGGAAGGCTGCAACACTGTTACGTATTTCACAACTCACTGTGCACTCAACTTGGTTGTAACATCTGTGAAAAGGCACTGAATGCCTCCAAATCTTCTGCTGCGTTTGAGTCCCAGGACGCAAATGGGTTCGTTGGCTTTAAGGCTGTGAACGGGCAGCAGTAATGGCAAAGCCCTGCCCGGATCGCTCCAGAGCTCTCGTTTGGACAGCATTCAAACGGCTTCAGGAAGGCCGTTCCAAGCATCCTTACATTCCAGGCTGTCGTAGCCAGGAAGGCATTTGGATTCTTTTGAGAAACACCACTGTGCCTCACAAGTGAAACCTGCGGGCTCCTAAATACGTCTCCCTACGGCAGCCTGAAACTATATGTTTAGTTCCAGTATGAAAAAAACGGACAGCTTTACTTGAGACAATGCTGGACGTCTGGGACCATCCAGATTCACCAAGGCCTAACTTTTGCCCGGCGGGGGAATGCTCTTCTGCACGTACAGCACTCACCACGTGAAAACCTTTCTTAGCACAAGGAAGCCGTCTTACCCTAGTAGTAGAGAGGTAGGCAGAATCTTCAGATAAACCTGCTGTGTCATCAAGCTTGAAAGTCGGACAACGATGGGATCTTTCGTATTCCCCTGCAATGGAAGCTTCTTTCTTTGGGCTTCAAAGCTGCCTGAACAGCGCGAGGGGCCAGCTTCTCTTCACTGCAGGATTGTCGCTGTGGGCCAAGGCTGCGTTCTCACAAAGGCAATAATGTACTGGCAATTGGTTTCTAAAAACTCATCCAACTGCACTCCAGATTCAGCTCCATACAAATGAAATGTGACCTAAGTCCTCAGCGTAAGGTCCAGTGTTTCACATCAGCAGAGTTGAGTGTGCAGTGGTAGCCACGAAGCCATACTCTGAAAAGGAGTGCCTTAACTCTGCTATGCCCCTGAGGACACATAGGGCAGTGTATCGTGCACCAGGTTCTCATGATGACCACTGTGTGCTAGAAGAGAGGCCGCTGGCTTCTGAGGAACCCTAGGCGCAGTAGGTGCCCGGGAGCACTCTTCACATTCATAGCAAGGGCAACGTACTCCTTTCTGGGATGCCTAGGTAGAGTGTTCCAATCGTCATAGAGCCTAGCGAAAGCAGCGCCTGGCAGACTCTCTTTGCAAGTGGATCGTCCTCAGTGACAGAAACAGAACTGCAGTGTTACTGCACAATGTGCTTGTGATTCAGTCTGGGACACAGGATAGCACTCTCACAGAATAGAAAGCTAACCTTTGCATCCAGCCTGAAGACCAGTACATTCTTCACTCTTCACACTGTTAAGTATGTGCAGGAGCCTTGATCACCGAGGCCTACCTAAGGTACTGAAATCCTTACCCATTTCATCCTATGCAGAGGTCCCTGTGCCCACAGGAACTCCTTGGAAGAGCCCTGTGGGTCCCGTGTGTTTCCTTGAGGTAGTCAGAAACTACTGAGGAACACCTTATGAGCTCAAGTTTGAAACCGGGCAACCCTGGCAAAACCTTCATTTCGTCCGTGGTAGGCGAGACAGGTGCGGTTTGAAAGCTGCCTGAAACTCACTCCTGCGGCCCATCTTCTCTTTGCTGCCTGACGGCATCACGAAAGAACTTGAGTGTAATCGTATGAGGCATGCTGGTCTCGGTTCCTTGCTGCGAGCTCCTCCAGGAGCACACTGGAGCCTGCCGGGAAAGAACTGGCACCCCTGTGCTCAAGTAAAATGCAGATTTCTCCCAAAGTAAGTTTAGCTATGCCCTAGTGGCGAAGAAGCATGTGTTAAAGGAAGGCTGCAACACTGTTACGTATTTCACGACTCATTGTGCACTCACCTTGGGTGTAACATCTGTGAAAGGGCACTGAATGCCGTCCAAATCTTCTGCTGCGTTTGAGTTGCAGGAAAAATGGGTTCGTTGGTTTTAAAGCTGTGAACGTGCAGCTGTAATGGAAAGCCCTGCCCGGATCGCTCGACAGCTCTCGTTTGTACAGCATTCAAAGGGCTTCAGGAACGCCGTTCCAAGCAGCCTTACATTCCATGCTGGCGTAGCCAGGGAGGCATTTGGATTCTTCTGAGAAACACCACTGTGCCTCACAAGTGAAACCTGTGGGCTCCCAAATACGTCTCCCTACGGCAGCCTGAAATTACATGTTTAGTTCCAGTATGAAAACAACGGACAGCTTTAGCTGTGACAATGCTGGACTTCTGGGACCATCCAGATTCACCAAGGCCTAACTGTTGCCCGGCGGGGGAATGCTCTTCTGCACGTACAGCACTCACCACGTGAAAACCTTTCTTACCACAAGGAAGCAGTCTTACCCTAGTAGTAGAGAGGTAGGCAGAATCTTCAGATAAACCTGCTGTGTCATCAAGCTTGAAAGTCGGACACCGATGGGAACGTTCATAGTCTCCTGCAATGGAAGCCACTTGCTTTGGGCTTCAAAGCTGCCTGAACAGCCCTAGGGGCCCTACTTCTCTTCACTGCAGGATGCTCGCTGTGGGCCAAGGCTGCGTTCTCTCAAAGGCAATAATGTACTGGCAATTGGTTTCTAAAAACTCATCCAACTGCACTCCAGATTCAGCTCCATACAAATGAAATGTGACCTAAGTCCTCAGCGTAAGGTCCAGTGTTTCACATCAGCAGAGTTGAGTGTGCAGTGGTAGCCACGAAGCCATACTCTGAAAAGGAGTGCCTTAACTCTGCTATGCCCCTGAGGACACATAGGGCAGTGTATGGTGCACCAGTTTCTCATGATGACCACTGTGTGCTAGAAGAGAGGCCGCTGGCTTCTGAGGAACCCTAGGCGCAGTAGGTGCCCGGGAGCACTCTTCACATTCATAGCAAGGGCAATGTAGTCCTTTCTGGGATGCCTAGGTAGAGTGCTCCAATCGTCACAGAGCCTAGCGAAAGCAGCGCCTGGCAGACTCTGTTTGCAAGTGGATCGTCCTCAGTGACTGAAACAGAACTGCACTGCTACGGCACAATGTGCTTGTGATTCAGTCGGGGACACAGGATAGCTCTCTCACAGAAGCGAAAGCTAACCATTACATCCAGCCTGAAGACCAGTACATTTTACCCACTTCACACTGTTAAGTATGTGCAAGAGCCATGGTCACCGAGACCTACCTAAGGTACTGAAATACCCGCTTCATCCTATGCAGAGGTCCCTGTGCCCACAGGAACTGCATGGAAGAGCCCTGTGGGTCCGTGTGTTTCCTTGAGGTAGTCAGAAACTACTGAGGATAACCTTATGAGCTCAAGTTTGAAACCGGGCAACCCTGGCAAAACCTTCATTTCGTCCGTGGTAGGCGAGACAGGTGTGGTTTGAAAGCTGCCTGAAAATCACTCCTGCTGCCCATCTTCTCTTTGCTGCCTGACGGCATCACGAAAGAACTTGAGTGTAATCGTATGAGGCATGCTGGTCTCGGTTCCTTGCTGGGAGCTCCTCTAGGAGCACACTGGAGCCTGCTGGCAAAGAACTGGCACCCCTGTGCTCAAGTAAAATGCAGATTTCTCCCAAAGTAAGTTTAGCTATGCCCTAGTGGCGAAGAAGCATGTGTTAAAGGAAGGCTGCAACACTGTTACGTATTTCACAACTCACTGTGCACTCAACTTGGTTGTAACATCTGTGAAAAGGCACTGAATGCCTCCAAATCTTCTGCTGCGTTTGAGTCCCAGGACGCAAATGGGTTCGTTGGCTTTAAGGCTGTGAACGGGCAGCAGTAATGGCAAAGCCCTGCCCGGATCGCTCCAGAGCTCTCGTTTGGACAGCATTCAAACGGCTTCAGGAAGGCCGTTCCAAGCATCCTTACATTCCAGGCTGTCGTAGCCAGGAAGGCATTTGGATTCTTTTGAGAAACACCACTGTGCCTCACAAGTGAAACCTGCGGGCTCCTAAATACGTCTCCCTACGGCAGCCTGAAACTATATGTTTAGTTCCAGTATGAAAAAAACGGACAGCTTTACTTGAGACAATGCTGGACGTCTGGGACCATCCAGATTCACCAAGGCCTAACTTTTGCCCGGCGGGGGAATGCTCTTCTGCACGTACAGCACTCACCACGTGAAAACCTTTCTTAGCACAAGGAAGCCGTCTTACCCTAGTAGTAGAGAGGTAGGCAGAATCTTCAGATAAACCTGCTGTGTCATCAAGCTTGAAAGTCGGACACCGATGGGATCTTTCGTATTCCCCTGCAATGGAAGCTTCTTTCTTTGGGCTTCAAAGCTGCCTGAACAGCGCGAGGGGCCAGCTTCTCTTCACTGCAGGATTGTCGCTGTGGGCCAAGGCTGCGTTCTCACAAAGGCAATAATGTACTGGCAATTGGTTTCTAAAAACTCATCCAACTGCACTCCAGATTCAGCTCCATACAAATGAAATGTGACCTAAGTCCTCAGCGTAAGGTCCAGTGTTTCACATCAGCAGAGTTGAGTGTGCAGTGGTAGCCACGAAGCCATACTCTGAAAAGGAGTGCCTTAACTCTGCTATGCCCCTGAGGACACATAGGGCAGTGTATCGTGCACCAGGTTCTCATGATGACCACTGTGTGCTAGAAGAGAGGCCGCTGGCTTCTGAGGAACCCTAGGCGCAGTAGGTGCCCGGGAGCACTCTTCACATTCATAGCAAGGGCAACGTACTCCTTTCTGGGATGCCTAGGTAGAGTGTTCCAATCGTCATAGAGCCTAGCGAAAGCAGCGCCTGGCAGACTCTCTTTGCAAGTGGATCGTCCTCAGTGACAGAAACAGAACTGCAGTGTTACTGCACAATGTGCTTGTGATTCAGTCTGGGACACAGGATAGCACTCTCACAGAATAGAAAGCTAACCTTTGCATCCAGCCTGAAGACCAGTACATTCTTCACTCTTCACACTGTTAAGTATGTGCAGGAGCCTTGATCACCGAGGCCTACCTAAGGTACTGAAATCCTTACCCATTTCATCCTATGCAGAGGTCCCTGTGCCCACAGGAACTCCTTGGAAGAGCCCTGTGGGTCCCGTGTGTTTCCTTGAGGTAGTCAGACACTACTGAGGAACACCTTATGAGCTCAAGTTTGAAACCGGGCAACCCTGGCAAAACCTTCATTTCGTCCGTGGTAGGCGAGACAGGTGCGGTTTGAAAGCTGCCTGAAACTCACTCCTGCGGCCCATCTTCTCTTTGCTGCCTGACGGCATCACGAAAGAACTTGAGTGTAATCGTATGAGGCATGCTGGTCTCGGTTCCTTGCTGCGAGCTCCTCCAGGAGCACACTGGAGCCTGCCGGGAAAGAACTGGCACCCCTGTGCTCAAGTAAAATGCAGATTTCTCCCAAAGTAAGTTTAGCTATGCCCTAGTGGCGAAGAAGCATGTGTTAAAGGAAGGCTGCAACACTGTTACGTATTTCACGACTCATTGTGCACTCACCTTGGGTGTAACATCTGTGAAAGGGCACTGAATGCCGTCCAAATCTTCTGCTGCGTTTGAGTTGCAGGAAAAATGGGTTCGTTGGTTTTAAAGCTGTGAACGTGCAGCTGTAATGGAAAGCCCTGCCCGGATCGCTCGACAGCTCTCGTTTGTACAGCATTCAAAGGGCTTCAGGAACGCCGTTCCAAGCAGCCTTACATTCCATGCTGGCGTAGCCAGGGAGGCATTTGGATTCTTCTGAGAAACACCACTGTGCCTCACAAGTGAAACCTGTGGGCTCCCAAATACGTCTCCCTACGGCAGCCTGAAATTACATGTTTAGTTCCAGTATGAAAACAACGGACAGCTTTAGCTGTGACAATGCTGGACTTCTGGGACCATCCAGATTCACCAAGGCCTAACTGTTGCCCGGCGGGGGAATGCTCTTCTGCACGTACAGCACTCACCACGTGAAAACCTTTCTTACCACAAGGAAGCAGTCTTACCCTAGTAGTAGAGAGGTAGGCAGAATCTTCAGATAAACCTGCTGTGTCATCAAGCTTGAAAGTCGGACACCGATGGGAACGTTCATAGTCTCCTGCAATGGAAGCCACTTGCTTTGGGCTTCAAAGCTGCCTGAACAGCGCGAGGGGCCAGCTTCTCTTCACTGCAGGATTGTTGCTGTGGGCCAAGGCTGCGTTCTCTCAAAGGCAATAATGTACTGGCAATTGGTTTCTAAAAACTCATCCAACTGCACTCCAGATTCAGCTCCATACAAATGAAATGTGACCTAAGTCCTCAGCGTAAGGTCCAGTGTTTCACATCAGCAGAGTTGAGTGTGCAGTGGTAGCCACGAAGCCATACTCTGAAAAGGAGTGCCTTAACTCTGCTATGCCCCTGAGGACACATAGGGCAGTGTATGGTGCACCAGTTTCTCATGATGACCACTGTGTGCTAGAAGAGAGGCGGCTGGCTTCTGAGGAACCCTAGGCGCAGTAGGTGCCCGGGAGCACTCTTCACATTCATAGCAAGGGCAATGTAGTCCTTTCTGGGATGCCTAGGTAGAGTGCTCCAATCGTCACAGAGCCTAGCGAAAGCAGCGCCTGGCAGACTCTGTTTGCAAGTGGATCGTCCTCAGTGACTGAAACAGAACTGCACTGCTACGGCACAATGTGCTTGTGATTCAGTCTGGGACACAGGATAGCTCTCTCACAGAAGCGAAAGCTAACCATTACATCCAGCCTGAAGACCAGTACATTTTACCCACTTCACACTGTTAAGTATGTGCAAGAGCCATGGTCACCGAGACCTACCTAAGGTACTGAAATACCCGCTTCATCCTATGCAGAGGTCCCTGTGCCCACAGGAACTGCATGGAAGAGCCCTGTGGGTCCGTGTGTTTCCTTGAGGTAGTCAGAAACTACTGAGGATAACCTTATGAGCTCAAGTTTGAAACCGGGCAACCCTGGCAAAACCTTCATTTCGTCCGTGGTAGGCGAGACAGGTGCGGTTTGAAAGCTGCCTGAAAATCACTCCTGCTGCCCATCTTCTCTTTGCTGCCTGACGGCATCACGAAAGAACTTGAGTGTAATCGTATGAGGCATGCTGGTCTCGGTTCCTTGCTGGGAGCTCCTCTAGGAGCACACTGGAGCCTGCTGGCAAAGAACTGGCACCCCTGTGCTCAAGTAAAATGCAGATTTCTCCCAAAGTAAGTTTAGCTATGCCCTAGTGGCGAAGAAGCATGTGTTAAAGGAAGGCTGCAACACTGTTACGTATTTCACAACTCACTGTGCACTCAACTTGGTTGTAACATCTGTGAAAAGGCACTGAATGCCTCCAAATCTTCTGCTGCGTTTGAGTCCCAGGACGCAAATGGGTTCGTTGGCTTTAAGGCTGTGAACGGGCAGCAGTAATGGCAAAGCCCTGCCCGGATCGCTCCAGAGCTCTCGTTTGGACAGCATTCAAACGGCTTCAGGAAGGCCGTTCCAAGCATCCTTACATTCCAGGCTGTCGTAGCCAGGAAGGCATTTGGATTCTTTTGAGAAACACCACTGTGCCTCACAAGTGAAACCTGCGGGCTCCTAAATACGTCTCCCTACGGCAGCCTGAAACTATATGTTTAGTTCCAGTATGAAAAAAACGGACAGCTTTACTTGAGACAATGCTGGACGTCTGGGACCATCCAGATTCACCAAGGCCTAACTTTTGCCCGGCGGGGGAATGCTCTTCTGCACGTACAGCACTCACCACGTGAAAACCTTTCTTAGCACAAGGAAGCCGTCTTACCCTAGTAGTAGAGAGGTAGGCAGAATCTTCAGATAAACCTGCTGTGTCATCAAGCTTGAAAGTCGGACACCGATGGGATCTTTCGTATTCCCCTGCAATGGAAGCTTCTTTCTTTGGGCTTCAAAGCTGCCTGAACAGCGCGAGGGGCCAGCTTCTCTTCACTGCAGGATTGTCGCTGTGGGCCAAGGCTGCGTTCTCACAAAGGCAATAATGTACTGGCAATTGGTTTCTAAAAACTCATCCAACTGCACTCCAGATTCAGCTCCATACAAATGAAATGTGACCTAAGTCCTCAGCGTAAGGTCCAGTGTTTCACATCAGCAGAGTTGAGTGTGCAGTGGTAGCCACGAAGCCATACTCTGAAAAGGAGTGCCTTAACTCTGCTATGCCCCTGAGGACACATAGGGCAGTGTATCGTGCACCAGGTTCTCATGATGACCACTGTGTGCTAGAAGAGAGGCCGCTGGCTTCTGAGGAACCCTAGGCGCAGTAGGTGCCCGGGAGCACTCTTCACATTCATAGCAAGGGCAACGTACTCCTTTCTGGGATGCCTAGGTAGAGTGTTCCAATCGTCATAGAGCCTAGCGAAAGCAGCGCCTGGCAGACTCTCTTTGCAAGTGGATCGTCCTCAGTGACAGAAACAGAACTGCAGTGTTACTGCACAATGTGCTTGTGATTCAGTCTGGGACACAGGATAGCACTCTCACAGAATAGAAAGCTAACCTTTGCATCCAGCCTGAAGACCAGTACATTCTTCACTCTTCACACTGTTAAGTATGTGCAGGAGCCTTGATCACCGAGGCCTACCTAAGGTACTGAAATCCTTACCCATTTCATCCTATGCAGAGGTCCCTGTGCCCACAGGAACTCCTTGGAAGAGCCCTGTGGGTCCCGTGTGTTTCCTTGAGGTAGTCAGACACTACTGAGGAACACCTTATGAGCTCAAGTTTGAAACCGGGCAACCCTGGCAAAACCTTCATTTCGTCCGTGGTAGGCGAGACAGGTGCGGTTTGAAAGCTGCCTGAAACTCACTCCTGCGGCCCATCTTCTCTTTGCTGCCTGACGGCATCACGAAAGAACTTGAGTGTAATCGTATGAGGCATGCTGGTCTCGGTTCCTTGCTGCGAGCTCCTCCAGGAGCACACTGGAGCCTGCCGGGAAAGAACTGGCACCCCTGTGCTCAAGTAAAATGCAGATTTCTCCCAAAGTAAGTTTAGCTATGCCCTAGTGGCGAAGAAGCATGTGTTAAAGGAAGGCTGCAACACTGTTACGTATTTCACGACTCATTGTGCACTCACCTTGGGTGTAACATCTGTGAAAGGGCACTGAATGCCGTCCAAATCTTCTGCTGCGTTTGAGTTGCAGGAAAAATGGGTTCGTTGGTTTTAAAGCTGTGAACGTGCAGCTGTAATGGAAAGCCCTGCCCGGATCGCTCGACAGCTCTCGTTTGTACAGCATTCAAAGGGCTTCAGGAACGCCGTTCCAAGCAGCCTTACATTCCATGCTGGCGTAGCCAGGGAGGCATTTGGATTCTTCTGAGAAACACCACTGTGCCTCACAAGTGAAACCTGTGGGCTCCCAAATACGTCTCCCTACGGCAGCCTGAAATTACATGTTTAGTTCCAGTATGAAAACAACGGACAGCTTTAGCTGTGACAATGCTGGACTTCTGGGACCATCCAGATTCACCAAGGCCTAACTGTTGCCCGGCGGGGGAATGCTCTTCTGCACGTACAGCACTCACCACGTGAAAACCTTTCTTACCACAAGGAAGCAGTCTTACCCTAGTAGTAGAGAGGTAGGCAGAATCTTCAGATAAACCTGCTGTGTCATCAAGCTTGAAAGTCGGACACCGATGGGAACGTTCATAGTCTCCTGCAATGGAAGCCACTTGCTTTGGGCTTCAAAGCTGCCTGAACAGCGCGAGGGGCCAGCTTCTCTTCACTGCAGGATTGTTGCTGTGGGCCAAGGCTGCGTTCTCTCAAAGGCAATAATGTACTGGCAATTGGTTTCTAAAAACTCATCCAACTGCACTCCAGATTCAGCTCCATACAAATGAAATGTGACCTAAGTCCTCAGCGTAAGGTCCAGTGTTTCACATCAGCAGAGTTGAGTGTGCAGTGGTAGCCACGAAGCCATACTCTGAAAAGGAGTGCCTTAACTCTGCTATGCCCCTGAGGACACATAGGGCAGTGTATGGTGCACCAGTTTCTCATGATGACCACTGTGTGCTAGAAGAGAGGCGGCTGGCTTCTGAGGAACCCTAGGCGCAGTAGGTGCCCGGGAGCACTCTTCACATTCATAGCAAGGGCAATGTAGTCCTTTCTGGGATGCCTAGGTAGAGTGCTCCAATCGTCACAGAGCCTAGCGAAAGCAGCGCCTGGCAGACTCTGTTTGCAAGTGGATCGTCCTCAGTGACTGAAACAGAACTGCACTGCTACGGCACAATGTGCTTGTGATTCAGTCTGGGACACAGGATAGCTCTCTCACAGAAGCGAAAGCTAACCATTACATCCAGCCTGAAGACCAGTACATTTTACCCACTTCACACTGTTAAGTATGTGCAAGAGCCATGGTCACCGAGACCTACCTAAGGTACTGAAATACCCGCTTCATCCTATGCAGAGGTCCCTGTGCCCACAGGAACTGCATGGAAGAGCCCTGTGGGTCCGTGTGTTTCCTTGAGGTAGTCAGAAACTACTGAGGATAACCTTATGAGCTCAAGTTTGAAACCGGGCAACCCTGGCAAAACCTTCATTTCGTCCGTGGTAGGCGAGACAGGTGCGGTTTGAAAGCTGCCTGAAAATCACTCCTGCTGCCCATCTTCTCTTTGCTGCCTGACGGCATCACGAAAGAACTTGAGTGTAATCGTATGAGGCATGCTGGTCTCGGTTCCTTGCTGGGAGCTCCTCTAGGAGCACACTGGAGCCTGCTGGCAAAGAACTGGCACCCCTGTGCTCAAGTAAAATGCAGATTTCTCCCAAAGTAAGTTTAGCTATGCCCTAGTGGCGAAGAAGCATGTGTTAAAGGAAGGCTGCAACACTGTTACGTATTTCACAACTCACTGTGCACTCAACTTGGTTGTAACATCTGTGAAAAGGCACTGAATGCCTCCAAATCTTCTGCTGCGTTTGAGTCCCAGGACGCAAATGGGTTCGTTGGCTTTAAGGCTGTGAACGGGCAGCAGTAATGGCAAAGCCCTGCCCGGATCGCTCCAGAGCTCTCGTTTGGACAGCATTCAAACGGCTTCAGGAAGGCCGTTCCAAGCATCCTTACATTCCAGGCTGTCGTAGCCAGGAAGGCATTTGGATTCTTTTGAGAAACACCACTGTGCCTCACAAGTGAAACCTGCGGGCTCCTAAATACGTCTCCCTACGGCAGCCTGAAACTATATGTTTAGTTCCAGTATGAAAAAAACGGACAGCTTTACTTGAGACAATGCTGGACGTCTGGGACCATCCAGATTCACCAAGGCCTAACTTTTGCCCGGCGGGGGAATGCTCTTCTGCACGTACAGCACTCACCACGTGAAAACCTTTCTTAGCACAAGGAAGCCGTCTTACCCTAGTAGTAGAGAGGTAGGCAGAATCTTCAGATAAACCTGCTGTGTCATCAAGCTTGAAAGTCGGACACCGATGGGATCTTTCGTATTCCCCTGCAATGGAAGCTTCTTTCTTTGGGCTTCAAAGCTGCCTGAACAGCGCGAGGGGCCAGCTTCTCTTCACTGCAGGATTGTCGCTGTGGGCCAAGGCTGCGTTCTCACAAAGGCAATAATGTACTGGCAATTGGTTTCTAAAAACTCATCCAACTGTACTCCAGATTCAGCTCCATACAAATGAAATGTGACCTAAGTCCTCAGCGTAAGGTCCAGTGTTTCACATCAGCAGAGTTGAGTGTGCAGTGGTAGCCACGAAGCCATACTCTGAAAAGGAGTGCCTTAACTCTGCTATGCCCCTGAGGACACATAGGGCAGTGTATGGTGCACCAGTTTCTCATGATGACCACTGTGTGCTAGAAGAGAGGCCGCTGGCTTCTGAGGAACCCTAGGCGCAGTAGGTGCCCGGGAGCACTCTTCACATTCATAGCAAGGGCAACGTACTCCTTTCTGGGATGCCTAGGTAGAGTGTTCCAATCGTCATAGAGCCTAGCGAAAGCAGCGCCTGGCAGACTCTCTTTGCAAGTGGATCGTCCTCAGTGACAGAAACAGAACTGCAGTGTTACTGCACAATGTGCTTGTGATTCAGTCTGGGACACAGGATAGCACTCTCACAGAATAGAAAGCTAACCTTTGCATCCAGCCTGAAGACCAGTACATTCTTCACTCTTCACACTGTTAAGTATGTGCAGGAGCCTTGATCACCGAGGCCTACCTAAGGTACTGAAATCCTTACCCATTTCATCCTATGCAGAGGTCCCTGTGCCCACAGGAACTCCTTGGAAGAGCCCTGTGGGTCCCGTGTGTTTCCTTGAGGTAGTCAGACACTCCTGAGGATAACCTTATGAGCTCAAGTTTGAAACCGGGCAACCCTGGCAAAACCTTCATTTCGTCCGTGGTAGGCGAGACAGGTGCGGTTTGAAAGCTGCCTGAAACTCACTCCTGCGGCCCATCTTCTCTTTGCTGCCTGACGGCATCACGAAAGAACTTGAGTGTAATCGTATGAGGCATGCTGGTCTCGGTTCCTTGCTGCGAGCTCCTCCAGGAGCACACTGGAGCCTGCCGGGAAAGAACTGGCACCCCTGTGCTCAAGTAAAATGCAGATTTCTCCCAAAGTAAGTTTAGCTATGCCCTAGTGGCGAAGAAGCATGTGTTAAAGGAAGGCTGCAACACTGTTACGTATTTCACGACTCATTGTGCACTCACCTTGGGTGTAACATCTGTGAAAGGGCACTGAATGCCGTCCAAATCTTCTGCTGCGTTTGAGTTGCAGGAAAAATGGGTTCGTTGGTTTTAAAGCTGTGAACGTGCAGCTGTAATGGAAAGCCCTGCCCGGATCGCTCGACAGCTCTCGTTTGTACAGCATTCAAAGGGCTTCAGGAACGCCGTTCCAAGCAGCCTTACATTCCACGCTGGCGTAGCCAGGGAGGCATTTGGATTCTTCTGAGAAACACCACTGTGCCTCACAAGTGAAACCTGTGGGCTCCCAAATACGTCTCCCTACGGCAGCCTGAAATTACATGTTTAGTTCCAGTATGAAAACAACGGACAGCTTTAGCTGTGACAATGCTGGACTTCTGGGACCATCCAGATTCACCAAGGCCTAACTGTTGCCCGGCGGGGGAATGCTCTTCTGCACGTACAGCACTCACCACGTGAAAACCTTTCTTACCACAAGGAAGCAGTCTTACCCTAGTAGTAGAGAGGTAGGCAGAATCTTCAGATAAACCTGCTGTGTCATCAAGCTTGAAAGTCGGACACCGATGGGAACGTTCATAGTCTCCTGCAATGGAAGCCACTTGCTTTGGGCTTCAAAGCTGCCTGAACAGCGCGAGGGGCCAGCTTCTCTTCACTGCAGGATTGTTGCTGTGGGCCAAGGCTGCGTTCTCTCAAAGGCAATAATGTACTGGCAATTGGTTTCTAAAAACTCATCCAACTGCACTCCAGATTCAGCTCCATACAAATGAAATGTGACCTAAGTCCTCAGCGTAAGGTCCAGTGTTTCACATCAGCAGAGTTGAGTGTGCAGTGGTAGCCACGAAGCCATACTCTGAAAAGGAGTGCCTTAACTCTGCTATGCCCCTGAGGACACATAGGGCAGTGTATGGTGCACCAGTTTCTCATGATGACCACTGTGTGCTAGAAGAGAGG
The DNA here is from genome assembly GCF_965194825.1 of Balaenoptera physalus. Taxonomy (NCBI): domain Eukaryota; kingdom Metazoa; phylum Chordata; class Mammalia; order Artiodactyla; family Balaenopteridae; genus Balaenoptera; species Balaenoptera physalus. The sequence continues at coordinate 32,595,431 of NC_138898.1, forward strand.
CGGCTGGCTTCTGAGGAACCCTAGGCGCAGTAGGTGCCCGGGAGCACTCTTCACATTCATAGCAAGGGCAATGTAGTCCTTTCTGGGATGCCTAGGTAGAGTGCTCCAATCGTCACAGAGCCTAGCGAAAGCAGCGCCTGGCAGACTCTGTTTGCAAGTGGATCGTCCTCAGTGACTGAAACAGAACTGCACTGCTACGGCACAATGTGCTTGTGATTCAGTCTGGGACACAGGATAGCTCTCTCACAGAAGCGAAAGCTAACCATTACATCCAGCCTGAAGACCAGTACATTTTACCCACTTCACACTGTTAAGTATGTGCAAGAGCCATGGTCACCGAGACCTACCTAAGGTACTGAAATACCCGCTTCATCCTATGCAGAGGTCCCTGTGCCCACAGGAACTGCATGGAAGAGCCCTGTGGGTCCGTGTGTTTCCTTGAGGTAGTCAGAAACTACTGAGGATAACCTTATGAGCTCAAGTTTGAAACCGGGCAACCCTGGCAAAACCTTCATTTCGTCCGTGGTAGGCGAGACAGGTGCGGTTTGAAAGCTGCCTGAAAATCACTCCTGCTGCCCATCTTCTCTTTGCTGCCTGACGGCATCACGAAAGAACTTGAGTGTAATCGTATGAGGCATGCTGGTCTCGGTTCCTTGCTGGGAGCTCCTCTAGGAGCACACTGGAGCCTGCTGGCAAAGAACTGGCACCCCTGTGCTCAAGTAAAATGCAGATTTCTCCCAAAGTAAGTTTAGCTATGCCCTAGTGGCGAAGAAGCATGTGTTAAAGGAAGGCTGCAACACTGTTACGTATTTCACAACTCACTGTGCACTCAACTTGGTTGTAACATCTGTGAAAAGGCACTGAATGCCTCCAAATCTTCTGCTGCGTTTGAGTCCCAGGACGCAAATGGGTTCGTTGGCTTTAAGGCTGTGAACGGGCAGCAGTAATGGCAAAGCCCTGCCCGGATCGCTCCAGAGCTCTCGTTTGGACAGCATTCAAACGGCTTCAGGAAGGCCGTTCCAAGCATCCTTACATTCCAGGCTGTCGTAGCCAGGAAGGCATTTGGATTCTTTTGAGAAACACCACTGTGCCTCACAAGTGAAACCTGCGGGCTCCTAAATACGTCTCCCTACGGCAGCCTGAAACTATATGTTTAGTTCCAGTATGAAAAAAACGGACAGCTTTACTTGAGACAATGCTGGACGTCTGGGACCATCCAGATTCACCAAGGCCTAACTTTTGCCCGGCGGGGGAATGCTCTTCTGCACGTACAGCACTCACCACGTGAAAACCTTTCTTAGCACAAGGAAGCCGTCTTACCCTAGTAGTAGAGAGGTAGGCAGAATCTTCAGATAAACCTGCTGTGTCATCAAGCTTGAAAGTCGGACACCGATGGGATCTTTCGTATTCCCCTGCAATGGAAGCTTCTTTCTTTGGGCTTCAAAGCTGCCTGAACAGCGCGAGGGGCCAGCTTCTCTTCACTGCAGGATTGTTGCTGTGGGCCAAGGCTGCGTTCTCACAAAGGCAATAATGTACTGGCAATTGGTTTCTAAAAACTCATCCAACTGCACTCCAGATTCAGCTCCATACAAATGAAATGTGACCTAAGTCCTCAGCGTAAGGTCCAGTGTTTCACATCAGCAGAGTTGAGTGTGCAGTGGTAGCCACGAAGCCATACTCTGAAAAGGAGTGCCTTAACTCTGCTATGCCCCTGAGGACACATAGGGCAGTGTATCGTGCACCAGGTTCTCATGATGACCACTGTGTGCTAGAAGAGAGGCCGCTGGCTTCTGAGGAACCCTAGGCGCAGTAGGTGCCCGGGAGCACTCTTCACATTCATAGCAAGGGCAACGTACTCCTTTCTGGGATGCCTAGGTAGAGTGTTCCAATCGTCATAGAGCCTAGCGAAAGCAGCGCCTGGCAGACTCTCTTTGCAAGTGGATCGTCCTCAGTGACAGAAACAGAACTGCAGTGTTACTGCACAATGTGCTTGTGATTCAGTCTGGGACACAGGATAGCACTCTCACAGAATAGAAAGCTAACCTTTGCATCCAGCCTGAAGACCAGTACATTCTTCACTCTTCACACTGTTAAGTATGTGCAGGAGCCTTGATCACCGAGGCCTACCTAAGGTACTGAAATCCTTACCCATTTCATCCTATGCAGAGGTCCCTGTGCCCACAGGAACTCCTTGGAAGAGCCCTGTGGGTCCCGTGTGTTTCCTTGAGGTAGTCAGACACTACTGAGGAACACCTTATGAGCTCAAGTTTGAAACCGGGCAACCCTGGCAAAACCTTCATTTCGTCCGTGGTAGGCGAGACAGGTGCGGTTTGAAAGCTGCCTGAAACTCACTCCTGCGGCCCATCTTCTCTTTGCTGCCTGACGGCATCACGAAAGAACTTGAGTGTAATCGTATGAGGCATGCTGGTCTCGGTTCCTTGCTGCGAGCTCCTCCAGGAGCACACTGGAGCCTGCCGGGAAAGAACTGGCACCCCTGTGCTCAAGTAAAATGCAGATTTCTCCCAAAGTAAGTTTAGCTATGCCCTAGTGGCGAAGAAGCATGTGTTAAAGGAAGGCTGCAACACTGTTACGTATTTCACGACTCATTGTGCACTCACCTTGGGTGTAACATCTGTGAAAGGGCACTGAATGCCGTCCAAATCTTCTGCTGCGTTTGAGTTGCAGGAAAAATGGGTTCGTTGGTTTTAAAGCTGTGAACGTGCAGCTGTAATGGAAAGCCCTGCCCGGATCGCTCGACAGCTCTCGTTTGTACAGCATTCAAAGGGCTTCAGGAACGCCGTTCCAAGCAGCCTTACATTCCATGCTGGCGTAGCCAGGGAGGCATTTGGATTCTTCTGAGAAACACCACTGTGCCTCACAAGTGAAACCTGTGGGCTCCCAAATACGTCTCCCTACGGCAGCCTGAAATTACATGTTTAGTTCCAGTATGAAAACAACGGACAGCTTTAGCTGTGACAATGCTGGACTTCTGGGACCATCCAGATTCACCAAGGCCTAACTGTTGCCCGGCGGGGGAATGCTCTTCTGCACGTACAGCACTCACCACGTGAAAACCTTTCTTACCACAAGGAAGCAGTCTTACCCTAATAGTAGAGAGGTAGGCAGAATCTTCAGATAAACCTGCTGTGTCATCAAGCTTGAAAGTCGGACACCGATGGGAACGTTCATAGTCTCCTGCAATGGAAGCCACTTGCTTTGGGCTTCAAAGCTGCCTGAACAGCCCTAGGGGCCCTACTTCTCTTCACTGCAGGATGCTCGCTGTGGGCCAAGGCTGCGTTCTCTCAAAGGCAATAATGTACTGGCAATTGGTTTCTAAAAACTCATCCAACTGCACTCCAGATTCAGCTCCATACAAATGAAATGTGACCTAAGTCCTCAGCGTAAGGTCCAGTGTTTCACATCAGCAGAGTTGAGTGTGCAGTGGTAGCCACGAAGCCATACTCTGAAAAGGAGTGCCTTAACTCTGCTATGCCCCTGAGGACACATAGGGCAGCGTATGGTGCACCAGTTTCTCATGATGACCACTGTGTGCTAGAAGAGAGGCCGCTGGCTTCTGAGGAACCCTAGGCGCAGTAGGTGCCCGGGAGCACTCTTCACATTCATAGCAAGGGCAATGTAGTCCTTTCTGGGATGCCTAGGTAGAGTGCTCCAATCGTCATAGAGCCTAGCGAAAGCAGCGCCTGGCAGACTCTCTTTCCAAGTGGATCGTCCTCAGTGACAGAAACAGAACTGCAGTGTTACTGCACAATGTGCTTGTGATTCAGTCTGGGACACAGGATAGCACTCTCACAGAATAGAAAGCTAACCTTTGCATCCAGCCTGAAGACCAGTACATTCTTCACTCTTCACACTGTTAAGTATGTGCAGGAGCCTTGATCACCGAGGCCTACCTAAGGTACTGAAATCCTTACCCATTTCATCCTATGCAGAGGTCCCGGTGCCCACAGGAACTCCTTGGAAGAGCCCTGTGGGTCCCGTGTGTTTCCTTGAGGTAGTCAGAAACTACTGAGGAACACCTTATGAGCTCAAGTTTGAAACCGGGCAACCCTGGCAAAACCTTCATTTCGTCCGTGGTAGGCGAGACAGGTGCGGTTTGAAAGCTGCCTGAAACTCACTCCTGCGGCCCATCTTCTCTTTGCTGCCTGACGGCATCACGAAAGAACTTGAGTGTAATCGTATGAGGCATGCTGGTCTCGGTTCCTTGCTGCGAGCTCCTCCAGGAGCACACTGGAGCCTGCCGGGAAAGAACTGGCACCCCTGTGCTCAAGTAAAATGCAGATTTCTCCCAAAGTAAGTTTAGCTATGCCCTAGTGGCGAAGAAGCATGTGTTAAAGGAAGGCTGCAACACTGTTATGTATTTCACGACTCATTGTGCACTCACCTTGGGTGTAACATCTGTGAAAGGGCACTGAATGCCGTCCAAATCTTCTGCTGCGTTTGAGTTGCAGGAAAAATGGGTTCGTTGGTTTTAAAGCTGTGAACGTGCAGCTGTAATGGAAAGCCCTGCCCGGATCGCTCGACAGCTCTCGTTTGTACAGCATTCAAAGGGCTTCAGGAACGCCGTTCCAAGCAGCCTTACATTCCATGCTGGCGTAGCCAGGGAGGCATTTGGATTCTTCTGAGAAACACCACTGTGCCTCACAAGTGAAACCTGTGGGCTCCCAAATACGTCTCCCTACGGCAGCCTGAAATTACATGTTTAGTTCCAGTATGAAAACAACGGACAGCTTTAGCTGTGACAATGCTGGACTTCTGGGACCATCCAGATTCACCAAGGCCTAACTGTTGCCCGGCGGGGGAATGCTCTTCTGCACGTACAGCACTCACCACGTGAAAACCTTTCTTACCACAAGGAAGCAGTCTTACCCTAGTAGTAGAGAGGTAGGCAGAATCTTCAGATAAACCTGCTGTGTCATCAAGCTTGAAAGTCGGACACCGATGGGAACGTTCATAGTCTCCTGCAATGGAAGCCACTTGCTTTGGGCTTCAAAGCTGCCTGAACAGCGCGAGGGGCCAGCTTCTCTTCACTGCAGGATTGTTGCTGTGGGCCAAGGCTGCGTTCTCACAAAGGCAATAATGTACTGGCAATTGGTTTCTAAAAACTCATCCAACTGCACTCCAGATTCAGCTCCATACAAATGAAATGTGACCTAAGTCCTCAGCGTAAGGTCCAGTGTTTCACATCAGCAGAGTTGAGTGTGCAGTGGTAGCCACGAAGCCATACTCTGAAAAGGAGTGCCTTAACTCTGCTATGCCCCTGAGGACACATAGGGCAGTGTATCGTGCACCAGGTTCTCATGATGACCACTGTGTGCTAGAAGAGAGGCCGCTGGCTTCTGAGGAACCCTAGGCGCAGTAGGTGCCCGGGAGCACTCTTCACATTCATAGCAAGGGCAACGTACTCCTTTCTGGGATGCCTAGGTAGAGTGTTCCAATCGTCATAGAGCCTAGCGAAAGCAGCGCCTGGCAGACTCTCTTTGCAAGTGGATCGTCCTCAGTGACAGAAACAGAACTGCAGTGTTACTGCACAATGTGCTTGTGATTCAGTCTGGGACACAGGATAGCACTCTCACAGAATAGAAAGCTAACTTTTGCATCCAGCCTGAAGACCAGTACATTCTTCACTCTTCACACTGTTAAGTATGTGCAGGAGCATTGATCACCGAGGCCTACCTAAGGTACTGAAATCCTTACCCATTTCATCCTATGCACAGGTCCCTGTGCCCACAGGAACTCCTTGGAAGAGCCCTGTGGGTCCCGTGTGTTTCCTTGAGGTAGTCAGAAACTACTGAGGATAACCTTATGAGCTCAAGTTTGAAACCGGGCAACCCTGGCAAAACCTTCATTTCGTCCGTGGTAGGCGAGACAGGTGCGGTTTGAAAGCTGCCTGAAAATCACTCCTGCTGCCCATCTTCTCTTTGCTGCCTGACGGCATCACGAAAGAACTTGAGTGTAATCGTATGAGGCATGCTGGTCTCGGTTCCTTGCTGGGAGCTCCTCTAGGAGCACACTGGAGCCTGCTGGCAAAGAACTGGCACCCCTGTGCTCAAGTAAAATGCAGATTTCTCCCAAAGTAAGTTTAGCTATGCCCTAGTGGCGAAGAAGCATGTGTTAAAGGAAGGCTGCAACACTGTTACGTATTTCACAACTCACTGTGCACTCAACTTGGTTGTAACATCTGTGAAAAGGCACTGAATGCCTCCAAATCTTCTGCTGCGTTTGAGTCCCAGGACGCAAATGGGTTCGTTGGCTTTAAGGCTGTGAACGGGCAGCAGTAATGGCAAAGCCCTGCCCGGATCGCTCCAGAGCTCTCGTTTGGACAGCATTCAAACGGCTTCAGGAAGGCCGTTCCAAGCATCCTTACATTCCAGGCTGTCGTAGCCAGGAAGGCATTTGGATTCTTTTGAGAAACACCACTGTGCCTCACAAGTGAAACCTGCGGGCTCCTAAATACGTCTCCCTACGGCAGCCTGAAACTATATGTTTAGTTCCAGTATGAAAAAAACGGACAGCTTTACTTGAGACAATGCTGGACGTCTGGGACCATCCAGATTCACCAAGGCCTAACTTTTGCCCGGCGGGGGAATGCTCTTCTGCACGTACAGCACTCACCACGTGAAAACCTTTCTTAGCACAAGGAAGCCGTCTTACCCTAGTAGTAGAGAGGTAGGCAGAATCTTCAGATAAACCTGCTGTGTCATCAAGCTTGAAAGTCGGACACCGATGGGATCTTTCGTATTCCCCTGCAATGGAAGCTTCTTTCTTTGGGCTTCAAAGCTGCCTGAACAGCGCGAGGGGCCAGCTTCTCTTCACTGCAGGATTGTCGCTGTGGGCCAAGGCTGCGTTCTCACAAAGGCAATAATGTACTGGCAATTGGTTTCTAAAAACTCATCCAACTGCACTCCAGATTCAGCTCCATACAAATGAAATGTGACCTAAGTCCTCAGCGTAAGGTCCAGTGTTTCACATCAGCAGAGTTGAGTGTGCAGTGGTAGCCACGAAGCCATACTCTGAAAAGGAGTGCCTTAAGTCTGCTATGCCCCTGAGGACACATAGGGCAGTGTATCGTGCACCAGGTTCTCATGATGACCACTGTGTGCTAGAAGAGAGGCCGCTGGCTTCTGAGGAACCCTAGGCGCAGTAGGTGCCCGGGAGCACTCTTCACATTCATAGCAAGGGCAACGTACTCCTTTCTGGGATGCCTAGGTAGAGTGTTCCAATCGTCATAGAGCCTAGCGAAAGCAGCGCCTGGCAGACTCTCTTTGCAAGTGGATCGTCCTCAGTGACAGAAACAGAACTGCAGTGTTACTGCACAATGTGCTTGTGATTCAGTCTGGGACACAGGATAGCACTCTCACAGAATAGAAAGCTAACCTTTGCATCCAGCCTGAAGACCAGTACATTCTTCACTCTTCACACTGTTAAGTATGTGCAGGAGCATTGATCACCGAGGCCTACCTAAGGTACTGAAATCCTTACCCATTTCATCCTATGCAGAGGTCCCTGTGCCCACAGGAACTCCTTGGAAGAGCCCTGTGGGTCCCGTGTGTTTCCTTGAGGTAGTCAGAAACTACTGAGGAACACCTTATGAGCTCAAGTTTGAAACCGGGCAACCCTGGCAAAACCTTCATTTCGTCCGTGGTAGGCGAGACAGGTGCGGTTTGAAAGCTGCCTGAAACTCACTCCTGCGGCCCATCTTCTCTTTGCTGCCTGACGGCATCACGAAAGAACTTGAGTGTAATCGTATGAGGCATGCTGGTCTCGGTTCCTTGCTGCGAGCTCCTCCAGGAGCACACTGGAGCCTGCCGGGAAAGAACTGGCACCCCTGTGCTCAAGTAGAATGCAGATTTCTCCCAAAGTAAATTTAGCTATGCCCTAGTGGCGAAGAAGCATGTGTTAAAGGAAGGCTGCAACACTGTTACGTATTTCACGACTCATTGTGCACTCACCTTGGGTGTAACATCTGTGAAAGGGCACTGAATGCCGTCCAAATCTTCTGCTGCGTTTGAGTTCCAGGAAAAATGGGTTCGTTGGTTTTAAAGCTGTGAACGTGCAGCTGTAATGGAAAGCCCTGCCCGGATCGCTCGACAGCTCTCGTTTGTACAGCATTCAAAGGGCTTCAGGAACGCCGTTCCAAGCAGCCTTACATTCCATGCTGGCGTAGCCAGGGAGGCATTTGGATTCTTCTGAGAAACACCACTGTGCCTCACAAGTGAAACCTGTGGGCTCCCAAATACGTCTCCCTACGGCAGCCTGAAATTACATGTTTAGTTCCAGTATGAAAACAACGGACAGCTTTAGCTGTGACAATGCTGGACTTCTGGGACCATCCAGATTCACCAAGGCCTAACTGTTGCCCGGCGGGGGAATGCTCTTCTGCACGTACAGCACTCACCACGTGAAAACCTTTCTTACCACAAGGAAGCAGTCTTACCCTAGTAGTAGAGAGGTAGGCAGAATCTTCAGATAAACCTGCTGTGTCATCAAGCTTGAAAGTCGGACACCGATGGGAACGTTCATAGTCTCCTGCAATGGAAGCCACTTGCTTTGGGCTTCAAAGCTGCCTGAACAGCGCGAGGGGCCAGCTTCTCTTCACTGCAGGATTGTTGCTGTGGGCCAAGGCTGCGTTCTCACAAAGGCAATAATGTACTGGCAATTGGTTTCTAAAAACTCATCCAACTGCACTCCAGATTCAGCTCCATACAAATGAAATGTGACCTAAGTCCTCAGCGTAAGGTCCAGTGTTTCACATCAGCAGAGTTGAGTGTGCAGTGGTAGCCACGAAGCCATACTCTGAAAAGGAGTGCCTTAACTCTGCTATGCCCCTGAGGACACATAGGGCAGTGTATCGTGCACCAGGTTCTCATGATGACCACTGTGTGCTAGAAGAGAGGCCGCTGGCTTCTGAGGAACCCTAGGCGCAGTAGGTGCCCGGGAGCACTCTTCACATTCATAGCAAGGGCAACGTACTCCTTTCTGGGATGCCTAGGTAGAGTGTTCCAATCGTCATAGAGCCTAGCGAAAGCAGCGCCTGGCAGACTCTCTTTGCAAGTGGATCGTCCTCAGTGACAGAAACAGAACTGCAGTGTTACTGCACAATGTGCTTGTGATTCAGTCTGGGACACAGGATAGCACTCTCACAGAATAGAAAGCTAACTTTTGCATCCAGCCTGAAGACCAGTACATTCTTCACTCTTCACACTGTTAAGTATGTGCAGGAGCATTGATCACCGAGGCCTACCTAAGGTACTGAAATCCTTACCCATTTCATCCTATGCAGAGGTTCCTGTGCCCACAGGAACTCCTTGGAAGAGCCCTGTGGGTCCCGTGTGTTTCCTTGAGGTAGTCAGAAACTACTGAGGATAACCTTATGAGCTCAAGTTTGAAACCGGGCAACCCTGGCAAAACCTTCATTTCGTCCGTGGTAGGCGAGACAGGTGCGGTTTGAAAGCTGCCTGAAAATCACTCCTGCTGCCCATCTTCTCTTTGCTGCCTGACGGCATCACGAAAGAACTTGAGTGTAATCGTATGAGGCATGCTGGTCTCGGTTCCTTGCTGGGAGCTCCTCTAGGAGCACACTGGAGCCTGCTGGCAAAGAACTGGCACCCCTGTGCTCAAGTAAAATGCAGATTTCTCCCAAAGTAAGTTTAGCTATGCCCTAGTGGCGAAGAAGCATGTGTTAAAGGAAGGCTGCAACACTGTTACGTATTTCACGACTCATTGTGCACTCACCTTGGGTGTAACATCTGTGAAAGGGCACTGAATGCCGTCCAAATCTTCTGCTGCGTTTGAGTTGCAGGAAAAATGGGTTCGTTGGTTTTAAAGCTGTGAACGTGCAGCTGTAATGGAAAGCCCTGCCCGGATCGCTCGACAGCTCTCGTTTGTACAGCATTCAAAGGGCTTCAGGTACGCCGTTCCAAGCAGCCTTACATTCCATGCTGGCGTAGCCAGGGAGGCATTTGGATTCTTCTGAGAAACACCACTGTGCCCCACAAGTGAAACCTGTGGGCTCCCAAATACGTCTCCCTACGGCAGCCTGAAATTACATGTTTAGTTCCAGTATGAAAACAACGGACAGCTTTAGCTGTGACAATGCTGGACTTCTGGGACCATCCAGATTCACCAAGGCCTAACTGTTGCCCGGCGGGGGAATGCTCTTCTGCACGTACAGCACTCACCACGTGAAAACCTTTCTTACCACAAGGAAGCAGTCTTACCCTAGTAGTAGAGAGGTAGGCAGAATCTTCAGATAAACCTGCTGTGTCATCAAGCTTGAAAGTCGGACACCGATGGGAACGTTCATAGTCTCCTGCAATGGAAGCCACTTGCTTTGGGCTTCAAAGCTGCCTGAACAGCCCTAGGGGCCCTACTTCTCTTCACTGCAGGATGCTCGCTGTGGGCCAAGGCTGCGTTCTCTCAAAGGCAATAATGTACTGGCAATTGGTTTCTAAAAACTCATCCAACTGCACTCCAGAATCAGCTCCATACAAATGAAATGTGACCTAAGTCCTCAGCGTAAGGTCCAGTGTTTCACATCAGCAGAGTTGAGTGTGCAGTGGTAGCCACGAAGCCATACTCTGAAAAGGAGTGCCTTAACTCTGCTATGCCCCTGAGGACACATAGGGCAGTGTATGGTGCACCAGTTTCTCATGATGACCACTGTGTGCTAGAAGAGAGGCCGCTGGCTTCTGAGGAACCCTAGGCGCAGTAGGTCCCCGGGAGCACTCTTCACATTCATAGCAAGGGCAATGTAGTCCTTTCTGGGATGCCTAGGTAGAGTGCTCCAATCGTCACAGAGCCTAGCGAAAGCAGCGCCTGGCAGACTCTGTTTGCAAGTGGATCGTCCTCAGTGACTGAAACAGAACTGCACTGCTACGGCACAATGTGCTTGTGATTCAGTCTGGGACACAGGATAGCTCTCTCACAGAAGCGAAAGCTAACCATTACATCCAGCCTGAAGACCAGTACATTTTACCCACTTCACACTGTTAAGTATGTGCAAGAGCCATGGTCACCGAGACCTACCTAAGGTACTGAAATACCCGCTTCATCCTATGCAGAGGTCCCTGTGCCCACAGGAACTGCATGGAAGAGCCCTGTGGGTCCGTGTGTTTCCTTGAGGTAGTCAGAAACTACTGAGGATAACCTTATGAGCTCAAGTTTGAAACCGGGCAACCCTGGCAAAACCTTCATTTCGTCCGTGGTAGGCGAGACAGGTGCGGTTTGAAAGCTGCCTGAAAATCACTCCTGCTGCCCATCTTCTCTTTGCTGCCTGACGGCATCACGAAAGAACTTGAGTGTAATCGTATGAGGCATGCTGGTCTCGGTTCCTTGCTGGGAGCTCCTCTAGGAGCACACTGGAGCCTGCTGGCAAAGAACTGGCACCCCTGTGCTCAAGTAAAATGCAGATTTCTCCCAAAGTAAGTTTAGCTATGCCCTAGTGGCTAAGAAGCATGTGTTAAAGGAAGGCTGCAACACTGTTACGTATTTCACGACTCATTGTGCACTCACCTTGGTTGTAACATCTGTGAAAGGGCACTGAATGCCGTCCAAATCTTCTGCTGCGTTTGAGTTGCAGGAAAAATGGGTTCGTTGGTTTTAAAGCTGTGAACGTGCAGCTGTAATGGAAAGCCCTGCCCGGATCGCTCGACAGCTCTCGTTTGTACAGCATTCAAAGGGCTTCAGGAACGCCGTTCCAAGCAGCCTTACATTCCATGCTGGCGTAGCCAGGGAGGCATTTGGATTCTTCTGAGAAACACCACTGTGCCTCACAAGTGAAACCTGTGGGCTCCCAAATACGTCTCCCTACGGCAGCCTGAAATTACATGTTTAGTTCCAGTATGAAAACAACGGACAGCTTTAGCTGTGACAATGCTGGACTTCTGGGACCATCCAGATTCAGAACGGCCTAACTGTTGCCCGGCGGGGGAATGCTCTTCTGCACGTACAGCACTCACCACGTGAAAACCTTTCTTACCACAAGGAAGCAGTCTTACCCTAGTTGTAGAGAGGCAGGCAGAATCTTCAGATAAACCTGCTGTGTCATCAAGCTTGAAAGTCGGACACCGATGGGATCTTTCGTATTCCCCTGCAATGGAAGCTTCTTTCTTTGGGCTTCAAAGCTGCCTGAACAGCGCGAGGGGCCAGCTTCTCTTCACTGCAGGATTGTCGCTGTGGGCCAAGGCTGCGTTCTCACAAAGGCAATAATGTACTGGCAATTGGTTTCTAAAAACTCATCCAACTGCACTCCAGATTCAGCTCCATACAAATGAAATGTGACCTAAGTCCTCAGCGTAAGGTCCAGTGTTTCACATCAGCAGAGTTGAGTGTGCAGTGGTAGCCACGAAGCCATACTCTGAAAAGGAGTGCCTTAACTCTGCTATGCCCCTGAGGACACATAGGGCAGTGTATCGTGCACCAGTTTCTCATGATGACCACTGTGTGCTAGAAGAGAGGCCGCTGGCTTCTGAGGAACCCTAGGCGCAGTAGGTGCCCGGGAGCACTCTTCACATTCATAGCAAGGGCAACGTACTCCTTTCTGGGATGCCTAGGTAGAGTGTTCCAATCGTCATAGAGCCTAGCGAAAGCAGCGCCTGGCAGACTCTCTTTGCAAGTGGATCGTCCTCAGTGACAGAAACAGAACTGCAGTGTTACTGCACAATGTGCTTGTGATTCAGACTGGGACACAGGATAGCACTCTCACAGAATAGAAAGCTAACCTTTGCATCCAGCCTGAAGACCAGTACATTCTTCACTCTTCACACTGTTAGTATGTGCAGGAGCCTTGATCACCGAGGCCTACCTAAGGTACTGAAATACTTACCCATTTCATCCTATGCAGAGGTCCCGGTGCCCACAGGAACTCCTTGGAAGAGCCCTGTGGGTCCCGTGTGTTTCCTTGAGGTAGTCAGAAACTACTGAGGAACACCTTATGAGCTCAAGTTTGAAACCGGGCAACCCTGGCAAAACCTTCATTTCGTCCGTGGTAGGCGAGACAGGTGCGGTTTGAAAGCTGCCTGAAACTCACTCCTGTGGCCCATCTTCTCTTTGCTGCCTGACGGCATCACGAAAGAACTTGAGTGTAATCGTATGAGGCATGCTGGTCTCGGTTCCTTGCTGCGAGCTCCTCCAGGAGCACACTGGAGCCTGCCGGGAAAGAACTGGCACCCCTGTGCTCAAGTAAAATGCAGATTTCTCCCAAAGTAAGTTTAGCTATGCCCTAGTGGCGAAGAAGCATGTGTTAAAGGAAGGCTGCAACACTGTTACGTATTTCACGACTCATTGTGCACTCACCTTGGTTGTAACATCTGTGAAAGGGCACTGAATGCCGTCCAAATCTTCTGCTGCGTTTGAGTTGCAGGAAAAATGGGTTCGTTGGTTTTAAAGCTGTGAACGTGCAGCTGTAATGGAAAGCCCTGCCCGGATCGCTCGACAGCTCTCGTTTGTACAGCATTCAAAGGGCTTCAGGAACGCCGTTCCAAGCAGCCTTACATTCCATGCTGGCGTAGCCAGGGAGGCATTTGGATTCTTCTGAGAAACACCACTGTGCCTCACAAGTGAAACCTGTGGGCTCCCAAATACGTCTCCCTACGGCAGCCTGAAATTACATGTTTAGTTCCAGTATGAAAACAACGGACAGCTTTAGCTGTGACAATGCTGGACTTCTGGGACCATCCAGATTCACCAAGGCCTAACTGTTGCCCGGCGGGGGAATGCTCTTCTGCACGTACAGCACTCACCACGTGAAAACCTTTCTTACCACAAGGAAGCAGTCTTACCCTAGTAGTAGAGAGGCAGGCAGAATCTTCAGATAAACCTGCTGTGTCATCAAGCTTGAAAGTCGGACACCGATGGGATCTTTCGTATTCCCCTGCAATGGAAGCTTCTTTCTTTGGGCTTCAAAGCTGCCTGAACAGCGCGAGGGGCCAGCTTCTCTTCACTGCAGGATTGTCGCTGTGGGCCAAGGCTGCGTTCTCACAAAGGCAATAATGTACTGGCAATTGGTTTCTAAAAACTCATCCAACTGCACTCCAGATTCAGCTCCATACAAATGAAATGTGACCTAAGTCCTCAGCGTAAGGTCCAGTGTTTCACATCAGCAGAGTTGAGTGTGCAGTGGTAGCCACGAAGCCATACTCTGAAAAGGAGTGCCTTAACTCTGCTATGCCCCTGAGGACACATAGGGCAGTGTATCGTGCACCAGTTTCTCATGATGACCACTGTGTGCTAGAAGAGAGGCCGCTGGCTTCTGAGGAACCCTAGGCGCAGTAGGTGCCCGGGAGCACTCTTCACATTCATAGCAAGGGCAACGTACTCCTTTCTGGGATGCCTAGGTAGAGTGTTCCAATCGTCATAGAGCCTAGCGAAAGCAGCGCCTGGCAGACTCTCTTTGCAAGTGGATCGTCCTCAGTGACAGAAACAGAACTGCAGTGTTACTGCACAATGTGCTTGTGATTCAGACTGGGACACAGGATAGCACTCTCACAGAATAGAAAGCTAACCTTTGCATCCAGCCTGAAGACCAGTACATTCTTCACTCTTCACACTGTTAGTATGTGCAGGAGCCTTGATCACCGAGGCCTACCTAAGGTACTGAAATACTTACCCATTTCATCCTATGCAGAGGTCCCGGTGCCCACAGGAACTCCTTGGAAGAGCCCTGTGGGTCCCGTGTGTTTCCTTGAGGTAGTCAGAAACTACTGAGGAACACCTTATGAGCTCAAGTTTGAAACCGGGCAACCCTGGCAAAACCTTCATTTCGTCCGTGGTAGGCGAGACAGGTGCGGTTTGAAAGCTGCCTGAAACTCACTCCTGTGGCCCATCTTCTCTTTGCTTCCTGACGGCATCACGAAAGAACTTGAGTGTAATCGTATGAGGCATGCTGGTCTCGGTTCCTTGCTGCGAGCTCCTCCAGGAGCACACTGGAGCCTGCCGGGAAAGAACTGGCACCCCTGTGCTCAAGTAAAATGCAGATTTCTCCCAAAGTAAGTTTAGCTATGCCCTAGTGGCGAAGAAGCATGTGTTAAAGGAAGGCTGCAACACTGTTATGTATTTCACGACTCATTGTGCACTCACCTTGGGTGTAACATCTGTGAAAGGGCACTGAATGCCGTCCAAATCTTCTGCTGCGTTTGAGTTCCAGGAAAAATGGGTTCGTTGGTTTTAAAGCTGTGAACGTGCAGCTGTAATGGAAAGCCCTGCCCGGATCGCTCGACAGCTCTCGTTTGTACAGCATTCAAAGGGCTTCAGGAACGCCGTTCCAAGCAGCCTTACATTCCATGCTGGCGTAGCCAGGGAGGCATTTGGATTCTTCTGAGAAACACCACTGTGCCTCACAAGTGAAACCTGTGGGCTCCCAAATACGTCTCCCTACGGCAGCCTGAAATTACATGTTTAGTTCCAGTATGAGAACAACGGACAGCTTTAGCTGTGACAATGCTGGACTTCTGGGACCATCCAGATTCACCAAGGCCTAACTGTTGCCCGGCGGGGGAATGCTCTTCTGCACGTACAGCACTCACCACGTGAAAACCTTTCTTACCACAAGGAAGCAGTCTTACCCTAGTAGTAGAGAGGTAGGCAGAATCTTCAGATAAACCTGCTGTGTCATCAAGCTTGAAAGTCGGACACCGATGGGAACGTTCATAGTCTCCTGCAATGGAAGCCACTTGCTTTGGGCTTCAAAGCTGCCTGAACAGCGCGAGGGGCCAGCTTCTCTTCACTGCAGGATTGTTGCTGTGGGCCAAGGCTGCGTTCTCACAAAGGCAATAATGTACTGGCAATTGGTTTCTAAAAACTCATCCAACTGCACTCCAGATTCAGCTCCATACAAATGAAATGTGACCTAAGTCCTCAGCGTAAGGTCCAGTGTTTCACATCAGCAGAGTTGAGTGTGCAGTGGTAGCCACGAAGCCATACTCTGAAAAGGAGTGCCTTAACTCTGCTATGCCCCTGAGGACACATAGGGCAGTGTATCGTGCACCAGGTTCTCATGATGACCACTGTGTGCTAGAAGAGAGGCCGCTGGCTTCTGAGGAACCCTAGGCGCAGTAGGTGCCCGGGAGCACTCTTCACATTCATAGCAAGGGCAACGTACTCCTTTCTGGGATGCCTAGGTAGAGTGTTCCAATCGTCATAGAGCCTAGCGAAAGCAGCGCCTGGCAGACTCTCTTTGCAAGTGGATCGTCCTCAGTGACAGAAACAGAACTGCAGTGTTACTGCACAATGTGCTTGTGATTCAGTCTGGGACACAGGATAGCACTCTCACAGAATAGAAAGCTAACTTTTGCATCCAGCCTGAAGACCAGTACATTCTTCACTCTTCACACTGTTAAGTATGTGCAGGAGCATTGATCACCGAGGCCTACCTAAGGTACTGAAATCCTTACCCATTTCATCCTATGCAGAGGTCCCTGTGCCCACAGGAACTCCTTGGAAGAGCCCTGTGGGTCCCGTGTGTTTCCTTGAGGTAGTCAGAAACTACTGAGGATAACCTTATGAGCTCAAGTTTGAAACCGGGCAACCCTGGCAAAACCTTCATTTCGTCCGTGGTAGGCGAGACAGGTGCGGTTTGAAAGCTGCCTGAAAATCACTCCTGCTGCCCATCTTCTCTTTGCTGCCTGACGGCATCACGAAAGAACTTGAGTGTAATCGTATGAGGCATGCTGGTCTCGGTTCCTTGCTGGGAGCTCCTCTAGGAGCACACTGGAGCCTGCTGGCAAAGAACTGGCACCCCTGTGCTCAAGTAAAATGCAGATTTCTCCCAAAGTAAGTTTAGCTATGCCCTAGTGGCGAAGAAGCATGTGTTAAAGGAAGGCTGCAACACTGTTACGTATTTCACAACTCACTGTGCACTCAACTTGGTTGTAACATCTGTGAAAAGGCACTGAATGCCTCCAAATCTTCTGCTGCGTTTGAGTCCCAGGACGCAAATGGGTTCGTTGGCTTTAAGGCTGTGAACGGGCAGCAGTAATGGCAAAGCCCTGCCCGGATCGCTCCAGAGCTCTCGTTTGGACAGCATTCAAACGGCTTCAGGAAGGCCGTTCCAAGCATCCTTACATTCCAGGCTGTCGTAGCCAGGAAGGCATTTGGATTCTTTTGAGAAACACCACTGTGCCTCACAAGTGAAACCTGCGGGCTCCTAAATACGTCTCCCTACGGCAGCCTGAAACTATATGTTTAGTTCCAGTATGAAAAAAACGGACAGCTTTACTTGAGACAATGCTGGACGTCTGGGACCATCCAGATTCACCAAGGCCTAACTTTTGCCCGGCGGGGGAATGCTCTTCTGCACGTACAGCACTCACCACGTGAAAACCTTTCTTAGCACAAGGAAGCCGTCTTACCCTAGTAGTAGAGAGGTAGGCAGAATCTTCAGATAAACCTGCTGTGTCATCAAGCTTGAAAGTCGGACAGCGATGGGATCTTTCGTATTCCCCTGCAATGGAAGCTTCTTTCTTTGGGCTTCAAAGCTGCCTGAACAGCGCGAGGGGCCAGCTTCTCTTCACTGCAGGATTGTTGCTGTGGGCCAAGGCTGCGTTCTCACAAAGGCAATAATGTACTGGCAATTGGTTTCTAAAAACTCATCCAACTGCACTCCAGATTCAGCTCCATACAAATGAAATGTGACCTAAGTCCTCAGCGTAAGGTCCAGTGTTTCACATCAGCAGAGTTGAGTGTGCAGTGGTAGCCACGAAGCCATACTCTGAAAAGGAGTGCCTTAACTCTGCTATGCCCCTGAGGACACATAGGGCAGTGTATCGTGCACCAGGTTCTCATGATGACCACTGTGTGCTAGAAGAGAGGCCGCTGGCTTCTGAGGAACCCTAGGCGCAGTAGGTGCCCGGGAGCACTCTTCACATTCATAGCAAGGGCAACGTACTCCTTTCTGGGATGCCTAGGTAGAGTGTTCCAATCGTCATAGAGCCTAGCGAAAGCAGCGCCTGGCAGACTCTCTTTGCAAGTGGATCGTCCTCAGTGACAGAAACAGAACTGCAGTGTTACTGCACAATGTGCTTGTGATTCAGTCTGGGACACAGGATAGCACTCTCACAGAATAGAAAGCTAACCTTTGCATCCAGCCTGAAGACCAGTACATTCTTCACTCTTCACACTGTTAAGTATGTGCAGGAGCCTTGATCACCGAGGCCTACCTAAGGTACTGAAATCCTTACCCATTTCATCCTATGCAGAGGTCCCTGTGCCCACAGGAACTCCTTGGAAGAGCCCTGTGGGTCCCGTGTGTTTCCTTGAGGTAGTCAGAAACTACTGAGGAACACCTTATGAGCTCAAGTTTGAAACCGGGCAACCCTGGCAAAACCTTCATTTCGTCCGTGGTAGGCGAGACAGGTGCGGTTTGAAAGCTGCCTGAAACTCACTCCTGCGGCCCATCTTCTCTTTGCTGCCTGACGGCATCACGAAAGAACTTGAGTGTAATCGTATGAGGCATGCTGGTCTCGGTTCCTTGCTGCGAGCTCCTCCAGGAGCACACTGGAGCCTGCCGGGAAAGAACTGGCACCCCTGTGCTCAAGTAAAATGCAGATTTCTCCCAAAGTAAGTTTAGCTATGCCCTAGTGGCGAAGAAGCATGTGTTAAAGGAAGGCTGCAACACTGTTACGTATTTCACGACTCATTGTGCACTCACCTTGGGTGTAACATCTGTGAAAGGGCACTGAATGCCGTCCAAATCTTCTGCTGCGTTTGAGTTCCAGGAAAAATGGGTTCGTTGGTTTTAAAGCTGTGAACGTGCAGCTGTAATGGAAAGCCCTGCCCGGATCGCTCGACAGCTCTCGTTTGTACAGCATTCAAAGGGCTTCAGGAACGCCGTTCCAAGCAGCCTTACATTCCATGCTGGCGTAGCCAGGGAGGCATTTGGATTCTTCTGAGAAACACCACTGTGCCTCACAAGTGAAACCTGTGGGCTCCCAAATACGTCTCCCTACGGCAGCCTGAAATTACATGTTTAGTTCCAGTATGAAAACAACGGACAGCTTTAGCTGTGACAATGCTGGACTTCTGGGACCATCCAGATTCACCAAGGCCTAACTGTTGCCCGGCGGGGGAATGCTCTTCTGCACGTACAGCACTCACCACGTGAAAACCTTTCTTACCACAAGGAAGCAGTCTTACCCTAGTAGTA
Organism: Balaenoptera physalus; assembly: GCF_965194825.1. Classification (NCBI taxonomy): domain Eukaryota; kingdom Metazoa; phylum Chordata; class Mammalia; order Artiodactyla; family Balaenopteridae; genus Balaenoptera; species Balaenoptera physalus. The sequence goes on from NC_138898.1 coordinate 32,614,590, forward strand.
GAGAGGTAGGCAGAATCTTCAGATAAACCTGCTGTGTCATCAAGCTTGAAAGTCGGACACCGATGGGAACGTTCATAGTCTCCTGCAATGGAAGCCACTTGCTTTGGGCTTCAAAGCTGCCAGAACAGCCCTAGGGGCCCTACTTCTCTTCACTGCAGGATGCTCGCTGTGGGCCAAGGCTGCGTTCTCTCAAAGGCAATAATGTACTGGCAATTGGTTTCTAAAAACTCATCCAACTGCACTCCAGATTCAGCTCCATACAAATGAAATGTGACCTAAGTCCTCAGCGTAAGGTCCAGTGTTTCACATCAGCAGAGTTGAGTGTGCAGTGGTAGCCACGAAGCCATACTCTGAAAAGGAGTGCCTTAACTCTGCTATGCCCCTGAGGACACATAGGGCAGTGTATCGTGCACCAGGTTCTCATGATGACCACTGTGTGCTAGAAGAGAGGCCGCTGGCTTCTGAGGAACCCTAGGCGCAGTAGGTGCCCGGGAGCACTCTTCACATTCATAGCAAGGGCAACGTACTCCTTTCTGGGATGCCTAGGTAGAGTGTTCCAATCGTCATAGAGCCTAGCGAAAGCAGCGCCTGGCAGACTCTCTTTGCAAGTGGATCGTCCTCAGTGACAGAAACAGAACTGCAGTGTTACTGCACAATGTGCTTGTGATTCAGTCTGGGACACAGGATAGCACTCTCACAGAATAGAAAGCTAACTTTTGCATCCAGCCTGAAGACCAGTACATTCTTCACTCTTCACACTGTTAAGTATGTGCAGGAGCATTGATCACCGAGGCCTACCTAAGGTACTGAAATCCTTACCCATTTCATCCTATGCAGAGGTCCCTGTGCCCACAGGAACTCCTTGGAAGAGCCCTGTGGGTCCCGTGTGTTTCCTTGAGGTAGTCAGAAACTACTGAGGATAACCTTATGAGCTCAAGTTTGAAACCGGGCAACCCTGGCAAAACCTTCATTTCGTCCGTGGTAGGCGAGACAGGTGCGGTTTGAAAGCTGCCTGAAAATCACTCCTGCTGCCCATCTTCTCTTTGCTGCCTGACGGCATCACGAAAGAACTTGAGTGTAATCGTATGAGGCATGCTGGTCTCGGTTCCTTGCTGGGAGCTCCTCTAGGAGCACACTGGAGCCTGCTGGCAAAGAACTGGCACCCCTGTGCTCAAGTAAAATGCAGATTTCTCCCAAAGTAAGTTTAGCTATGCCCTAGTGGCGAAGAAGCATGTGTTAAAGGAAGGCTGCAACACTGTTACGTATTTCACAACTCACTGTGCACTCAACTTGGTTGTAACATCTGTGAAAAGGCACTGAATGCCTCCAAATCTTCTGCTGCGTTTGAGTCCCAGGACGCAAATGGGTTCGTTGGCTTTAAGGCTGTGAACGGGCAGCAGTAATGGCAAAGCCCTGCCCGGATCGCTCCAGAGCTCTCGTTTGTACAGCATTCAAACGGCTTCAGGAAGGCCGTTCCAAGCATCCTTACATTCCAGGCTGTCGTAGCCAGGAAGGCATTTGGATTCTTTTGAGAAACACCACTGTGCCTCACAAGTGAAACCTGCGGGCTCCTAAATACGTCTCCCTACGGCAGCCTGAAACTATATGTTTAGTTCCAGTATGAAAAAAACGGACAGCTTTACTTGAGACAATGCTGGACGTCTGGGACCATCCAGATTCACCAAGGCCTAACTTTTGCCCGGCGGGGGAATGCTCTTCTGCACGTACAGCACTCACCACGTGAAAACCTTTCTTAGCACAAGGAAGCCGTCTTACCCTAGTAGTAGAGAGGTAGGCAGAATCTTCAGATAAACCTGCTGTGTCATCAAGCTTGAAAGTCGGACACCGATGGGATCTTTCGTATTCCCCTGCAATGGAAGCTTCTTTCTTTGGGCTTCAAAGCTGCCTGAACAGCGCGAGGGGCCAGCTTCTCTTCACTGCAGGATTGTCGCTGTGGGCCAAGGCTGCGTTCTCACAAAGGCAATAATGTACTGGCAATTGGTTTCTAAAAACTCATCCAACTGCACTCCAGATTCAGCTCCATACAAATGAAATGTGACCTAAGTCCTCAGCGTAAGGTCCAGTGTTTCACATCAGCAGAGTTGAGTGTGCAGTGGTAGCCACGAAGCCATACTCTGAAAAGGAGTGCCTTAACTCTGCTATGCCCCTGAGGACACATAGGGCAGTGTATCGTGCACCAGGTTCTCATGATGACCACTGTGTGCTAGAAGAGAGGCCGCTGGCTTCTGAGGAACCCTAGGCGCAGTAGGTGCCCGGGAGCACTCTTCACATTCATAGCAAGGGCAACGTACTCCTTTCTGGGATGCCTAGGTAGAGTGTTCCAATCGTCATAGAGCCTAGCGAAAGCAGCGCCTGGCAGACTCTCTTTGCAAGTGGATCGTCCTCAGTGACAGAAACAGAACTGCAGTGTTACTGCACAATGTGCTTGTGATTCAGTCTGGGACACAGGATAGCACTCTCACAGAATAGAAAGCTAACCTTTGCATCCAGCCTGAAGACCAGTACATTCTTCACTCTTCACACTGTTAAGTATGTGCAGGAGCCTTGATCAAAGAGGCCTACCTAAGGTACTGAAATCCTTACCCATTTCATCCTATGCAGAGGTCCCTGTGCCCACAGGAACTCCTTGGAAGAGCCCTGTGGGTCCCGTGTGTTTCCTTGAGGTAGTCAGAAACTACTGAGGATAACCTTATGAGCTCAAGTTTGAAACCGGGCAACCCTGGCAAAACCTTCATTTCGTCCGTGGTAGGCGAGACAGGTGCGGTTTGAAAGCTGCCTGAAACTCACTCCTGCGGCCCATCTTCTCTTTGCTGCCTGACGGCATCACGAAAGAACTTGAGTGTAATCGTATGAGGCATGCTGGTCTCGGTTCCTTGCTGCGAGCTCCTCCAGGAGCACACTGGAGCCTGCCGGGAAAGAACTGGCACCCCTGTGCTCAAGTAAAATGCAGATTTCTCCCAAAGTAAGTTTAGCTATGCCCTAGTGGCGAAGAAGCATGTGTTAAAGGAAGGCTGCAACACTGTTACGTATTTCACGACTCATTGTGCACTCACCTTGGGTGTAACATCTGTGAAAGGGCACTGAATGCCGTCCAAATCTTCTGCTGCGTTTGAGTTGCAGGAAAAATGGGTTCGTTGGTTTTAAAGCTGTGAACGTGCAGCTGTAATGGAAAGCCCTGCCCGGATCGCTCGACAGCTCTCGTTTGTACAGCATTCAAAGGGCTTCAGGAACGCCGTTCCAAGCAGCCTTACATTCCATGCTGGCGTAGCCAGGGAGGCATTTGGATTCTTCTGAGAAACACCACTGTGCCTCACAAGTGAAACCTGTGGGCTCCCAAATACGTCTCCCTACGGCAGCCTGAAATTACATGTTTAGTTCCAGTATGAAAACAACGGACAGCTTTAGCTGTGACAATGCTGGACTTCTGGGACCATCCAGATTCACCAAGGCCTAACTGTTGCCCGGCGGGGGAATGCTCTTCTGCACGTACAGCACTCACCACGTGAAAACCTTTCTTACCACAAGGAAGCAGTCTTACCCTAGTAGTAGAGAGGTAGGCAGAATCTTCAGATAAACCTGCTGTGTCATCAAGCTTGAAAGTCGGACACCGATGGGAACGTTCATAGTCTCCTGCAATGGAAGCCACTTGCTTTGGGCTTCAAAGCTGCCTGAACAGCGCGAGGGGCCAGCTTCTCTTCACTGCAGGATTGTCGCTGTGGGCCAAGGCTGCGTTCTCACAAAGGCAATAATGTACTGGCAATTGGTTTCTAAAAACTCATCCAACTGCACTCCAGATTCAGCTCCATACAAATGAAATGTGACCTAAGTCCTCAGCGTAAGGTCCAGTGTTTCACATCAGCAGAGTTGAGTGTGCAGTGGTAGCCACGAAGCCATACTCTGAAAAGGAGTGCCTTAACTCTGCTATGCCCCTGAGGACACATAGGGCAGTGTATCGTGCACCAGGTTCTCATGATGACCACTGTGTGCTAGAAGAGAGGCCGCTGGCTTCTGAGGAACCCTAGGCGCAGTAGGTGCCCGGGAGCACTCTTCACATTCATAGCAAGGGCAACGTACTCCTTTCTGGGATGCCTAGGTAGAGTGTTCCAATCGTCATAGAGCCTAGCGAAAGCAGCGCCTGGCAGACTCTCTTTGCAAGTGGATCGTCCTCAGTGACAGAAACAGAACTGCAGTGTTACTGCACAATGTGCTTGTGATTCAGTCTGGGACACAGGATAGCACTCTCACAGAATAGAAAGCTAACTTTTGCATCCAGCCTGAAGACCAGTACATTCTTCACTCTTCACACTGTTAAGTATGTGCAGGAGCATTGATCACCGAGGCCTACCTAAGGTACTGAAATCCTTACCCATTTCATCCTATGCAGAGGTCCCTGTGCCCACAGGAACTCCTTGGAAGAGCCCTGTGGGTCCCGTGTGTTTCCTTGAGGTAGTCAGAAACTACTGAGGATAACCTTATGAGCTCAAGTTTGAAACCGGGCAACCCTGGCAAAACCTTCATTTCGTCCGTGGTAGGCGAGACAGGTGCGGTTTGAAAGCTGCCTGAAAATCACTCCTGCTGCCCATCTTCTCTTTGCTGCCTGACGGCATCACGAAAGAACTTGAGTGTAATCGTATGAGGCATGCTGGTCTCGGTTCCTTGCTGGGAGCTCCTCTAGGAGCACACTGGAGCCTGCTGGCAAAGAACTGGCACCCCTGTGCTCAAGTAAAATGCAGATTTCTCCCAAAGTAAGTTTAGCTATGCCCTAGTGGCGAAGAAGCATGTGTTAAAGGAAGGCTGCAACACTGTTACGTATTTCACAACTCACTGTGCACTCAACTTGGTTGTAACATCTGTGAAAAGGCACTGAATGCCTCCAAATCTTCTGCTGCGTTTGAGTCCCAGGACGCAAATGGGTTCGTTGGCTTTAAGGCTGTGAACGGGCAGCAGTAATGGCAAAGCCCTGCCCGGATCGCTCCAGAGCTCTCGTTTGTACAGCATTCAAACGGCTTCAGGAAGGCCGTTCCAAGCATCCTTACATTCCAGGCTGTCGTAGCCAGGAAGGCATTTGGATTCTTTTGAGAAACACCACTGTGCCTCACAAGTGAAACCTGCGGGCTCCTAAATACGTCTCCCTACGGCAGCCTGAAACTATATGTTTAGTTCCAGTATGAAAAAAACGGACAGCTTTACTTGAGACAATGCTGGACGTCTGGGACCCTCCAGATTCACCAAGGCCTAACTTTTGCCCGGCGGGGGAATGCTCTTCTGCACGTACAGCACTCACCACGTGAAAACCTTTCTTAGCACAAGGAAGCCATCTTACCCTAGTAGTAGAGAGGTAGGCAGAATCTTCAGATAAACCTGCTGTGTCATCAAGCTTGAAAGTCGGACACCGATGGGATCTTTCGTATTCCCCTGCAATGGAAGCTTCTTTCTTTGGGCTTCAAAGCTGCCTGAACAGCGCGAGGGGCCGGCTTCTCTTCACTGCAGGATTGTCGCTGTGGGCCAAGGCTGCGTTCTCACAAAGGCAATAATGTACTGGCAATTGGTTTCTAAAAACTCATCCAACTGCACTCCAGATTCAGCTCCATACAAATGAAATGTGACCTAAGTCCTCAGCGTAAGGTCCAGTGTTTCACATCAGCAGAGTTGAGTGTGCAGTGGTAGCCACGAAGCCATACTCTGAAAAGGAGTGCCTTAACTCTGCTATGCCCCTGAGGACACATAGGGCAGTGTATCGTGCACCAGGTTCTCATGATGACCACTGTGTGCTAGAAGAGAGGCCGCTGGCTTCTGAGGAACCCTAGGCGCAGTAGGTGCCCGGGAGCACTCTTCACATTCATAGCAAGGGCAACGTACTCCTTTCTGGGATGCCTAGGTAGAGTGTTCCAATCGTCATAGAGCCTAGCGAAAGCAGCGCCTGGCAGACTCTCTTTGCAAGTGGATCGTCCTCAGTGACAGAAACAGAACTGCAGTGTTACTGCACAATGTGCTTGTGATTCAGTCTGGGACACAGGATAGCACTCTCACAGAATAGAAAGCTAACCTTTGCATCCAGCCTGAAGACCAGTACATTCTTCACTCTTCACACTGTTAAGTATGTGCAGGAGCCTTGATCACCGAGGCCTACCTAAGGTACTGAAATCCTTACCCATTTCATCCTATGCAGAGGTCCCTGTGCCCACAGGAACTCCTTGGAAGAGCCCTGTGGGTCCCGTGTGTTTCCTTGAGGTAGTCAGAAACTACTGAGGATAACCTTATGAGCTCAAGTTTGAAACCGGGCAACCCTGGCAAAACCTTCATTTCGTCCGTGGTAGGCGAGACAGGTGCGGTTGGAAAGCTGCCTGAAACTCACTCCTGCGGCCCATCTTCTCTTTGCTGCCTGACGGCATCACGAAAGAACTTGAGTGTAATCGTATGAGGCATGCTGGTCTCGGTTCCTTGCTGCGAGCTCCTCCAGGAGCACACTGGAGCCTGCCGGGAAAGAACTGGCACCCCTGTGCTCAAGTAAAATGCAGATTTCTCCCAAAGTAAGTTTAGCTATGCCCTAGTGGCGAAGAAGCATGTGTTAAAGGAAGGCTGCAACACTGTTACGTATTTCACAACTCACTGTGCACTCAACTTGGTTGTAACATCTGTGAAAAGGCACTGAATGCCTCCAAATCTTCTGCTGCGTTTGAGTCCCAGGACGCAAATGGGTTCGTTGGCTTTAAGGCTGTGAACGGGCAGCAGTAATGGCAAAGCCCTGCCCGGATCGCTCCAGAGCTCTCGTTTGTACAGCATTCAAACGGCTTCAGGAAGGCCGTTCCAAGCATCCTTACATTCCAGGCTGTCGTAGCCAGGAAGGCATTTGGATTCTTTTGAGAAACACCACTGTGCCTCACAAGTGAAACCTGCGGGCTCCTAAATACGTCTCCCTACGGCAGCCTGAAACTATATGTTTAGTTCCAGTATGAAAAAAACGGACAGCTTTACTTGAGACAATGCTGGACGTCTGGGACCATCCAGATTCACCAAGGCCTAACTTTTGCCCGGCGGGGGAATGCTCTTCTGCACGTACAGCACTCACCACGTGAAAACCTTTCTTAGCACAAGGAAGCCGTCTTACCCTAGTAGTAGAGAGGTAGGCAGAATCTTCAGATAAACCTGCTGTGTCATCAAGCTTGAAAGTCGGACACCGATGGGATCTTTCGTATTCCCCTGCAATGGAAGCTTCTTTCTTTGGGCTTCAAAGCTGCCTGAACAGCGCGAGGGGCCAGCTTCTCTTCACTGCAGGATTGTCGCTGTGGGCCAAGGCTGCGTTCTCACAAAGGCAATAATGTACTGGCAATTGATTTCTAAAAACTCATCCAACTGCACTCCAGATTCAGCTCCATACAAATGAAATGTGACCTAAGTCCTCAGCGTAAGGTCCAGTGTTTCACATCAGCAGAGTTGAGTGTGCAGTGGTAGCCACGAAGCCATACTCTGAAAAGGAGTGCCTTAACTCTGCTATGCCCCTGAGGACACATAGGGCAGTGTATCGTGCACCAGGTTCTCATGATGACCACTGTGTGCTAGAAGAGAGGCCGCTGGCTTCTGAGGAACCCTAGGCGCAGTAGGTGCCCGGGAGCACTCTTCACATTCATAGCAAGGGCAACGTACTCCTTTCTGGGATGCCTAGGTAGAGTGTTCCAATCGTCATAGAGCCTAGCGAAAGCAGCGCCTGGCAGACTCTCTTTGCAAGTGGATCGTCCTCAGTGACAGAAACAGAACTGCAGTGTTACTGCACAATGTGCTTGTGATTCAGTCTGGGACACAGGATAGCACTCTCACAGAATAGAAAGCTAACCTTTGCATCCAGCCTGAAGACCAGTACATTCTTCACTCTTCACACTGTTAAGTATGTGCAGGAGCCTTGATCACCGAGGCCTACCTAAGGTACTGAAATCCTTACCCATTTCATCCTATGCAGAGGTCCCTGTGCCCACAGGAACTCCTTGGAAGAGCCCTGTGGGTCCCGTGTGTTTCCTTGAGGTAGTCAGAAACTACTGAGGATAACCTTATGAGCTCAAGTTTGAAACCGGGCAACCCTGGCAAAACCTTCATTTCGTCCGTGGTAGGCGAGACAGGTGCGGTTGGAAAGCTGCCTGAAACTCACTCCTGCGGCCCATCTTCTCTTTGCTGCCTGACGGCATCACGAAAGAACTTGAGTGTAATCGTATGAGGCATGCTGGTCTCGGTTCCTTGCTGCGAGCTCCTCCAGGAGCACACTGGAGCCTGCCGGGAAAGAACTGGCACCCCTGTGCTCAAGTAAAATGCAGATTTCTCCCAAAGTAAGTTTAGCTATGCCCTAGTGGCGAAGAAGCATGTGTTAAAGGAAGGCTGCAACACTGTTACGTATTTCACAACTCACTGTGCACTCAACTTGGTTGTAACATCTGTGAAAAGGCACTGAATGCCTCCAAATCTTCTGCTGCGTTTGAGTCCCAGGACGCAAATGGGTTCGTTGGCTTTAAGGCTGTGAACGGGCAGCAGTAATGGCAAAGCCCTGCCCGGATCGCTCCAGAGCTCTCGTTTGTACAGCATTCAAACGGCTTCAGGAAGGCCGTTCCAAGCATCCTTACATTCCAGGCTGTCGTAGCCAGGAAGGCATTTGGATTCTTTTGAGAAACACCACTGTGCCTCACAAGTGAAACCTGCGGGCTCCTAAATACGTCTCCCTACGGCAGCCTGAAACTATATGTTTAGTTCCAGTATGAAAAAAACGGACAGCTTTACTTGAGACAATGCTGGACGTCTGGGACCATCCAGATTCACCAAGGCCTAACTTTTGCCCGGCGGGGGAATGCTCTTCTGCACGTACAGCACTCACCACGTGAAAACCTTTCTTAGCACAAGGAAGCCGTCTTACCCTAGTAGTAGAGAGGTAGGCAGAATCTTCAGATAAACCTGCTGTGTCATCAAGCTTGAAAGTCGGACACCGATGGGATCTTTCGTATTCCCCTGCAATGGAAGCTTCTTTCTTTGGGCTTCAAAGCTGCCTGAACAGCGCGAGGGGCCAGCTTCTCTTCACTGCAGGATTGTCGCTGTGGGCCAAGGCTGCGTTCTCACAAAGGCAATAATGTACTGGCAATTGATTTCTAAAAACTCATCCAACTGCACTCCAGATTCAGCTCCATACAAATGAAATGTGACCTAAGTCCTCAGCGTAAGGTCCAGTGTTTCACATCAGCAGAGTTGAGTGTGCAGTGGTAGCCACGAAGCCATACTCTGAAAAGGAGTGCCTTAACTCTGCTATGCCCCTGAGGACACATAGGGCAGTGTATCGTGCACCAGGTTCTCATGATGAACACTGTGTGCTAGAAGAGAGGCCGCTGGCTTCTGAGGAACCCTAGGCGCAGTAGGTGCCCGGGAGCACTCTTCACATTCATAGCAAGGGCAACGTACTCCTTTCTGGGATGCCTAGGTAGAGTGTTCCAATCGTCATAGAGCCTAGCGAAAGCAGCGCCTGGCAGACTCTCTTTGCAAGTGGATCGTCCTCAGTGACAGAAACAGAACTGCAGTGTTACTGCACAATGTGCTTGTGATTCAGTCTGGGACACAGGATAGCACTCTCACAGAATAGAAAGCTAACCTTTGCATCCAGCCTGAAGACCAGTACATTCTTCACTCTTCACACTGTTAAGTATGTGCAGGAGCCTTGATCACCGAGGCCTACCTAAGGTACTGAAATCCTTACCCATTTCATCCTATGCAGAGGTCCCTGTGCCCACAGGAACTCCTTGGAAGAGCCCTGTGGGTCCCGTGTGTTTCCTTGAGGTAGTCAGAAACTACTGAGGAACACCTTATGAGCTCAAGTTTGAAACCGGGCAACCCTGGCAAAACCTTCATTTCGTCCGTGGTAGGCGAGACAGGTGCGGTTTGAAAGCTGCCTGAAACTCACTCCTGCGGCCCATCTTCTCTTTGCTGCCTGACGGCATCACGAAAGAACTTGAGTGTAATCGTATGAGGCATGCTGGTCTCGGTTCCTTGCTGCGAGCTCCTCCAGGAGCACACTGGAGCCTGCCGGGAAAGAACTGGCACACCTGTGCTCAAGTAAAATGCAGATTTCTCCCAAAGTAAGTTTAGCTATGCCCTAGTGGCGAAGAAGCATGTGTTAAAGGAAGGCTGCAACACTGTTACGTATTTCACGACTCATTGTGCACTCACCTTGGGTGTAACATCTGTGAAAGGGCACTGAATGCCGTCCAAATCTTCTGCTGCGTTTGAGTAGCAGGAAAAATGGGTTCGTTGGTTTTAAAGCTGTGAACGTGCAGCTGTAATGGAAAGCCCTGCCCGGATCGCTCGACAGCTCTCGTTTGTACAGCATTCAAAGGGCTTCAGGTACGCCGTTCCAAGCAGCCTTACATTCCATGCTGGCGTAGCCAGGGAGGCATTTGGATTCTTCTGAGAAACACCACTGTGCCTCACAAGTGAAACCTGTGGGCTCCCAAATACGTCTCCCTACGGCAGCCTGAAATTACATGTTTAGTTCCAGTATGAAAACAACGGACAGCTTTAGCTGTGACAATGCTGGACTTCTGGGACCATCCAGATTCACCAAGGCCTAACTGTTGCCCGGCGGGGGAATGCTCTTCTGCACGTACAGCACTCACCACGTGAAAACCTTTCTTACCACAAGGAAGCAGTCTTACCCTAGTAGTAGAGAGGTAGGCAGAATCTTCAGATAAACCTGCTGTGTCATCAAGCTTGAAAGTCGGACACCGATGGGAACGTTCATAGTCTCCTGCAATGGAAGCCACTTGCTTTGGGCTTCAAAGCTGCCTGAACAGCCCTAGGGGCCCTACTTCTCTTCACTGCAGGATGCTCGCTGTGGGCCAAGGCTGCGTTCTCTCAAAGGCAATAATGTACTGGCAATTGGTTTCTAAAAACTCATCCAACTGCACTCCAGATTCAGCTCCATACAAATGAAATGTGACCTAAGTCCTCAGCGTAAGGTCCAGTGTTTCACATCAGCAGAGTTGAGTGTGCAGTGGTAGCCACGAAGCCATACTCTGAAAAGGAGTGCCTTAACTCTGCTATGCCCCTGAGGACACATAGGGCAGTGTATGGTGCACCAGTTTCTCATGATGACCACTGTGTGCTAGAAGAGAGGCCGCTGGCTTCTGAGGAACCCTAGGCGCAGTAGGTCCCCGGGAGCACTCTTCACATTCATAGCAAGGGCAATGTAGTCCTTTCTGGGATGCCTAGGTAGAGTGCTCCAATCGTCACAGAGCCTAGCGAAAGCAGCGCCTGGCAGACTCTGTTTGCAAGTGGATCGTCCTCAGTGACTGAAACAGAACTGCACTGCTACGGCACAATGTGCTTGTGATTCAGTCTGGGACACAGGATAGCTCTCTCACAGAAGCGAAAGCTAACCATTACATCCAGCCTGAAGACCAGTACATTTTACCCACTTCACACTGTTAAGTATGTGCAAGAGCCATGGTCACCGAGACCTACCTAAGGTACTGAAATACCCGCTTCATCCTATGCAGAGGTCCCTGTGCCCACAGGAACTGCATGGAAGAGCCCTGTGGGTCCGTGTGTTTCCTTGAGGTAGTCAGAAACTACTGAGGATAACCTTATGAGCTCAAGTTTGAAACCGGGCAACCCTGGCAAAACCTTCATTTCGTCCGTGGTAGGCGAGACAGGTGCGGATTGAAAGCTGCCTGAAACTCACTCCTGCGGCCCATCTTCTCTTTGCTGCCTGACGGCATCACGAAAGAACTTGAGTGTAATCGTATGAGGCATGCTGGTCTCGGTTCCTTGCTGCGAGCTCCTCCAGGAGCACACTGGAGCCTGCCGGGAAAGAACTGGCACCCCTGTGCTCAAGTAAAATGCAGATTTCTCCCAAAGTAAGTTTAGCTATGCCCTAGTGGCGAAGAAGCATGTGTTAAAGGAAGGCTGCAACACTGTTACGTATTTCACGACTCATTGTGCACTCACCTTGGGTGTAACATCTGTGAAAGGGCACTGAATGCCGTCCAAATCTTCTGCTGCGTTTGAGTTCCAGGAAAAATGGGTTCGTTGGTTTTAAAGCTGTGAACGTGCAGCTGTAATGGAAAGCCCTGCCCGGATCGCTCGACAGCTCTCGTTTGTACAGCATTCAAAGGGCTTCAGGTACGCCGTTCCAAGCAGCTTTACATTCCATGCTGGCGTAGCCAGGGAGGCATTTGGATTCTTCTGAGAAACACCACTGTGCCTCACAAGTGAAACCTGTGGGCTCCCAAATACGTCTCCCTACGGCAGCCTCAAATTACATGTTTAGTTCCAGTATGAAAACAACGGACAGCTTTAGCTGTGACAATGCTGGACTTCTGGGACCATCCAGATTCACCAAGGCCTAACTGTTGCCCGGCGGGGGAATGCTCTTCTGCACGTACAGCACTCACCACGTGAAAACCTTTCTTACCACAAGGAAGCAGTCTTACCCTAGTAGTAGAGAGGTAGGCAGAATCTTCAGATAAACCTGCTGTGTCATCAAGCTTGAAAGTCGGACACCGATGGGAACGTTCATAGTCTCCTGCAATGGAAGCCACTTGCTTTGGGCTTCAAAGCTGCCTGAACAGCGCGAGGGGCCAGCTTCTCCTCACTGCAGGATTGTTGCTGTGGGCCAAGGCTGCGTTCTCACAAAGGCAATAATGTACTGGCAATTGGTTTCTAAAAACTCATCCAATTGCACTCCAGATTCAGCTCCATACAAATGAAATGTGACCTAAGTCCTCAGCGTAAGGTCCAGTGTTTCACATCAGCAGAGTTGAGTGTGCAGTGGTAGCCACGAAGCCATACTCTGAAAAGGAGTGCCTTAACTCTGCTATGCCCCTGAGGACACATAGGGCAGTGTATTGTGCACCAGGTTCTCATGATGACCACTGTGTGCTAGAAGAGAGGCCGCTGGCTTCTGAGGAACCCTAGGCGCAGTAGGTGCCCGGGAGCACTCTTCACATTCATAGCAAGGGCAACGTACTCCTTTCTGGGATGCCTAGGTAGAGTGTTCCAATCGTCCTAGAGCCTAGCGAAAGCAGCGCCTGGCAGACTCTCTTTGCAAGTGGATCGTCCTCAGTGACAGAAACAGAACTGCAGTGTTACTGCACAATGTGCTTGTGATTCAGTCGGGGACACAGGATAGCACTCTCACAGAATAGAAAGCTAACCTTTGCATCCAGCCTGAAGACCAGTACATTCTTCACTCTTCACACTGTTAAGTATGTGCAGGAGCATTGATCACCGAGGCCTACCTAAGGTACTGAAATCCTTACCCATTTCATCCTATGCAGAGGTCCCTGTGCCCACAGGAACTCCTTGGAAGAGCCCTGTGGGTCCCGTGTGTTTCCTTGAGGTAGTCAGAAACTACTGAGGATAACCTTATGAGCTCAAGTTTGAAACCGGGCAACCCTGGCAAAACCTTCATTTCGTCCGTGGTAGGCGAGACAGGTGCGGTTTGAAAGCTGCCTGAAAATCACTCCTGCTGCCCATCTTCTCTTTGCTGCCTGACGGCATCACGAAAGAACTTGAGTGTAATCGTATGAGGCATGCTGGTCTCGGTTCCTTGCTGGGAGCTCCTCTAGGAGCACACTGGAGCCTGCTGGCAAAGAACTGGCACCCCTGTGCTCAAGTAAAATGCAGATTTCTCCCAAAGTAAGTTTAGCTATGCCCTAGTGGCGAAGAAGCATGTGTTAAAGGAAGGCTGCAACACTGTTACGTATTTCACAACTCACTGTGCACTCAACTTGGTTGTAACATCTGTGAAAAGGCACTGAATGCCTCCAAATCTTCTGCTGCGTTTGAGTCCCAGGACGCAAATGGGTTCGTTGGCTTTAAGGCTGTGAACGGGCAGCAGTAATGGCAAAGCCCTGCCCGGATCGCTCCAGAGCTCTCGTTTGTACAGCATTCAAACGGCTTCAGGAAGGCCGTTCCAAGCATCCTTACATTCCAGGCTGTCGTAGCCAGGAAGGCATTTGGATTCTTTTGAGAAACACCACTGTGCCTCACAAGTGAAACCTGCGGGCTCCTAAATACGTCTCCCTACGGCAGCCTGAAACTATATGTTTAGTTCCAGTATGAAAAAAACGGACAGCTTTACTTGAGACAATGCTGGACGTCTGGGACCATCCAGATTCACCAAGGCCTAACTTTTGCCCGGCGGGGGAATGCTCTTCTGCACGTATAGCACTCACCACGTGAAAACCTTTCTTAGCACAAGGAAGCCGTCTTACCCTAGTAGTAGAGAGGTAGGCAGAATCTTCAGATAAACCTGCTGTGTCATCAAGCTTGAAAGTCGGACACCGATGGGATCTTTCGTATTCCCCTGCAATGGAAGCTTCTTTCTTTGGGCTTCAAAGCTGCCTGAACAGCGCGAGGGGCCAGCTTCTCTTCACTGCAGGATTGTTGCTGTGGGCCAAGGCTGCGTTCTCACAAAGGCAATAATGTACTGGCAATTGGTTTCTAAAAACTCATCCAACTGCACTCCAGATTCAGCTCCATACAAATGAAATGTGACCTAAGTCCTCAGCGTAAGGTCCAGTGTTTCACATCAGCAGAGTTGAGTGTGCAGTGGTAGCCACGAAGCCATACTCTGAAAAGGAGTGCCTTAACTCTGCTATGCCCCTGAGGACACATAGGGCAGTGTATCGTGCACCAGGTTCTCATGATGACCACTGTGTGCTAGAAGAGAGGCCGCTGGCTTCTGAGGAACCCTAGGCGCAGTAGGTGCCCGGGAGCACTCTTCACATTCATAGCAAGGGCAACGTACTCCTTTCTGGGATGCCTAGGTAGAGTGTTCCAATCGTCATAGAGCCTAGCGAAAGCAGCGCCTGGCAGACTCTCTTTGCAAGTGGATCGTCCTCAGTGACAGAAACAGAACTGCAGTGTTACTGCACAATGTGCTTGTGATTCAGTCTGGGACACAGGATAGCACTCTCACAGAATAGAAAGCTAACCTTTGCATCCAGCCTGAAGACCAGTACATTCTTCACTCTTCACACTGTTAAGTATGTGCAGGAGCCTTGATCACCGAGGCCTACCTAAGGTACTGAAATCCTTACCCATTTCATCCTATGCAGAGGTCCCTGTGCCCACAGGAACTCCTTGGAAGAGCCCTGTGGGTCCCGTGTGTTTCCTTGAGGTAGTCAGAAACTAGTGAGGAACACCTTATGAGCTCAAGTTTGAAACCGGGCAACCCTGGCAAAACCTTCATTTCGTCCGTGGTAGGCGAGACAGGTGCGGTTTGAAAGCTGCCTGAAACTCACTCCTGCGGCCCATCTTCTCTTTGCTGCCTGACGGCATCACGAAAGAACTTGAGTGTAATCGTATGAGGCATGCTGGTCTCGGTTCCTTGCTGCGAGCTCCTCCAGGAGCACACTGGAGCCTGCCGGGAAAGAACTGGCACCCCTGTGCTCAAGTAAAATGCAGATTTCTCCCAAAGTAAGTTTAGCTATGCCCTAGTGGCGAAGAAGCATGTGTTAAAGGAAGGCTGCAACACTGTTACGTATTTCACGACTCATTGTGCACTCACCTTGGGTGTAACATCTGTGAAAGGGCACTGAATGCCGTCCAAATCTTCTGCTGCGTTTGAGTTCCAGGAAAAATGGGTTCGTTGGTTTTAAAGCTGTGAACGTGCAGCTGTAATGGAAAGCCCTGCCCGGATCGCTCGACAGCTCTCGTTTGTACAGCATTCAAAGGGCTTCAGGAACGCCGTTCCAAGCAGCCTTACATTCCATGCTGGCGTAGCCAGGGAGGCATTTGGATTCTTCTGAGAAACACCACTGTGCCTCACAAGTGAAACCTGTGGGCTCCCAAATACGTCTCCCTACGGCAGCCTGAAATTACATGTTTAGTTCCAGTATGAAAACAACGGACAGCTTTAGCTGTGACAATGCTGGACTTCTGGGACCATCCAGATTCACCAAGGCCTAACTGTTGCCCGGCGGGGGAATGCTCTTCTGCACGTACAGCACTCACCACGTGAAAACCTTTCTTACCACAAGGAAGCAGTCTTACCCTAGTAGTAGAGAGGTAGGCAGAATCTTCAGATAAACCTGCTGTGTCATCAAGCTTGAAAGTCGGACACCGATGGGAACGTTCATAGTCTCCTGCAATGGAAGCCACTTGCTTTGGGCTTCAAAGCTGCCTGAACAGCCCTAGGGGCCCTACTTCTCTTCACTGCAGGATGCTCGCTGTGGGCCAAGGCTGCGTTCTCTCAAAGGCAATAATGTACTGGCAATTGGTTTCTAAAAACTCATCCAACTGCACTCCAGATTCAGCTCCATACAAATGAAATGTGACCTAAGTCCTCAGCGTAAGGTCCAGTGTTTCACATCAGCAGAGTTGAGTGTGCAGTGGTAGCCACGAAGCCATACTCTGAAAAGGAGTGCCTTAACTCTGCTATGCCCCTGAGGACACATAGGGCAGTGTATGGTGCACCAGTTTCTCATGATGACCACTGTGTGCTAGAAGAGAGGCCGCTGGCTTCTGAGGAACCCTAGGCGCAGTAGGTGCCCGGGAGCACTCTTCACATTCATAGCAAGGGCAATGTAGTCCTTTCTGGGATGCCTAGGTAGAGTGCTCCAATCGTCACAGAGCCTAGCGAAAGCAGCGCCTGGCAGACTCTCTTTGCAAGTGGATCGTCCTCAGTGACTGAAACAGAACTGCACTGCTACGGCACAATGTGCTTGTGATTCAGTCTGGGACACAGGATAGCTCTCTCACAGAAGCGAAAGCTAACCATTACATCCAGCCTGAAGACCAGTACATTTTACCCACTTCACACTGTTAAGTATGTGCAAGAGCCATGGTCACCGAGACCTACCTAAGGTACTGAAATACCCGCTTCATCCTATGCAGAGGTCCCTGTGCCCACAGGAACTGCATGGAAGAGCCCTGTGGGTCCGTGTGTTTCCTTGAGGTAGTCAGAAACTACTGAGGATAACCTTATGAGCTCAAGTTTGAAACCGGGCAACCCTGGCAAAACCTTCATTTCGTCCGTGGTAGGCGAGACAGGTGCGGTTTGAAAGCTGCCTGAAAATCACTCCTGCTGCCCATCTTCTCTTTGCTGCCTGACGGCATCACGAAAGAACTTGAGTGTAATCGTATGAGGCATGCTGGTCTCGGTTCCTTGCTGGGAGCTCCTCTAGGAGCACACTGGAGCCTGCTGGCAAAGAACTGGCACCCCTGTGCTCAAGTAAAATGCAGATTTCTCCCAAAGTAAGTTTAGCTATGCCCTAGTGGCGAAGAAGCATGTGTTAAAGGAAGGCTGCAACACTGTTACGTATTTCACAACTCACTGTGCACTCAACTTGCTTGTAACATCTGTGAAAAGGCACTGAATGCCTCCAAATCTTCTGCTGCGTTTGAGTCCCAGGACGCAAATGGGTTCGTTGGCTTTAAGGCTGTGAACGGGCAGCAGTAATGGCAAAGCCCTGCCCGGATCGCTCCAGAGCTCTCGTTTGTACAGCATTCAAACGGCTTCAGGAAGCCCGTTCCAAGCATCCTTACATTCCAGGCTGTCGTAGCCAGGAAGGCATTTGGATTCTTTTGAGAAACACCACTGTGCCTCACAAGTGAAACCTGCGGGCTCCTAAATACGTCTCCCTACGGCAGCCTGAAACTATATGTTTAGTTCCAGTATGAAAAAAACGGACAGCTTTACTTGAGACAATGCTGGACGTCTGGGACCATCCAGATTCACCAAGGCCTAACTTTTGCCCGGCGGGGGAATGCTCTTCTGCACGTACAGCACTCACCACGTGAATACCTTTCTTAGCACAAGGAAGCCGTCTTACCCTAGTAGTAGAGAGGTAGGCAGAATCTTCAGATAAACCTGCTGTGTCATCAAGCTTGAAAGTCGGACACCGATGGGAACGTTCATAGTCTCCTGCAATGGAAGCCACTTGCTTTGGGCTTCAAAGCTGCCTGAACAGCCCTAGGGGCCCTACTTCTCTTCACTGCAGGATGCTCGCTGTGGGCCAAGGCTGCGTTCTCTCAAAGGCAATAATGTACTGGCAATTGGTTTCTAAAAACTCATCCAACTGCACTCCAGATTCAGCTCCATACAAATGAAATGTGACCTAAGTCCTCAGCGTAAGGTCCAGTGTTTCACATCAGCAGAGTTGAGTGTGCAGTGGTAGCCACGAAGCCATACTCTGAAAAGGAGTGCCTTAACTCTGCTATGCCCCTGAGGACACATAGGGCAGTGTATGGTGCACCAGTTTCTCATGATGACCACTGTGTGCTAGAAGAGAGGCCGCTGGCTTCTGAGGAACCCTAGGCGCAGTAGGTGCCCGGGAGCACTCTTCACATTCATAGCAAGGGCAATGTAGTCCTTTCTGGGATGCCTAGGTAGAGTGCTCCAATCGTCACAGAGCCTAGCGAAAGCAGCGCCTGGCAGACTCTGTTTGCAAGTGGATCGTCCTCAGTGACTGAAACAGAACTGCACTGCTACGGCACAATGTGCTTGTGATTCAGTCTGGGACACAGGATAGCTCTCTCACAGAAGCGAAAGCTAACCATTACATCCAGCCTGAAGACCAGTACATTTTACCCACTTCACACTGTTAAGTATGTGCAAGAGCCATGGTCACCGAGACCTACCTAAGGTACTGAAATACCCGCTTCATCCTATGCAGAGGTCCCTGTGCCCACAGGAACTGCATGGAAGAGCCCTGTGGGTCCGTGTGTTTCCTTGAGGTAGTCAGAAACTACTGAGGATAACCTTATGAGCTCAAGTTTGAAACCGGGCAACCCTGGCAAAACCTTCATTTCGTCCGTGGTAGGCGAGACAGGTGCGGTTTGAAAGCTGCCTGAAACTCACTCCTGCGGCCCATCTTCTCTTTGCTGCCTGACGGCATCACGAAAGAACTTGAGTGTAATCGTATGAGGCATGCTGGTCTCGGTTCCTTGCTGCGAGCTCCTCCAGGAGCACACTGGAGCCTGCCGGGAAAGAACTGGCACCCCAGTGCTCAAGTAAAATGCAGATTTCTCCCAAAGTAAGTTTAGCTATGCCCTAGTGGCGAAGAAGCATGTGTTAAAGGAAGGCTGCAACACTGTTACGTATTTCACGACTCATTGTGCACTCACCTTGGGTGTAACATCTGTGAAAGGGCACTGAATGCCGTCCAAATCTTCTGCTGCGTTTGAGTTCCAGGAAAAATGGGTTCGTTGGTTTTAAAGCTGTGAACGTGCAGCTGTAATGGAAAGCCCTGCCCGGATCGCTCGACAGCTCTCGTTTGTACAGCATTCAAAGGGCTTCAGGAACGCCGTTCCAAGCAGCCTTACATTCCATGCTGGCGTAGCCAGGGAGGCATTTGGATTCTTCTGAGAAACACCACTGTGCCTCACAAGTGAAACCTGTGGGCTCCCAAATACGTCTCCCTACGGCAGCCTGAAATTACATGTTTAGTTCCAGTATGAAAACAACGGACAGCTTTAGCTGTGACAATGCTGGACTTCTGGGACCATCCAGATTCACCAAGGCCTAACTGTTGCCCGGCGGGGGAATGCTCTTCTGCACGTACAGCACTCACCACGTGAAAACCTTTCTTACCACAAGGAAGCAGTCTTACCCTAGTAGTAGAGAGGTAGGCAGAATCTTCAGATAAACCTGCTGTGTCATCAAGCTTGAAAGTCGGACACCGATGGGAACGTTCATAGTCTCCTGCAATGGAAGCCACTTGCTTTGGGCTTCAAAGCTGCCTGAACAGCCCTAGGGGCCCTACTTCTCTTCACTGCAGGATGCTCGCTGTGGGCCAAGGCTGCGTTCTCTCAAAGGCAATAATGTACTGGCAATTGGTTTCTAAAAACTCATCCAACTGCACTCCAGATTCAGCTCCATACAAATGAAATGTGACCTAAGTCCTCAGCGTAAGGTCCAGTGTTTCACATCAGCAGAGTTGAGTGTGCAGTGGTAGCCACGAAGCCATACTCTGAAAAGGAGTGCCTTAACTCTGCTATGCCCCTGAGGACACATAGGGCAGTGTATGGTGCACCAGTTTCTCATGATGACCACTGTGTGCTAGAAGAGAGGCCGCTGGCTTCTGAGGAACCCTAGGCGCAGTAGGTGCCCGGGAGCACTCTTCACATTCATAGCAAGGGCAATGTAGTCCTTTCTGGGATGCCTAGGTAGAGTGCTCCAATCGTCACAGAGCCTAGCGAAAGCAGCGCCTGGCAGACTCTGTTTGCAAGTGGATCGTCCTCAGTGACTGAAACAGAACTGCACTGCTACGGCACAATGTGCTTGTGATTCAGTCTGGGACACAGGATAGCTCTCTCACAGAAGCGAAAGCTAACCATTACATCCAGCCTGAAGACCAGTACATTTTACCCACTTCACACTGTTAAGTATGTGCAAGAGCCATGGTCACCGAGACCTACCTAAGGTACTGAAATACCCGCTTCATCCTATGCAGAGGTCCCTGTGCCCACAGGAACTGCATGGAAGAGCCCTGTGGGTCCGTGTGTTTCCTTGAGGTAGTCAGAAACTACTGAGGATAACCTTATGAGCTCAAGTTTGAAACCGGGCAACCCTGGCAAAACCTTCATTTCGTCCGTGGTAGGCGAGACAGGTGCGGTTTGAAAGCTGCCTGAAAATCACTCCTGCTGCCCATCTTCTCTTTGCTGCCTGACGGCATCACGAAAGAACTTGAGTGTAATCGTATGAGGCATGCTGGTCTCGGTTCCTTGCTGGGAGCTCCTCTAGGAGCACACTGGAGCCTGCTGGCAAAGAACTGGCACCCCTGTGCTCAAGTAAAATGCAGATTTCTCCCAAAGTAAGTTTAGCTATGCCCTAGTGGCGAAGAAGCATGTGTTAAAGGAAGGCTGCAACACTGTTACGTATTTCACAACTCACTGTGCACTCAACTTGCTTGTAACATCTGTGAAAAGGCACTGAATGCCTCCAAATCTTCTGCTGCGTTTGAGTCCCAGGACGCAAATGGGTTCGTTGGCTTTAAGGCTGTGAACGGGCAGCAGTAATGGCAAAGCCCTGCCCGGATCGCTCCAGAGCTCTCGTTTGGACAGCATTCAAACGGCTTCAGGAAGGCCGTTCCAAGCATCCTTACATTCCAGGCTGTCGTAGCCAGGAAGGCATTTGGATTCTTTTGAGAAACACCACTGTGCCTCACAAGTGAAACCTGCGGGCTCCTAAATACGTCTCCCTACGGCAGCCTGAAACTATATGTTTAGTTCCAGTATGAAAAAAACGGACAGCTTTACTTGAGACAATGCTGGACGTCTGGGACCATCCAGATTCACCAAGGCCTAACTTTTGCCCGGCGGGGGAATGCTCTTCTGCACGTACAGCACTCACCACGTGAAAACCTTTCTTAGCACAAGGAAGCCGTCTTACCCTAGTAGTAGAGAGGTAGGCAGAATCTTCAGATAAACCTGCTGTGTCATCAAGCTTGAAAGTCGGACACCGATGGGATCTTTCGTATTCCCCTGCAATGGAAGCTTCTTTCTTTGGGCTTCAAAGCTGCCTGAACAGCGCGAGGGGCCAGCTTCTCTTCACTGCAGGATTGTTGCTGTGGGCCAAGGCTTCGTTCTCACAAAGGCAATAATGTACTGGCAATTGGTTTCTAAAAACTCATCCAACTGCACTCCAGATTCAGCTCCATACAAATGAAATGTGACCTAAGTCCTCAGCGTAAGGTCCAGTGTTTCACATCAGCAGAGTTGAGTGTGCAGTGGTAGCCACGAAGCCATACTCTGAAAAGGAGTGCCTTAACTCTGCTATGCCCCTGAGGACACATAGGGCAGTGTATCGTGCACCAGTTTCTCATGGTGACCACTGTGTGCTAGAAGAGAGGCCGCTGGCTTCTGAGGAACCCTAGGCGCAGTAGGTGCCCGGGAGCACTCTTCACATTCATAGCAAGGGCAACGTACTCCTTTCTGGGATGCCTAGGTAGAGTGTTCCAATCGTCATAGAGCCTAGCGAAAGCAGCGCCTGGCAGACTCTCTTTCCAAGTGGATCGTCCTCAGTGACAGAAACAGAACTGCAGTGTTACTGCACAATGTGCTTGTGATTCAGTCTGGGACACAGGATAGCACTCTCACAGAATAGAAAGCTAACCTTTGCATCCAGCCTGAAGACCAGTACATTCTTCACTCTTCACACTGTTAAGTATGTGCAGGAGCCTTGATCACCGAGGCCTACCTAAGGTACTGAAATACTTACCCATTTCATCCTATGCAGAGGTCCCTGTGCATACAGGAACTCCTTGGAAGAGCCCTGTGGGTCCCGTGTGTTTCCTTGAGGTAGTCAGAAACTACTGAGGATAACCTTATGAGCTCAAGTTTGAAACCGGGCAACCCTGGCAAAACCTTCATTTCGTCAGTGGTAGGCGAGACAGGTGCAGTTTGAAAGCTGCCTGAAACTCACTCCTGCGGCCCATCTTCTCTTTGCTGCCTGAGGGCATCACGAAAGAACTTGAGTGTAATCGTATGAGGCATGCTGGTCTCGGTTCCTTGCTGCGAGCTCCTCCAGGAGCACACTGGAGCCTGCCGGGAAAGAACTGGCACCCCTGTGCTCAAGTAAAATGCAGATTTCTCCCAAAGTAAGTTTAGCTATGCCCTAGTGGCGAAGAAGCATGTGTTAAAGGAAGGCTGCAACACTGTTACGTATTTCACGACTCATTGTGCACTCACCTTGGGTGTAACATCTGTGAAAGGGCACTGAATGCCGTCCAAATCTTCTGCTGCGTTTGAGTTGCAGGAAAAATGGGTTCGTTGGTTTTAAAGCTGTGAACGTGCAGCTGTAATGGAAAGCCCTGCCCGGATCGCTCGACAGCTCTCGTTTGTACAGCATTCAAAGGGCTTCAGGAACGCCGTTCCAAGCAGCCTTACATTCCATGCTGGCGTAGCCAGGGAGGCATTTGGATTCTTCTGAGAAACACCACTGTGCCTCACAAGTGAAACCTGTGGGCTCCCAAATACGTCTCCCTACGGCAGCCTGAAATTACATGTTTAGTTCCAGTATGAAAACAACGGACAGCTTTAGCTGTGACAATGCTGGACTTCTGGGACCATCCAGATTCACCAAGGCCTAACTGTTGCCCGGCGGGGGAATGCTCTTCTGCACGTACAGCACTCACCACGTGAAAACCTTTCTTACCACAAGGAAGCAGTCTTACCCTAGTAGTAGAGAGGTAGGCAGAATCTTCAGATAAACCTGCTGTGTCATCAAGCTTGAAAGTCGGACACCGATGGGAACGTTCATAGTCTCCTGCAATGGAAGCCACTTGCTTTGGGCTTCAAAGCTGCCTGAACAGCCCTAGGGGCCCTACTTCTCTTCACTGCAGGATGCTCGCTGTGGGCCAAGGCTGCGTTCTCTCAAAGGCAATAATGTACTGGCAATTGGTTTCTAAAAACTCATCCAACTGCACTCCAGATTCAGCTCCATACAAATGAAATGTGACCTAAGTCCTCAGCGTAAGGTCCAGTGTTTCACATCAGCAGAGTTGAGTGTGCAGTGGTAGCCACGAAGCCATACTCTGAAAAGGAGTGCCTTAACTCTGCTATGCCCCTGAGGACACATAGGGCAGTGTATGGTGCACCAGTTTCTCATGATGACCACTGTGTGCTAGAAGAGAGGCCGCTGGCTTCTGAGGAACCCTAGGCGCAGTAGGTGCCCGGGAGCACTCTTCACATTCATAGCAAGGGCAATGTAGTCCTTTCTGGGATGCCTAGGTAGAGTGCTCCAATCGTCACAGAGCCTAGCGAAAGCAGCGCCTGGCAGACTCTGTTTGCAAGTGGATCGTCCTCAGTGACTGAAACAGAACTGCACTGCTACGGCACAATGTGCTTGTGATTCAGTCTGGGACACAGGATAGCTCTCTCACAGAAGCGAAAGCTAACCATTACATCCAGCCTGAAGACCAGTACATTTTACCCACTTCACACTGTTAAGTATGTGCAAGAGCCATGGTCACCGAGACCTACCTAAGGTACTGAAATACCCGCTTCATCCTATGCAGAGGTCCCTGTGCCCACAGGAACTGCATGGAAGAGCCCTGTGGGTCCGTGTGTTTCCTTGAGGTAGTCAGAAACTACTGAGGATAACCTTATGAGCTCAAGTTTGAAACCGGGCAACCCTGGCAAAACCTTCATTTCGTCCGTGGTAGGCGAGACAGGTGCGGTTTGAAAGCTGCCTGAAACTCACTCCTGCGGCCCATCTTCTCTTTGCTGCCTGACGGCATCACGAAAGAACTTGAGTGTAATCGTATGAGGCATGCTGGTCTCGGTTCCTTGCTGCGAGCTCCTCCAGGAGCACACTGGAGCCTGCCGGGAAAGAACTGGCACCCCAGTGCTCAAGTAAAATGCAGATTTCTCCCAAAGTAAGTTTAGCTATGCCCTAGTGGCGAAGAAGCATGTGTTAAAGGAAGGCTGCAACACTGTTACGTATTTCACGACTCATTGTGCACTCACCTTGGGTGTAACATCTGTGAAAGGGCACTGAATGCCGTCCAAATCTTCTGCTGCGTTTGAGTTCCAGGAAAAATGGGTTCGTTGGTTTTAAAGCTGTGAACGTGCAGCTGTAATAAAAAGCCCTGCCCGGATCGCTCGACAGCTCTCGTTTGTACAGCATTCAAAGGGCTTCAGGAACGCCGTTCCAAGCAGCCTTACATTCCATGCTGGCGTAGCCAGGGAGGCATTTGGATTCTTCTGAGAAACACCACTGTGCCTCACAAGTGAAACCTGTGGGCTCCCAAATACGTCTCCCTACGGCAGCCTGAAATTACATGTTTAGTTCCAGTATGAAAACAACGGACAGCTTTAGCTGTGACAATGCTGGACTTCTGGGACCATCCAGATTCACCAAGGCCTAACTGTTGCCCGGCGGGGGAATGCTCTTCTGCACGTACAGCACTCACCACGTGAAAACCTTTCTTACCACAAGGAAGCAGTCTTACCCTAGTAGTAGAGAGGTAGGCAGAATCTTCAGATAAACCTGCTGTGTCATCAAGCTTGAAAGTCGGACACCGATGGGAACGTTCATAGTCTCCTGCAATGGAAGCCACTTGCTTTGGGCTTCAAAGCTGCCTGAACAGCCCTAGGGGCCCTACTTCTCTTCACTGCAGGATGCTCGCTGTGGGCCAAGGCTGCGTTCTCTCAAAGGCAATAATGTACTGGCAATTGGTTTCTAAAAACTCATCCAACTGCACTCCAGATTCAGCTCCATACAAATGAAATGTGACCTAAGTCCTCAGCGTAAGGTCCAGTGTTTCACATCAGCAGAGTTGAGTGTGCAGTGGTAGCCACGAAGCCATACTCTGAAAAGGAGTGCCTTAACTCTGCTATGCCCCTGAGGACACATAGGGCAGTGTATGGTGCACCAGTTTCTCATGATGACCACTGTGTGCTAGAAGAGAGGCCGCTGGCTTCTGAGGAACCCTAGGCGCAGTAGGTGCCCGGGAGCACTCTTCACATTCATAGCAAGGGCAATGTAGTCCTTTCTGGGATGCCTAGGTAGAGTGCTCCAATCGTCACAGAGCCTAGCGAAAGCAGCGCCTGGCAGACTCTGTTTGCAAGTGGATCGTCCTCAGTGACTGAAACAGAACTGCACTGCTACGGCACAATGTGCTTGTGATTCAGTCTGGGACACAGGATAGCTCTCTCACAGAAGCGAAAGCTAACCATTACATCCAGCCTGAAGACCAGTACATTTTACCCACTTCACACTGTTAAGTATGTGCAAGAGCCATGGTCACCGAGACCTACCTAAGGTACTGAAATACCCGCTTCATCCTATGCAGAGGTCCCTGTGCCCACAGGAACTGCATGGAAGAGCCCTGTGGGTCCGTGTGTTTCCTTGAGGTAGTCAGAAACTACTGAGGATAACCTTATGAGCTCAAGTTTGAAACCGGGCAACCCTGGCAAAACCTTCATTTCGTCCGTGGTAGGCGAGACAGGTGCGGTTTGAAAGCTGCCTGAAAATCACTCCTGCTGCCCATCTTCTCTTTGCTGCCTGACGGCATCACGAAAGAACTTGAGTGTAATCGTATGAGGCATGCTGGTCTCGGTTCCTTGCTGGGAGCTCCTCTAGGAGCACACTGGAGCCTGCTGGCAAAGAACTGGCACCCCTGTGCTCAAGTAAAATGCAGATTTCTCCCAAAGTAAGTTTAGCTATGCCCTAGTGGCGAAGAAGCATGTGTTAAAGGAAGGCTGCAACACTGTTACGTATTTCACAACTCACTGTGCACTCAACTTGGTTGTAACATCTGTGAAAAGGCACTGAATGCCTCCAAATCTTCTGCTGCGTTTGAGTCCCAGGACGCAAATGGGTTCGTTGGCTTTAAGGCTGTGAACGGGCAGCAGTAATGGCAAAGCCCTGCCCGGATCGCTCCAGAGCTCTCGTTTGTACAGCATTCAAACGGCTTCAGGAAGGCCGTTCCAAGCATCCTTACATTCCAGGCTGTCGTAGCCAGGAAGGCATTTGGATTCTTTTGAGAAACACCACTGTGCCTCACAAGTGAAACCTGCGGGCTCCTAAATACGTCTCCCTACGGCAGCCTGAAACTATATGTTTAGTTCCAGTATGAAAAAAACGGACAGCTTTACTTGAGACAATGCTGGACGTCTGGGACCATCCAGATTCACCAAGGCCTAACTTTTGCCCGGCGGGGGAATGCTCTTCTGCACGTACAGCACTCACCACGTGAATACCTTTCTTAGCACAAGGAAGCCGTCTTACCCTAGTAGTAGAGAGGTAGGCAGAATCTTCAGATAAACCTGCTGTGTCATCAAGCTTGAAAGTCGGACACCGATGGGAACGTTCATAGTCTCCTGCAATGGAAGCCACTTGCTTTGGGCTTCAAAGCTGCCTGAACAGCCCTAGGGGCCCTACTTCTCTTCACTGCAGGATGCTCGCTGTGGGCCAAGGCTGCGTTCTCTCAAAGGCAATAATGTACTGGCAATTGGTTTCTAAAAACTCATCCAACTGCACTCCAGATTCAGCTCCATACAAATGAAATGTGACCTAAGTCCTCAGCGTAAGGTCCAGTGTTTCACATCAGCAGAGTTGAGTGTGCAGTGGTAGCCACGAAGCCATACTCTGAAAAGGAGTGCCTTAACTCTGCTATGCCCCTGAGGACACATAGGGCAGTGTATGGTGCACCAGTTTCTCATGATGACCACTGTGTGCTAGAAGAGAGGCCGCTGGCTTCTGAGGAACCCTAGGCGCAGTAGGTCCCCGGGAGCACTCTTCACATTCATAGCAAGGGCAATGTAGTCCTTTCTGGGATGCCTAGGTAGAGTGCTCCAATCGTCACAGAGCCTAGCGAAAGCAGCGCCTGGCAGACTCTGTTTGCAAGTGGATCGTCCTCAGTGACTGAAACAGAACTGCACTGCTACGGCACAATGTGCTTGTGATTCAGTCTGGGACACAGGATAGCTCTCTCACAGAAGCGAAAGCTAACCATTACATCCAGCCTGAAGACCAGTACATTTTACCCACTTCACACTGTTAAGTATGTGCAAGAGCCATGGTCACCGAGACCTACCTAAGGTACTGAAATACCCGCTTCATCCTATGCAGAGGTCCCTGTGCCCACAGGAACTGCATGGAAGAGCCCTGTGGGTCCGTGTGTTTCCTTGAGGTAGTCAGAAACTACTGAGGATAACCTTATGAGCTCAAGTTTGAAACCGGGCAACCCTGGCAAAACCTTCATTTCGTCCGTGGTAGGCGAGACAGGTGCGGTTTGAAAGCTGCCTGAAACTCACTCCTGCGGCCCATCTTCTCTTTGCTGCCTGACGGCATCACGAAAGAACTTGAGTGTAATCGTATGAGGCATGCTGGTCTCGGTTCCTTGCTGCGAGCTCCTCCAGGAGCACACTGGAGCCTGCCGGGAAAGAACTGGCACCCCTGTGCTCAAGTAAAATGCAGATTTCTCCCAAAGTAAGTTTAGCTATGCCCTAGTGGCGAAGAAGCATGTGTTAAAGGAAGGCTGCAACACTGTTACGTATTTCACGACTCATTGTGCACTCACCTTGGGTGTAACATCTGTGAAAGGGCACTGAATGCCGTCCAAATCTTCTGCTGCGTTTGAGTTCCAGGAAAAATGGGTTCGTTGGTTTTAAAGCTGTGAACGTGCAGCTGTAATGGAAAGCCCTGCCCGGATCGCTCGACAGCTCTCGTTTGTACAGCATTCAAAGGGCTTCAGGAACGCCGTTCCAAGCAGCCTTACATTCCATGCTGGCGTAGCCAGGGAGGCATTTGGATTCTTCTGAGAAACACCACTGTGCCTCACAAGTGAAACCTGTGGGCTCCCAAATACGTCTCCCTACGGCAGCCTGAAATTACATGTTTAGTTCCAGTATGAAAACAACGGACAGCTTTAGCTGTGACAATGCTGGACTTCTGGGACCATCCAGATTCACCAAGGCCTAACTGTTGCCCGGCGGGGGAATGCTCTTCTGCACGTACAGCACTCACCACGTGAAAACCTTTCTTACCACAAGGAAGCAGTCTTACCCTAGTAGTAGAGAGGTAGGCAGAATCTTCAGATAAACCTGCTGTGTCA
Organism: Balaenoptera physalus; assembly: GCF_965194825.1. NCBI lineage: Eukaryota > Metazoa > Chordata > Mammalia > Artiodactyla > Balaenopteridae > Balaenoptera > Balaenoptera physalus. The sequence continues at coordinate 32,643,146 of NC_138898.1, forward strand.
TCAAGCTTGAAAGTCGGACACCGATGGGAACGTTCATAGTCTCCTGCAATGGAAGCCACTTGCTTTGGGCTTCAAAGCTGCCTGAACAGCCCTAGGGGCCCTACTTCTCTTCACTGCAGGATGCTCGCTGTGGGCCAAGGCTGCGTTCTCTCAAAGGCAATAATGTACTGGCAATTGGTTTCTAAAAACTCATCCAACTGCACTCCAGATTCAGCTCCATACAAATGAAATGTGACCTAAGTCCTCAGCGTAAGGTCCAGTGTTTCACATCAGCAGAGTTGAGTGTGCAGTGGTAGCCACGAAGCCATACTCTGAAAAGGAGTGCCTTAACTCTGCTATGCCCCTGAGGACACATAGGGCAGTGTATGGTGCACCAGTTTCTCATGATGACCACTGTGTGCTAGAAGAGAGGCCGCTGGCTTCTGAGGAACCCTAGGCGCAGTAGGTGCCCGGGAGCACTCTTCACATTCATAGCAAGGGCAATGTAGTCCTTTCTGGGATGCCTAGGTAGAGTGCTCCAATCGTCACAGAGCCTAGCGAAAGCAGCGCCTGGCAGACTCTGTTTGCAAGTGGATCGTCCTCAGTGACTGAAACAGAACTGCACTGCTACGGCACAATGTGCTTGTGATTCAGTCTGGGACACAGGATAGCTCTCTCACAGAAGCGAAAGCTAACCATTACATCCAGCCTGAAGACCAGTACATTTTACCCACTTCACACTGTTAAGTATGTGCAAGAGCCATGGTCACCGAGACCTACCTAAGGTACTGAAATACCCGCTTCATCCTATGCAGAGGTCCCTGTGCCCACAGGAACTGCATGGAAGAGCCCTGTGGGTCCGTGTGTTTCCTTGAGGTAGTCAGAAACTACTGAGGATAACCTTATGAGCTCAAGTTTGAAACCGGGCAACCCTGGCAAAACCTTCATTTCGTCCGTGGTAGGCGAGACAGGTGCGGTTTGAAAGCTGCCTGAAAATCACTCCTGCTGCCCATCTTCTCTTTGCTGCCTGACGGCATCACGAAAGAACTTGAGTGTAATCGTATGAGGCATGCTGGTCTCGGTTCCTTGCTGGGAGCTCCTCTAGGAGCACACTGGAGCCTGCTGGCAAAGAACTGGCACCCCTGTGCTCAAGTAAAATGCAGATTTCTCCCAAAGTAAGTTTAGCTATGCCCTAGTGGCGAAGAAGCATGTGTTAAAGGAAGGCTGCAACACTGTTACGTATTTCACAACTCACTGTGCACTCAACTTGCTTGTAACATCTGTGAAAAGGCACTGAATGCCTCCAAATCTTCTGCTGCGTTTGAGTCCCAGGACGCAAATGGGTTCGTTGGCTTTAAGGCTGTGAACGGGCAGCAGTAATGGCAAAGCCCTGCCCGGATCGCTCCAGAGCTCTCGTTTGGACAGCATTCAAACGGCTTCAGGAAGGCCGTTCCAAGCATCCTTACATTCCAGGCTGTCGTAGCCAGGAAGGCATTTGGATTCTTTTGAGAAACACCACTGTGCCTCACAAGTGAAACCTGCGGGCTCCTAAATACGTCTCCCTACGGCAGCCTGAAACTATATGTTTAGTTCCAGTATGAAAAAAACGGACAGCTTTACTTGAGACAATGCTGGACGTCTGGGACCATCCAGATTCACCAAGGCCTAACTTTTGCCCGGCGGGGGAATGCTCTTCTGCACGTACAGCACTCACCACGTGAATACCTTTCTTAGCACAAGGAAGCCGTCTTACCCTAGTAGTAGAGAGGTAGGCAGAATCTTCAGATAAACCTGCTGTGTCATCAAGCTTGAAAGTCGGACACCGATGGGAACGTTCATAGTCTCCTGCAATGGAAGCCACTTGCTTTGGGCTTCAAAGCTGCCTGAACAGCCCTAGGGGCCCTACTTCTCTTCACTGCAGGATGCTCGCTGTGGGCCAAGGCTGCGTTCTCTCAAAGGCAATAATGTACTGGCAATTGGTTTCTAAAAACTCATCCAACTGCACTCCAGATTCAGCTCCATACAAATGAAATGTGACCTAAGTCCTCAGCGTAAGGTCCAGTGTTTCACATCAGCAGAGTTGAGTGTGCAGTGGTAGCCACGAAGCCATACTCTGAAAAGGAGTGCCTTAACTCTGCTATGCCCCTGAGGACACATAGGGCAGTGTATGGTGCACCAGTTTCTCATGATGACCACTGTGTGCTAGAAGAGAGGCCGCTGGCTTCTGAGGAACCCTAGGCGCAGTAGGTCCCCGGGAGCACTCTTCACATTCATAGCAAGGGCAATGTAGTCCTTTCTGGGATGCCTAGGTAGAGTGCTCCAATCGTCACAGAGCCTAGCGAAAGCAGCGCCTGGCAGACTCTGTTTGCAAGTGGATCGTCCTCAGTGACTGAAACAGAACTGCACTGCTACGGCACAATGTGCTTGTGATTCAGTCTGGGACACAGGATAGCTCTCTCACAGAAGCGAAAGCTAACCATTACATCCAGCCTGAAGACCAGTACATTTTACCCACTTCACACTGTTAAGTATGTGCAAGAGCCATGGTCACCGAGACCTACCTAAGGTACTGAAATACCCGCTTCATCCTATGCAGAGGTCCCTGTGCCCACAGGAACTGCATGGAAGAGCCCTGTGGGTCCGTGTGTTTCCTTGAGGTAGTCAGAAACTACTGAGGATAACCTTATGAGCTCAAGTTTGAAACCGGGCAACCCTGGCAAAACCTTCATTTCGTCCGTGGTAGGCGAGACAGGTGCGGTTTGAAAGCTGCCTGAAACTCACTCCTGCGGCCCATCTTCTCTTTGCTGCCTGACGGCATCACGAAAGAACTTGAGTGTAATCGTATGAGGCATGCTGGTCTCGGTTCCTTGCTGCGAGCTCCTCCAGGAGCACACTGGAGCCTGCCGGGAAAGAACTGGCACCCCTGTGCTCAAGTAAAATGCAGATTTCTCCCAAAGTAAGTTTAGCTATGCCCTAGTGGCGAAGAAGCATGTGTTAAAGGAAGGCTGCAACACTGTTACGTATTTCACGACTCATTGTGCACTCACCTTGGGTGTAACATCTGTGAAAGGGCACTGAATGCCGTCCAAATCTTCTGCTGCGTTTGAGTTCCAGGAAAAATGGGTTCGTTGGTTTTAAAGCTGTGAACGTGCAGCTGTAATGGAAAGCCCTGCCCGGATCGCTCGACAGCTCTCGTTTGTACAGCATTCAAAGGGCTTCAGGAACGCCGTTCCAAGCAGCCTTACATTCCATGCTGGCGTAGCCAGGGAGGCATTTGGATTCTTCTGAGAAACACCACTGTGCCTCACAAGTGAAACCTGTGGGCTCCCAAATACGTCTCCCTACGGCAGCCTGAAATTACATGTTTAGTTCCAGTATGAAAACAACGGACAGCTTTAGCTGTGACAATGCTGGACTTCTGGGACCATCCAGATTCACCAAGGCCTAACTGTTGCCCGGCGGGGGAATGCTCTTCTGCACGTACAGCACTCACCACGTGAAAACCTTTCTTACCACAAGGAAGCAGTCTTACCCTAGTAGTAGAGAGGTAGGCAGAATCTTCAGATAAACCTGCTGTGTCATCAAGCTTGAAAGTCGGACACCGATGGGAACGTTCATAGTCTCCTGCAATGGAAGCCACTTGCTTTGGGCTTCAAAGCTGCCTGAACAGCCCTAGGGGCCCTACTTCTCTTCACTGCAGGATGCTCGCTGTGGGCCAAGGCTGCGTTCTCTCAAAGGCAATAATGTACTGGCAATTGGTTTCTAAAAACTCATCCAACTGCACTCCAGATTCAGCTCCATACAAATGAAATGTGACCTAAGTCCTCAGCGTAAGGTCCAGTGTTTCACATCAGCAGAGTTGAGTGTGCAGTGGTAGCCACGAAGCCATACTCTGAAAAGGAGTGCCTTAACTCTGCTATGCCCCTGAGGACACATAGGGCAGTGTATGGTGCACCAGTTTCTCATGATGACCACTGTGTGCTAGAAGAGAGGCCGCTGGCTTCTGAGGAACCCTAGGCGCAGTAGGTGCCCGGGAGCACTCTTCACATTCATAGCAAGGGCAATGTAGTCCTTTCTGGGATGCCTAGGTAGAGTGCTCCAATCGTCACAGAGCCTAGCGAAAGCAGCGCCTGGCAGACTCTGTTTGCAAGTGGATCGTCCTCAGTGACTGAAACAGAACTGCACTGCTACGGCACAATGTGCTTGTGATTCAGTCTGGGACACAGGATAGCTCTCTCACAGAAGCGAAAGCTAACCATTACATCCAGCCTGAAGACCAGTACATTTTACCCACTTCACACTGTTAAGTATGTGCAAGAGCCATGGTCACCGAGACCTACCTAAGGTACTGAAATACCCGCTTCATCCTATGCAGAGGTCCCTGTGCCCACAGGAACTGCATGGAAGAGCCCTGTGGGTCCGTGTGTTTCCTTGAGGTAGTCAGAAACTACTGAGGATAACCTTATGAGCTCAAGTTTGAAACCGGGCAACCCTGGCAAAACCTTCATTTCGTCCGTGGTAGGCGAGACAGGTGCGGTTTGAAAGCTGCCTGAAAATCACTCCTGCTGCCCATCTTCTCTTTGCTGCCTGACGGCATCACGAAAGAACTTGAGTGTAATCGTATGAGGCATGCTGGTCTCGGTTCCTTGCTGGGAGCTCCTCTAGGAGCACACTGGAGCCTGCTGGCAAAGAACTGGCACCCCTGTGCTCAAGTAAAATGCAGATTTCTCCCAAAGTAAGTTTAGCTATGCCCTAGTGGCGAAGAAGCATGTGTTAAAGGAAGGCTGCAACACTGTTACGTATTTCACAACTCACTGTGCACTCAACTTGCTTGTAACATCTGTGAAAAGGCACTGAATGCCTCCAAATCTTCTGCTGCGTTTGAGTCCCAGGACGCAAATGGGTTCGTTGGCTTTAAGGCTGTGAACGGGCAGCAGTAATGGCAAAGCCCTGCCCGGATCGCTCCAGAGCTCTCGTTTGGACAGCATTCAAACGGCTTCAGGAAGGCCGTTCCAAGCATCCTTACATTCCAGGCTGTCGTAGCCAGGAAGGCATTTGGATTCTTTTGAGAAACACCACTGTGCCTCACAAGTGAAACCTGCGGGCTCCTAAATACGTCTCCCTACGGCAGCCTGAAACTATATGTTTAGTTCCAGTATGAAAAAAACGGACAGCTTTACTTGAGACAATGCTGGACGTCTGGGACCATCCAGATTCACCAAGGCCTAACTTTTGCCCGGCGGGGGAATGCTCTTCTGCACGTACAGCACTCACCACGTGAATACCTTTCTTAGCACAAGGAAGCCGTCTTACCCTAGTAGTAGAGAGGTAGGCAGAATCTTCAGATAAACCTGCTGTGTCATCAAGCTTGAAAGTCGGACACCGATGGGATCTTTCGTATTCCCCTGCAATGGAAGCTTCTTTCTTTGGGCTTCAAAGCTGCCTGAACAGCGCGAGGGGCCAGCTTCTCTTCACTGCAGGATTGTCGCTGTGGGCCAAGGCTGCGTTGTCTCAATGGCAATAATGTGCTAGCAATTGCTTTCTAGTAACTCATCCAACTGCACTCCAGATTCAGCTCCATTCAAATGAAAGGTGACCTAGGTCCTCAGGGTAAGGTCCAGTGTTTCACATCAGCAGAGTTGACTGTGCAGTGGTAGCCACGAAGCCATACTCTGAAAAGGAGTGCCTTAACTCTGCTGTGAGCCTGAGGACACATAGGGCAGTGTATCGTGCACCAGGTTCTCATGATGACCACTGTGTGCTAGAAGAGAGGCCGCTGGCTTCTGAGGAACCCTAGGCGCAGTAGGTGCCCGGGAGCACTCTTCACATTCATAGCAAGGGCAACGTACTCCTTTCTGGGATGCCTAGGTAGAGTGTTCCAATCGTCATAGAGCCTAGCGAAAGCAGCGCCTGGCAGACTCTCTTTGCAAGTGGATCGTTCTCAGTGACAGAAACAGAACTGCAGTGTTACTGCACAATGTGCTTGTGATTCAGTCTGGGACACAGGATAGCACTCTCACAGAATAGAAAGCTAACCTTTGCATCCAGCCTGAAGACCAGTACATTCTTCACTCTTCACACTGTTAAGTATGTGCAGGAGCCTTGATCACCGAGGCCTACCTAAGGTACTGAAATACTTACCCATTTCATCCTATGCAGAGGTCCCTGTGCCCACAGGAACTCCTTGGAAGAGCCCTGTGGGTCCCGTGTGTTTCCTTGAGGTAGTCAGAAACTACTGAGGATAACCTTATGAGCTCAAGTTTGAAACCGGGCAACCCTGGCAAAACCTTCATTTCGTCCGTGGTAGGCGAGACAGGTGCGGTTTGAAAGCTGCCTGAAACTCACTCCTGCGGCCCATCTTCTCTTTGCTGCCTGATGGCATCACGAAAGAACTTGAGTGTAATCGTATGAGGCATGCTGGTCTCGGTTCCTTGCTGCGAGCTCCTCCAGGAGCACACTGGAGCCTGCCGGGAAAGAACTGGCACCCCGGTGCTCAAGTGAAATGCAGATTTCTCCCAAAGTAAGTTTAGCTATGCCCTAGTGGCGAAGAAGCATGTGTTAAAGGAAGGCTGCCACACTGTTACGTATTTCACGACTCATTGTGCACTCACCTTGGGTGTAACATCTGTGAAAGGGCACTGAATGCCGTCCAAATCTTCTGCTGCGTTTGAGTTGCAGGAAAAATGGGTTCGTTGGTTTTAAAGCTGTGAACGTGCAGCTGTAATGGAAAGCCCTTCCCGGATCGCTCGACAGCTCTCGTTTGTACAGCATTCAAAGGGCTTCAGGAACGCCGTTCCAAGCAGCCTTACATTCCATGCTGGCGTAGCCAGGGAGGCATTTGGATTCTTCTGAGAAACACCACTGTGCCTCACAAGTGAAACCTGTGGGCTCCCAAATACGTCTCCCTACGGCAGCCTGAAATTACATGTTTAGTTCCAGTATGAAAACAACGGACAGCTTTAGCTGTGACAATGCTGGACTTCTGGGACCATCCAGATTCACCAAGGCCTAACTGTTGCCCGGCGGGGGAATGCTCTTCTGCACGTACAGCACTCACCACGTGAAAACCTTTCTTACCACAAGGAAGCAGTCTTACCCTAGTAGTAGAGAGGTAGGCAGAATCTTCAGATAAACCTGCTGTGTCATCAAGCTTGAAAGTCGGACACCGATGGGAACGTTCATAGTCTCCTGCAATGGAAGCCACTTGCTTTGGGCTTCAAAGCTGCCTGAACAGCCCTAGGGGCCCTACTTCTCTTCACTGCAGGATGCTCGCTGTGGGCCAAGGCTGCGTTCTCTCAAAGGCAATAATGTACTGGCAATTGGTTTCTAAAAACTCATCCAACTGCACTCCAGATTCAGCTCCATACAAATGAAATGTGACCTAAGTCCTCAGCGTAAGGTCCAGTGTTTCACATCAGCAGAGTTGAGTGTGCAGTGGTAGCCACGAAGCCATACTCTGAAAAGGAGTGCCTTAACTCTGCTATGCCCCTGAGGACACATAGGGCAGTGTATGGTGCACCAGTTTCTCATGATGACCACTGTGTGCTAGAAGAGAGGCCGCTGGCTTCTGAGGAACCCTAGGCGCAGTAGGTGCCCGGGAGCACTCTTCACATTCATAGCAAGGGCAATGTAGTCCTTTCTGGGATGCCTAGGTAGAGTGCTCCAATCGTCACAGAGCCTAGCGAAAGCAGCGCCTGGCAGACTCTGTTTGCAAGTGGATCGTCCTCAGTGACTGAAACAGAACTGCACTGCTACGGCACAATGTGCTTGTGATTCAGTCTGGGACACAGGATAGCTCTCTCACAGAAGCGAAAGCTAACCATTACATCCAGCCTGAAGACCAGTACATTTTACCCACTTCACACTGTTAAGTATGTGCAAGAGCCATGGTCACCGAGACCTACCTAAGGTACTGAAATACCCGCTTCATCCTATGCAGAGGTCCCTGTGCCCACAGGAACTGCATGGAAGAGCCCTGTGGGTCCGTGTGTTTCCTTGAGGTAGTCAGAAACTACTGAGGATAACCTTATGAGCTCAAGTTTGAAACCGGGCAACCCTGGCAAAACCTTCATTTCGTCCGTGGTAGGCGAGACAGGTGCGGTTTGAAAGCTGCCTGAAAATCACTCCTGCTGCCCATCTTCTCTTTGCTGCCTGACGGCATCACGAAAGAACTTGAGTGTAATCGTATGAGGCATGCTGGTCTCGGTTCCTTGCTGGGAGCTCCTCTAGGAGCACACTGGAGCCTGCTGGCAAAGAACTGGCACCCCTGTGCTCAAGTAAAATGCAGATTTCTCCCAAAGTAAGTTTAGCTATGCCCTAGTGGCGAAGAAGCATGTGTTAAAGGAAGGCTGCAACACTGTTACGTATTTCACAACTCACAGTGCACTCAACTTGGTTGTAACATCTGTGAAAAGGCACTGAATGCCTCCAAATCTTCTGCTGCGTTTGAGTCCCAGGACGCAAATGGGTTCGTTGGCTTTAAGGCTGTGAACGGGCAGCAGTAATGGCAAAGCCCTGCCCGGATCGCTCCAGAGCTCTCGTTTGTACAGCATTCAAACGGCTTCAGGAAGGCCGTTCCAAGCATCCTTACATTCCAGGCTGTCGTAGCCAGGAAGGCATTTGGATTCTTTTGAGAAACACCACTGTGCCTCACAAGTGAAACCTGCGGGCTCCTAAATACGTCTCCCTACGGCAGCCTGAAACTATATGTTTAGTTCCAGTATGAAAAAAACGGACAGCTTTACTTGAGACAATGCTGGACGTCTGGGACCATCCAGATTCACCAAGGCCTAACTTTTGCCCGGCGGGGGAATGCTCTTCTGCACGTACAGCACTCACCACGTGAAAACCTTTCTTAGCACAAGGAAGCCGTCTTACCCTAGTAGTAGAGAGGTAGGCAGAATCTTCAGATAAACCTGCTGTGTCATCAAGCTTGAAAGTCGGACAGCGATGGGATCTTTCGTATTCCCCTGCAATGGAAGCTTCTTTCTTTGGGCTTCAAAGCTGCCTGAACAGCGCGAGGGGCCAGCTTCTCTTCACTGCAGGATTGTCGCTGTGGGCCAAGGCTGCGTTGTCTCAATGGCAATAATGTGCTAGCAATTGCTTTCTAGTAACTCATCCAACTGCACTCCAGATTCAGCTCCATTCAAATGAAAGGTGACCTAGGTCCTCAGGGTAAGGTCCAGTGTTTCACATCAGCAGAGTTGAGTGTGCAGTGGTAGCCACGAAGCCATACTCTGAAAAGGAGTGCCTTAACTCTGCTGTGAGCCTGAGGACACATAGGGCAGTGTATCGTGCACCAGTTTCTCATGATGACCACTGTGTGCTAGAAGAGAGGCCGCTGGCTTCTGAGGAACCCTAGGGGCAGTAGGTGCCCGGGAGCACTCTTCACATTCATAGCAAGGGCAACGTACTCCTTTCTGGGATGCCTAGGTAGAGTGTTCCAATCGTCATAGAGCCTAGCGAAAGCAGCGCCTGGCAGACTCTCTTTGCAAGTGGTTCGTCCTCAGTGACAGAAACAGAACTGCAGTGTCACTGCACAATGTGCTTGTGATTCAGTCTGGGACACAGGATAGCACTCTCACAGAATAGAAAGCTAACCTTTGCATCCAGCCTGAAGACCAGTACATTCTTCACTCTTCACACTGTTAAGTATGTACAGGAGCCTTGATCACCGAGGCCTACCTAAGGTACTGAAATCCTTACCCATTTCATCCTATGCAGAGGTCCCTGTGCCCACAGGAACTCCTTGGAAGAGCCCTGTGGGTCCCGTGTGTTTCCTTGAGGTAGTCAGAAACTACTGAGGATAACCTTATGAGCTCAAGTTTGAAACCGGGCAACCCTGGCAAAACCTTCATTTCGTCCGTGGTAGGCGAGACAGGTGCGGTTTGAAAGCTGCCTGAAACTCACTCCTGCGGCCCACCTTCTCTTTGCTGCCTGACGGCATCACGAAAGAACTTGAGTGTAATCGTATCAGGCCTGCTGGTCTCGGTTCCTTGCTGGGAGCTCCTCCAGGAGCACACTGGAGCCTGCCGGGAAAGAACTGGCACCCCTGTGCTCAAGTAAAATGCAGATTTCTCCCAAAGTAAGTTTAGCTATGCCCTAGTGGCGAAGAAGCATGTGTTAAAGGAAGGCTGCAACACTGTTACGTATTTCACGACTCATTGTGCACTCACCTTGGGTGTAACATCTGTGAAAGGGCACTGAATGCCGTCCAAATCTTCTGCTGCGTTTGAGTTCCAGGAAAAATGGGTTCGTTGGTTTTAAAGCTGTGAACGTGCAGCTGTAATGGAAAGCCCTGCCCGGATCGCTCGACAGCTCTCGTTTGTACAGCATTCAAAGGGCTTCAGGTACGCCGTTCCAAGCAGCCTTACATTCCATGCTGGCGTAGCCAGGGAGGCATTTGGATTCTTCTGAGAAACACCACTGTGCCTCACAAGTGAAACCTGTGGGCTCCCAAATACGTCTCCCTACGGCAGCCTGAAATTACATGTTTAGTTCCAGTATGAAAACAACGGACAGCTTTAGCTGTGACAATGCTGGACTTCTGGGACCATCCAGATTCACCAAGGCCTAACTGTTGCCCGGCGGGGGAATGCTCTTCTGCACGTACAGCACTCACCACGTGAAAACCTTTCTTACCACAAAGAAGCAGTCTTATCCTAGTAGTAGAGAGGTAGGCAGAATCTTCAGATAAACCTGCTGTGTCATCAAGCTTGAAAGTCGGACACCGATGGGAACTTTCATAGTCTCCTGCAATGGAAGCCACTTGCTTTGGGCTTCAAAGCTGCCTGAACAGCCCTAGGGGCCCTACTTCTCTTCACTGCAGGATGCTCGCTGTGGGCCAAGGCTGCGTTCTCTCAAAGGCAATAATGTACTGGCAATTGGTTTCTAAAAACTCATCCAACTGCACTGCAGATTCAGCTCCATACAAATGAAATGTGACCTATGTCCTCAGCGTAAGGTCCAGTGTTTCACATCAGCAGAGTTGAGTGAGCAGTGGTAGCCACTGAGCCGTACTCTGAAAAGGAGTGCCTTAACTCTGCTGTGAGCCTGAGGACACATAGGGCAGTGTATCGTGCACCAGTTTCTCATGATGACCACTGTGTGCTAGAAGAGAGGCCGCTGGCTTCTGAGGAACCCTAGGCGCAGTAGGTGCCGGGGAGCACTCTTCACATTCATAGCAAGGGCAACGTACTCCTTTCTGGGATGCCTAGGTAGAGTGTTCCAATCGTCATAGAGCCTAGCGAAAGCAGCGCCTGGCAGACTCTCTTTGCAAGTGGATCGTCCTCAGTGACAGAAACAGAACTGCAGTGTTACTGCACAATGTGCTTGTGATTCAGTCTGGGACACAGGATAGCACTCTCACAGAATAGAAAGCTAACCTTTGCATCCAGCCTGAAGACCAGTACATTCTTCACACTTCACACTGTTAAGTATGTGCAGGAGCCTTGATCACCGAGGCCTACCTAAGGTACTGAAATACTTACCCATTTCATACTATGCAGAGGTCCCTGTACCCACAGGAACTCCATGGAAGAGCGCTGTGGGTCCCGTGTGTTTCCTTGAGGTAGTCAGAAAACTGAGGATAACCTTATGAGCTCAAGTTTGAAACCGGGCAACCCTGGCAAAACCTTCATTTCGTCCGTGGTAGGCGAGACAGGTGCGTTTTGAAAGCTGCCTGAAACTCACTCCTGCTGCCCATCTTCTCTTTGCTGCCTGACGGCATCACGAAAGAACTTGAGTTTAATCGTATGAGGCATGCTGGTCTCGGTTCCTTGCTGGGAGCCTCTCCAGGAGCACACTGGAGCATGCCGGGAAAGAACTGGCACCCCTGTGCTCAAGTAAAATGCAGATTTCTCCCAAAGTAAGTTTAGCTATGCCCTAGTGGCGAAGAAGCATGTGTTAAAGGAAGGCTGCAACACTGTTACGTATTTCACGACTCATTGTGCACTCACCTTGGGTGTAACATCTGTGAAAGGGCACTGAATGCCGTCCAAATCTTCTGCTGCGTTTGAGTTGCAGGAAAAATGGGTTCGTTGGTTTTAAAGCTGTGAACGTGCAGCTGTAATGGAAAGCCCTGCCCGGATCGCTCGACAGCTCTCGTTTGTACAGCATTCAAAGGGCTTCAGGAACGCCGTTCCAAGCAGCCTTACATTCCATGCTGGCGTAGCCAGGGAGGCATTTGGATTCTTCTGAGAAACACCACTGTGCCTCACAAGTGAAACCTGTGGGCTCCCAAATACGTCTCCCTACGGCAGCCTGAAATTACATGTTTAGTTCCAGTATGAAAACAACGGACAGCTTTAGCTGTGACAATGCTGGACTTCTGGGACCATCCAGATTCACCAAGGCCTAACTGTTGCCCGGCGGGGGAATGCTCTTCTGCACGTACAGCACTCACCACGTGAAAACCTTTCTTACCACAAGGAAGCAGTCTTACCCTAGTAGTAGAGAGGTAGGCAGAATCTTCAGATAAACCTGCTGTGTCATCAAGCTTGAAAGTCGGACACCGATGGGAACGTTCATAGTCTCCTGCAATGGAAGCCACTTGCTTTGGGCTTCAAAGCTGCCTGAACAGCCCTAGGGGCCCTACTTCTCTTCACTGCAGGATGCTCGCTGTGGGCCAAGGCTGCGTTCTCTCAAAGGCAATAATGTACTGGCAATTGGTTTCTAAAAACTCATCCAACTGCACTCCAGATTCAGCTCCATACAAATGAAATGTGACCTAAGTCCTCAGCGTAAGGTCCAGTGTTTCACATCAGCAGAGTTGAGTGTGCAGTGGTAGCCACGAAGCCATACTCTGAAAAGGAGTGCCTTAACTCTGCTATGCCCCTGAGGACACATAGGGCAGTGTATGGTGCACAAGTTTCTCATGATGACCACTGTGTGCTAGAAGAGAGGCCGCTGGCTTCTGAGGAACCCTAGGCGCAGTAGGTGCCCGGGAGCACTCTTCACATTCATAGCAAGGGCAATGTAGTCCTTTCTGGGATGCCTAGGTAGAGTGCTCCAATCGTCACAGAGCCTAGCGAAAGCAGCGCCTGGCAGACTCTGTTTGCAAGTGGATCGTCCTCAGTGACTGAAACAGAACTGCACTGCTACGGCACAATGTGCTTGTGATTCAGTCTGGGACACAGGATAGCTCTCTCACAGAAGCGAAAGCTAACCATTACATCCAGCCTGAAGACCAGTACATTTTTCCCACTTCACACTGTTAAGTATGTGCAAGAGCCATGGTCACCGAGACCTACCTAAGGTACTGAAATATTTACCCGCTTCATCCTATGCAGAGGTCCCTGTGCCCACAGGAACTGCATGGAAGAGCCCTGTGGGTCCGTGTGTTTCCTTGAGGTAGTCAGAAACTACTGAGGATAACCTTATGAGCTCAAGTTTGAAACCGGGCAACCCTGGCAAAACCTTCATTTCGTCCGTGGTAGGCGAGACAGGCGCAGTTTGAAAGCTGCCTGAAAATCACTCCTGCTGCCCATCTTCTCTTTGCTGCCTGACTGCATCACGAAAGAACTTGAGTCTAATCGTATGAGGCATGCTGGTCTCGGTTCCTTGCTGGGAGCTCCTCTAGGAGCACACTGGAGCCTGCTGGCAAAGAACTGGCACCCCTGTGCTCAAGTAAAATGCAGATTTCTCCCAAAGTAAGTTTAGCTATGCCCTAGTGGCGAAGAAGCATGTGTTAAAGGAAGGCTGCAACACTGTTACGTATTTCACAACTCACTGTGCACTCAACTTGGTTGTAACATCTGTGAAAAGGCACTGAATGCCTCCAAATCTTCTGCTGCGTTTGAGTCCCAGGACGCAAATGGGTTCGTTGGCTTTAAGGCTGTGAACGGGCAGCAGTAATGGCAAAGCCCTGCCCGGATCGCTCCAGAGCTCTCGTTTGTACAGCATTCAAACGGCTTCAGGAAGGCCGTTCCAAGCATCCTTACATTCCAGGCTGTCGTAGCCAGGAAGGCATTTGGATTCTTTTGAGAAACACCACTGTGCCTCACAAGTGAAACCTGCAGGCTCCTAAATACGTCTCCCTACGGCAGCCTGAAACTATATGTTTAGTTCCAGTATGAAAAAAACGGACAGCTTTACTTGAGACAATGCTGGACGTCTGGGACCATCCAGATTCACCAAGGCCTAACTTTTGCCCGGCGGGGGAATGCTCTTCTGCACGTACAGCACTCACCACGTGAAAACCTTTCTTAGCACAAGGAAGCCGTCTTACCCTAGTAGTAGAGAGGTAGGCAGAATCTTCAGATAAACCTGCTGTGTCATCAAGCTTGAAAGTCGGACACCGATGGGATCTTTCGTATTCCCCTGCAATGGAAGCTTCTTTCTTTGGGCTTCAAAGCTGCCTGAACAGCGCGAGGGGCCAGCTTCTCTTCACTGCAGGATTGTCGCTGTGGGCCAAGGCTGCGTTGTCTCAATGGCAATAATGTGCTAGCAATTGCTTTCTAGTAACTCATCCAACTGCACTCCAGATTCAGCTCCATTCAAATGAAAGGTGACCTAGGTCCTCAGGGTAAGGTCCAGTGTTTCACATCAGCAGAGTTGAGTGTGCAGTGGTAGCCACGAAGCCATACTCTGAAAAGGAGTGCCTTAACTCTGCTGTGAGCCTGAGGACACATAGGGCAGTGTATCGTGCACCAGTTTCTCATGATGACCACTGTGTGCTAGAAGAGAGGCCGCTGGCTTCTGAGGAACCCTAGGGGCAGTAGGTGCCCGGGAGCACTCTTCACATTCATAGCAAGGGCAACGTACTCCTTTCTGGGATGCCTAGGTAGAGTGTTCCAATCGTCATAGAGCCTAGCGAAAGCAGCGCCTGGCAGACTCTCTTTGCAAGTGGTTCGTCCTCAGTGACAGAAACAGAACTGCAGTGTCACTGCACAATGTGCTTGTGATTCAGTCTGGGACACAGGATAGCACTCTCACAGAATAGAAAGCTAACCTTTGCATCCAGCCTGAAGACCAGTACATTCTTCACTCTTCACACTGTTAAGTATGTACAGGAGCCTTGATCACCGAGGCCTACCTAAGGTACTGAAATCCTTACCCATTTCATCCTATGCAGAGGTCCCTGTGCCCACAGGAACTCCTTGGAAGAGCCCTGTGGGTCCCGTGTGTTTCCTTGAGGTAGTCAGAAACTACTGAGGATAACCTTATGAGCTCAAGTTTGAAACCGGGCAACCCTGGCAAAACCTTCATTTCGTCCGTGGTAGGCGAGACAGGTGCGGTTTGAAAGCTGCCTGAAACTCACTCCTGCGGCCCACCTTCTCTTTGCTGCCTGACGGCATCACGAAAGAACTTGAGTGTAATCGTATCAGGCCTGCTGGTCTCGGTTCCTTGCTGGGAGCTCCTCCAGGAGCACACTGGAGCCTGCCGGGAAAGAACTGGCACCCCTGTGCTCAAGTAAAATGCAGATTTCTCCCAAAGTAAGTTTAGCTATGCCCTAGTGGCGAAGAAGCATGTGTTAAAGGAAGGCTGCAACACTGTTACGTATTTCACGACTCATTGTGCACTCACCTTGGGTGTAACATCTGTGAAAGGGCACTGAATGCCGTCCAAATCTTCTGCTGCGTTTGAGTTCCAGGAAAAATGGGTTCGTTGGTTTTAAAGCTGTGAACGTGCAGCTGTAATGGAAAGCCCTGCCCGGATCGCTCGACAGCTCTCGTTTGTACAGCATTCAAAGGGCTTCAGGTACGCCGTTCCAAGCAGCCTTACATTCCATGCTGGCGTAGCCAGGGAGGCATTTGGATTCTTCTGAGAAACACCACTGTGCCTCACAAGTGAAACCTGTGGGCTCCCAAATACGTCTCCCTACGGCAGCCTGAAATTACATGTTTAGTTCCAGTATGAAAACAACGGACAGCTTTAGCTGTGACAATGCTGGACTTCTGGGACCATCCAGATTCACCAAGGCCTAACTGTTGCCCGGCGGGGGAATGCTCTTCTGCACGTACAGCACTCACCACGTGAAAACCTTTCTTACCACAAAGAAGCAGTCTTACCCTAGTAGTAGAGAGGTAGGCAGAATCTTCAGATAAACCTGCTGTGTCATCAAGCTTGAAAGTCGGACACCGATGGGAACTTTCATAGTCTCCTGCAATGGAAGCCACTTGCTTTGGGCTTCAAAGCTGCCTGAACAGCCCTAGGGGCCCTACTTCTCTTCACTGCAGGATGCTCGCTGTGGGCCAAGGCTGCGTTCTCTCAAAGGCAATAATGTACTGGCAATTGGTTTCTAAAAACTCATCCAACTGCACTCCAGATTCAGCTCCATACAAATGAAATGTGACCTATGTCCTCAGCGTAAGGTCCAGTGTTTCACATCAGCAGAGTTGAGTGAGCAGTGGTAGCCACTGAGCCGTACTCTGAAAAGGAGTGCCTTAACTCTGCTGTGAGCCTGAGGACACATAGGGCAGTGTATCGTGCACCAGTTTCTCATGATGACCACTGTGTGCTAGAAGAGAGGCCGCTGGCTTCTGAGGAACCCTAGGCGCAGTAGGTGCCCGGGAGCACTCTTCACATTCATAGCAAGGGCAACGTACTCCTTTCTGGGATGCCTAGGTAGAGTGTTCCAATCGTCATAGAGCCTAGCGAAAGCAGCGCCTGGCAGACTCTCTTTGCAAGTGGATCGTCCTCAGTGACAGAAACAGAACTGCAGTGTTACTGCACAATGTGCTTGTGATTCAGTCTGGGACACAGGATAGCACTCTCACAGAATAGAAAGCTAACCTTTGCATCCAGCCTGAAGACCAGTACATTCTTCACACTTCACACTGTTAAGTATGTGCAGGAGCCTTGATCACCGAGGCCTACCTAAGGTACTGAAATACTTACCCATTTCATCCTATGCAGAGGTCCCTGTACCCACAGGAACTCCATGGAAGAGCGCTGTGGGTCCCGTGTGTTTCCTTGAGGTAGTCAGAAAACTGAGGATAACCTTATGAGCTCAAGTTTGAAACCGGGCAACCCTGGCAAAACCTTCATTTCGTCCGTGGTAGGCGAGACAGGTGCGTTTTGAAAGCTGCCTGAAACTCACTCCTGCTGCCCATCTTCTCTTTGCTGCCTGACGGCATCACGAAAGAACTTGAGTTTAATCGTATGAGGCATGCTGGTCTCGGTTCCTTGCTGGGAGCCTCTCCAGGAGCACACTGGAGCATGCCGGGAAAGAACTGGCACCCCTGTGCTCAAGTAAAATGCAGATTTCTCCCAAAGTAAGTTTAGCTATGCCCTAGTGGCGAAGAAGCATGTGTTAAAGGAAGGCTGCAACACTGTTACGTATTTCACGACTCATTGTGCCCTCACCTTGGGTGTAACATCTGTGAAAGGGCACTG
The DNA here is from genome assembly GCF_965194825.1 of Balaenoptera physalus. Taxonomy (NCBI): domain Eukaryota; kingdom Metazoa; phylum Chordata; class Mammalia; order Artiodactyla; family Balaenopteridae; genus Balaenoptera; species Balaenoptera physalus. The sequence goes on from NC_138898.1 coordinate 32,660,462, forward strand.
AATGCCGTCCAAATCTTCTGCTGCGTTTGAGTTCCAGGAAAAATGGGTTCGTTGGTTTTAAAGCTGTGAACGTGCAGCTGTAATGGAAAGCCCTGCCCGGATCGCTCGACAGCTCTCGTTTGTACAGCATTCAAAGGGCTTCAGGAACGCCGTTCCAAGCAGCCTTACATTCCATGCTGGCGTAGCCAGGGAGGCATTTGGATTCTTCTGAGAAACACCACTGTGCCTCACAAGTGAAACCTGTGGGCTCCCAAATACGTCTCCCTACGGCAGCCTGAAATTACATGTTTAGTTCCAGTATGAAAACAACGGACAGCTTTAGCTGTGACAATGCTGGACTTCTGGGACCATCCAGATTCACCAAGGCCTAACTGTTGCCCGGCGGGGGAATGCTCTTCTGCACGTACAGCACTCACCACGTGAAAACCTTTCTTACCACAAGGAAGCAGTCTTACCCTAGTAGTAGAGAGGTAGGCAGAATCTTCAGATAAACCTGCTGTGTCATCAAGCTTGAAAGTCGGACACCGATGGGAACGTTCATAGTCTCCTGCAATGGAAGCCACTTGCTTTGGGCTTCAAAGCTGCCTGAACAGCCCTAGGGGCCCTACTTCTCTTCACTGCAGGATGCTCGCTGTGGGCCAAGGCTGCGTTCTCTCAAAGGCAATAATGTACTGGCAATTGGTTTCTAAAAACTCATCCAACTGCACTCCAGATTCAGCTCCATACAAATGAAATGTGACCTAAGTCCTCAGCGTAAGGTCCAGTGTTTCACATCAGCAGAGTTGAGTGTGCAGTGGTAGCCACGAAGCCATACTCTGAAAAGGAGTGCCTTAACTCTGCTATGCCCCTGAGGACACATAGGGCAGTGTATGGTGCACAAGTTTCTCATGATGACCACTGTGTGCTAGAAGAGAGGCCGCTGGCTTCTGAGGAACCCTAGGCGCAGTAGGTGCCCGGGAGCACTCTTCACATTCATAGCAAGGGCAATGTAGTCCTTTCTGGGATGCCTAGGTAGAGTGCTCCAATCGTCACAGAGCCTAGCGAAAGCAGCGCCTGGCAGACTCTGTTTGCAAGTGGATCGTCCTCAGTGACTGAAACAGAACTGCACTGCTACGGCACAATGTGCTTGTGATTCAGTCTGGGACACAGGATAGCTCTCTCACAGAAGCGAAAGCTAACCATTACATCCAGCCTGAAGACCAGTACATTTTTCCCACTTCACACTGTTAAGTATGTGCAAGAGCCATGGTCACCGAGACCTACCTAAGGTACTGAAATATTTACCCGCTTCATCCTATGCAGAGGTCCCTGTGCCCACAGGAACTGCATGGAAGAGCCCTGTGGGTCCGTGTGTTTCCTTGAGGTAGTCAGAAACTACTGAGGATAACCTTATGAGCTCAAGTTTGAAACCGGGCAACCCTGGCAAAACCTTCATTTCGTCCGTGGTAGGCGAGACAGGCGCAGTTTGAAAGCTGCCTGAAAATCACTCCTGCTGCCCATCTTCTCTTTGCTGCCTGACTGCATCACGAAAGAACTTGAGTCTAATCGTATGAGGCATGCTGGTCTCGGTTCCTTGCTGGGAGCTCCTCTAGGAGCACACTGGAGCCTGCTGGCAAAGAACTGGCACCCCTGTGCTCAAGTAAAATGCAGATTTCTCCCAAAGTAAGTTTAGCTATGCCCTAGTGGCGAAGAAGCATGTGTTAAAGGAAGGCTGCAACACTGTTACGTATTTCACAACTCACTGTGCACTCAACTTGGTTGTAACATCTGTGAAAAGGCACTGAATGCCTCCAAATCTTCTGCTGCGTTTGAGTCCCAGGACGCAAATGGGTTCGTTGGCTTTAAGGCTGTGAACGGGCAGCAGTAATGGCAAAGCCCTGCCCGGATCGCTCCAGAGCTCTCGTTTGTACAGCATTCAAACGGCTTCAGGAAGGCCGTTCCAAGCATCCTTACATTCCAGGCTGTCGTAGCCAGGAAGGCATTTGGATTCTTTTGAGAAACACCACTGTGCCTCACAAGTGAAACCTGCGGGCTCCTAAATACGTCTCCCTACGGCAGCCTGAAACTATATGTTTAGTTCCAGTATGAAAAAAACGGACAGCTTTACTTGAGACAATGCTGGACGTCTGGGACCATCCAGATTCACCAAGGCCTAACTTTTGCCCGGCGGGGGAATGCTCTTCTGCACGTACAGCACTCACCACGTGAAAACCTTTCTTAGCACAAGGAAGCCGTCTTACCCTAGTAGTAGAGAGGTAGGCAGAATCTTCAGATAAACCTGCTGTGTCATCAAGCTTGAAAGTCGGACAGCGATGGGATCTTTCGTATTCCCCTGCAATGGAAGCTTCTTTCTTTGGGCTTCAAAGCTGCCTGAACAGCGCGAGGGGCCAGCTTCTCTTCACTGCAGGATTGTTGCTGTAGGCCAAGGCTGCGTTCTCTGAAAGGCAATAATGTACTGGCAATTGGTTTCTAAAAACTCATCCAACTGCACTCCAGATTCAGCTCCATACAAATGAAATGTGACCTAAGTCCTCAGCGTAAGGTCCAGTGTTTCACATCAGCAGAGTTGAGTGAGCAGTGGTAGCCACTGAGCCGTACTCTGAAAAGGAGTGCCTTAACTCTGCTGTGAGCCTGAGGACACATAGGGCAGTGTATCGTGCCCCAGTTTGTCATGATGACCACTGTGTGCTAGGAGAGAGGCCGCTGGCTTCTGAGGAACCGTAGGCGCAGTAGGTGCCCGGGAGCACTCTTCACATTCATAGCAAGGGCAACGTACTCCTTTCTGGGATGCCTAGGTAGAGTGTTCCAATCGTCATAGAGCCTAGCGAAAGCAGCGCCTGGCAGACTCTCTTTGCAAGTGGATCGTCCTCAGTGACAGAAACAGAACTGCAGTGTCACTGCACAATGTGCTTGTGATTCAGTCTGGGACACAGGATAGCACTCTCACAGAATAGAAAGCTAACCTTTGCATCCAGCCTGAAGACCAGTACATTCTTCACTCTTCACACTGTTAAGTATGTGCAGGAGCCTTGATCACCGAGGCCTACCTAAGGTACTGAAATACTTACCCATTTCATCCTATGCAGAGGTCCCTGTGCCCACAGGAACTCCTTGGAAGAGCCCTGTGGGTCCCGTGTGTTTCCTTGAGGTAGTCAGAAACTACTGAGGAGCACCTTATGAGCTCAAGTTTGAAACCGGGCAACCCTGGCAAAACCTTCATTTCGTCCGTGGTAGGCGAGACAGGTGCGGTTTGAAAGCTGCCTGAAACTCACTCCTGCGGCCCATCTTCTCTTTGCTGCCTGACGGCATCACGAAAGAACTTGAGTGTAATCGTATGAGGCATGCTGGTCTCGGTTCCTTGCTGGGAGCTCCTCCAGGAGCACACTGGAGCCTGCCGGGAAAGAACTGGCACCCCTGTGCTCAAGTAAAATGCAGATTTCTCCCAAAGTAAGTTTAGCTATGCCCTAGTGGCGAAGAAGCACGTGTTAAAGGAAGGCTGCAACACTGTTACGTATTTCACGACTCATTGTGCACTCACCTTGGGTGTAACATCTGTGAAAGGGCACTGAATGCCGTCCAAATCTTCTGCTGCGTTTGAGTTGCAGGAAAAATGGGTTCGTTGGTTTTAAAGCTGTGAACGTGCAGCTGTAATGGAAAGCCCTGCCCGGATCGCTCGACAGCTCTCGTTTGTACAGCATTCAAAGGGCTTCAGGAACGCCGTTCCAAGCAGCCTTACATTCCATGCTGGCGTAGCCAGGGAGGCATTTGGATTCTTCTGAGAAACACCACTGTGCCTCACAAGTGAAACCTGTGGGCTCCCAAATACGTCTCCCTACGGCAGCCTGAAATTACATGTTTAGTTCCAGTATGAAAACAACGGACAGCTTTAGCTGTGACAATGCTGGACTTCTGGGACCATCCAGATTCACCAAGGCCTAACTGTTGCCCGGCGGGGGAATGCTCTTCTGCACGTACAGCACTCACCACGTGAAAACCTTTCTTACCACAAAGAAGCAGTCTTACCCTAGTAGTAGAGAGGTAGGCAGAATCTTCAGATAAACCTGCTGTGTCATCAAGCTTGAAAGTCGGACACCGATGGGAACGTTCATAGTCTCCTGCAATGGAAGCCACTTGCTTTGGGCTACAAAGCTGCCTGAACAGCCCTAGGGGCCCTACTTCTCTTCACTGCAGGATGCTCGCTGTGGGCCAAGGCTGCGTTCTCTCAAAGGCAATAATGTACTGGCAATTGGTTTCTAAAAACTCATCCAACTGCACTCCAGATTCAGCTCCATACAAATGAAATGTGACCTAAGTCCTCAGCGTAAGGTCCAGTGTTTCACATCAGCAGAGTTGAGTGTGCAGTGGTAGCCACGAAGCCATACTCTGAAAAGGAGTGCCTTAACTCTGCTATGCCCCTGAGGACACATAGGGCAGTGTATGGTGCACCAGTTTCTCATGATGACCACTGTGTGCTAGAAGAGAGGCCGCTGGCTTCTGAGGAACCCTAGGCGCAGTAGGTGCCCGGGAGCACTCTTCACATTCATAGCAAGGGCAATGTAGTCCTTTCTGGGATGCCTAGGTAGAGTGCTCCAATCGTCACAGAGCCTAGCGAAAGCAGCGCCTGGCAGACTCTGTTTGCAAGTGGATCGTCCTCAGTGACTGAAACAGAACTGCACTGCTACGGCACAATGTGCTTGTGATTCAGTCTGGGACACAGGATAGCTCTCTCACAGAAGCGAAAGCTAACCATTACATCCAGCCTGAAGACCAGTACATTTTACCCACTTCACACTGTTAAGTATGTGCAAGAGCCATGGTCACCGAGACCTACCTAAGGTACTGAAATATTTACCCGCTTCATCCTATGCACAGGTCCCTGTGCCCACAGGAACTGCATGGAAGAGCCCTGTGGGTCCGTGTGTTTCCTTGAGGTAGTCAGAAACTACTGAGGATAACCTTATGAGCTCAAGTTTGAAACCGGGCAACCCTGGCAAAACCTTCATTTCGTCCGTGGTAGGCGAGACAGGCGCAGTTTGAAAGCTGCCTGAAAATCACTCCTGCTGCCCATCTTCTCTTTGCTGCCTGACGGCATCACGAAAGAACTTGAGTGTAATCGTATGAGGCATGCTGGTCTCGGTTCCTTGCTGGGAGCTCCTCTAGGAGCACACTGGAGCCTGCTGGCAAAGAACTGGCACCCCTGTGCTCAAGTAAAATGCAGATTTCTCCCAAAGTAAGTTTAGCTATGCCCTAGTGGCGAAGAAGCATGTGTTAAAGGAAGGCTGCAACACTGTTACGTATTTCACAACTCACTGTGCACTCAACTTGGTTGTAACATCTGTGAAAAGGCACTGAATGCCTCCAAATCTTCTGCTGCGTTTGAGTCCCAGGACGCAAATGGGTTCGTTGGCTTTAAGGCTGTGAACGGGCAGCAGTAATGGCAAAGCCCTGCCCGGATCGCTCCAGAGCTCTCGTTTGTACAGCATTCAAACGGCTTCAGGAAGGCCGTTCCAAGCATCCTTACATTCCAGGCTGTCGTAGCCAGGAAGGCATTTGGATTCTTTTGAGAAACACCACTGTGCCTCACAAGTGAAACCTGCGGGCTCCTAAATACGTCTCCCTACGGCAGCCTGAAACTATATGTTTAGTTCCAGTATGAAAAAAACGGACAGCTTTACTTGAGACAATGCAGGACGTCTGGGACCATCCAGATTCACCAAGGCCTAACTTTTGCCCGGCGGGGGAATGCTCTTCTGCACGTACAGCACTCACCACGTGAAAACCTTTCTTAGCACAAGGAAGCAGTCTTACCCTAGTAGTAGAGAGGTAGGCAGAATCTTCAGATAAACCTGCTGTGTCATCAAGCTTGAAAGTCGGACAGCGATGGGATCTTTCGTATTCCCCTGCAATGGAAGCTTCTTTCTTTGGGCTTCAAAGCTGCCTGAACAGCGCGAGGGGCCAGCTTCTCTTCACTGCAGGATTGTTGCTGTAGGCCAAGGCTGCGTTCTCTCAAAGGCAATAATGTACTGGCAATTGGTTTCTAAAAACTCATCCAACTGCACTCCAGATTCAGCTCCATACAAATGAAATGTGACCTAAGTCCTCAGCGTAAGGTCCAGTGTTTCACATCAGCAGAGTTGAGTGAGCAGTGGTAGCCACTGAGCCGTACTCTGAAAAGGAGTGCCTTAACTCTGCTGTGAGCCTGAGGACACATAGGGCAGTGTATCGTGCCCCAGTTTCTCATGATGACCACTGTGTGCTAGGAGAGAGGCCGCTGGCTTCTGAGGAACCCTAGGCGCAGTAGGTGCCCGGGAGCACTCTTCACATTCATAGCAAGGGCAACGTACTCCTTTCTGGGATGCCTAGGTAGAGTGTTCCAATCGTCATAGAGCCTAGCGAAAGCAGCGCCTGGCAGACTCTCTTTGCAAGTGGATCGTCCTCAGTGACAGAAACAGAACTGCAGTGTCACTGCACAATGTGCTTGTGATTCAGTCTGGGACACAGGATAGCACTCTCACAGAATAGAAAGCTAACCTTTGCATCCAGCCTGAAGACCAGTACATTCTTCACTCTTCACACTGTTAAGTATGTGCAGGAGCCTTGATCACCGAGGCCTACCTAAGGTACTGAAATACTTACCCATTTCATCCTATGCAGAGGTCCCTGTGCCCACAGGAACTCCTTGGAAGAGCCCTGTGGGTCCCGTGTGTTTCCTTGAGGTAGTCAGAAACTACTGAGGAACACCTTATGACCTCAAGTTTGAAACCGGGCAACCCTGGCAAAACCTTCATTTCGTCCGTGGTAGGCGAGACAGGTGCGGTTTGAAAGCTGCCTGAAACTCACTCCTGCGGCCCACCTTCTCTTTGTTGCCTGAAGGCATCACGAAATAACTTGAGTGTAATCGTATGAGGCATGCTGGTCTCGGTTCCTTGCTGGGAGCCTCTCCAGGAGCACACTGGAGCATGGCGGGAAAGAACTGGCACCCCTGTGCTCAAGTAAAATGCAGATTTCTCCCAAAGTAAGTTTAGCTATGCCCTAGTGGCGAAGAAGCATGTGTTAAAGGAAGGCTGCAACACTGTTACGTATTTCACGACTCATTGTGCACTCACCTTGGGTGTAACATCTGTGAAAGGGCACTGAATGCCGTCCAAATCTTCTGCTACGTTTGAGTTCCAGGAAAAATGGGTTCGTTGGTTTTAAAGCTGTGAACGTGCAGCTGTAATGGAAAGCCCTGCCCAGATCGCTCGACAGCTCTCGTTTGTACAGCATTCAAAGGGCTTCAGGAACGCCGTTCCAAGCAGCCTTACATTCCATGCTGGCGTAGCCAGGGAGGCATTTGGATTCTTCTGAGAAACACCACTGTGCCTCACAAGTGAAACCTGTGGGCTCCCAAATACGTCTCCCTACGGCAGCCTGAAATTACATGTTTAGTTCCAGTATGAAAACAACGGACAGCTTTAGCTGTGACAATGCTGGACTTCTGGGACCATCCAGATTCACCAAGGCCTAACTGTTGCCCGGCGGGGGAATGCTCTTCTGCACGTACAGCACTCACCACGTGAAAACCTTTCTTACCACAAGGAAGCAGTCTTACCCTAGTAGTAGAGAGGTAGGCAGAATCTTCAGATAAACCTGCTGTGTCATCAAGCTTGAAAGTCGGACACCGATGGGAACGTTCATAGTCTCCTGCAATGGAAGCCACTTGCTTTGGGCTTCAAAGCTGCCTGAACAGCCCTAGGGGCCCTACTTCTCTTCACTGCAGGATGCTCGCTGTGGGCCAAGGCTGCGTTCTCTCAAAGGCAATAATGTACTGGCAATTGGTTTCTAAAAACTCATCCAACTGCACTCCAGATTCAGCTCCATACAAATGAAATGTGACCTACGTCCTCAGCGTAAGGTCCAGTGTTTCACATCAGCAGAGTTGAGTGTGCAGTGGTAGCCACGAAGCCATACTCTGAAAAGGAGTGCCTTAACTCTGCTATGCCCCTGAGGACACATAGGGCAGTGTATGGTGCACCAGTTTCTCATGATGACCACTGTGTGCTAGAAGAGAGGCCGCTGGCTTCTGAGGAACCCTAGGCGCAGTAGGTGCCCGGGAGCACTCTTCACATTCATAGCAAGGGCAATGTAGTCCTTTCTGGGATGCCTAGGTAGAGTGCTCCAATCGTCACAGAGCCTAGCGAAAGCAGCGCCTGGCAGACTCTGTTTGCAAGTGGATCGTCCTCAGTGACTGAAACAGAACTGCACTGCTACGGCACAATGTGCTTGTGATTCAGTCTGGGACACAGGATAGCTCTCTCACAGAAGCGAAAGCTAACCATTACATCCAGCCTGAAGACCAGTACATTTTACCCACTTCACACTGTTAAGTATGTGCAAGAGCCATGGTCACCGAGACCTACCTAAGGTACTGAAATACCCGCTTCATCCTATGCAGAGGTCCCTGTGCCCACAGGAACTGCATGGAAGAGCCCTGTGGGTCCGTGTGTTTCCTTGAGGTAGTCAGAAACTACTGAGGATAACCTTATGAGCTCAAGTTTGAAACCGGGCAACCCTGGCAAAACCTTCATTTCGTCCGTGGTAGGCGAGACAGGTGCGGTTTGAAAGCTGCCTGAAAATCACTCCTGCTGCCCATCTTCTCTTTGCTGCCTGACGGCATCACGAAAGAACTTGAGTGTAATCGTATGAGGCATGCTGGTCTCGGTTCCTTGCTGGGAGCTCCTCTAGGAGCACACTGGAGCCTGCTGGCAAAGAACTGGCACCCCTGTGCTAAAGTAAAATGCAGATTTCTCCCAAAGTAAGTTTAGCTATGCCCTAGTGGCGAAGAAGCATGTGTTAAAGGAAGGCTGCAACACTGTTACGTATTTCACAACTCACAGTGCACTCAACTTGGTTGTAACATCTGTGAAAAGGCACTGAATGCCTCCAAATCTTCTGCTGCGTTTGAGTCCCAGGACGCAAATGGGTTCGTTGGCTTTAAGGCTGTGAACGGGCAGCAGTAATGGCAAAGCCCTGCCCGGATCGCTCCAGAGCTCTCGTTTGTACAGCATTCAAACGGCTTCAGGAAGGCCGTTCCAAGCATCCTTACATTCCAGGCTGTCGTAGCCAGGAAGGCATTTGGATTCTTTTGAGAAACACCACTGTGCCTCACAAGTGAAACCTGCGGGCTCCTAAATACGTCTCCCTACGGCAGCCTGAAACTATATGTTTAGTTCCAGTATGAAAAAAACGGACAGCTTTACTTGAGACAATGCTGGACGTCTGGGACCATCCAGATTCACCAAGGCCTAACTTTTGCCCGGCGGGGGAATGCTCTTCTGCACGTACAGCACTCACCACGTGAAAACCTTTCTTAGCACAAGGAAGCCGTCTTACCCTAGTAGTAGAGAGGTAGGCAGAATCTTCAGATAAACCTGCTGTGTCATCAAGCTTGAAAGTCGGACAGCGATGGGATCTTTCGTATTCCCCTGCAATGGAAGCTTCTTTCTTTGGGCTTCAAAGCTGCCTGAACAGCGCGAGGGGCCAGCTTCTCTTCACTGCAGGATTGTCGCTGTGGGCCAAGGCTGCGTTCTCTCAATGGCAATAATGTGCTAGCAATTGCTTTCTAGTAACTCATCCAACTGCACTCCAGATTCAGCTCCATTCAAATGAAAGGTGACCTAGGTCCTCAGGGTAAGGTCCAGTGTTTCACATCAGCAGAGTTGAGTGTGCAGTGGTAGCCACGAAGCCATACTCTGAAAAGGAGTGCCTTAACTCTGCTGTGAGCCTGAGGACACATAGGGCAGTGTATCGTGCACCAGTTTCTCATGATGACCACTGTGTGCTAGAAGAGAGGCCGCTGGCTTCTGAGGAACCCTAGGCGCAGTAGGTGCCCGGGAGCACTCTTCACATTCATAGCAAGGGCAACGTACTCCTTTCTGGGATGCCTAGGTAGAGTGTTCCAATCGTCATAGAGCCTAGCGAAAGCAGCGCCTGGCAGACTCTCTTTGCAAGTGGATCGTCCTCAGTGACAGAAACAGAACTGCAGTGTCACTGCACAATGTGCTTGTGATTCAGTCTGGGACACAGGATAGCACTCTCACAGAATAGAAAGCTAACCTTTGCATCCAGCCTGAAGACCAGTACATTCTTCACTCTTCACACTGTTAAGTATGTACAGGAGCCTTGATCACCGAGGCCTACCTAAGGTACTGAAATCCTTACCCATTTCATCCTATGCAGAGGTCCCTGTGCCCACAGGAACTCCTTGGAAGAGCCCTGTGGGTCCCGTGTGTTTCCTTGAGGTAGTCAGAAACTACTGAGGATAACCTTATGAGCTCAAGTTTGAAACCGGGCAACCCTGGCAAAACCTTCATTTCGTCCGTGGTAGGCGAGACAGGTGCGGTTTGAAAGCTGCCTGAAACTCACTCCTGCGGCCCACCTTCTCTTTGCTGCCTGACGGCATCACGAAAGAACTTGAGTGTAATCGTATCAGGCCTGCTGGTCTCGGTTCCTTGCTGGGAGCTCCTCCAGGAGCACACTGGAGCCTGCCGGGAAAGAACTGGCACCCCTGTGCTCAAGTAAAATGCAGATTTCTCCCAAAGTAAGTTTAGCTATGCCCTAGTGGCGAAGAAGCATGTGTTAAAGGAAGGCTGCAACACTGTTACGTATTTCACGACTCATTGTGCACTCACCTTGGGTGTAACATCTGTGAAAGGGCACTGAATGCCGTCCAAATCTTCTGCTGCGTTTGAGTTCCAGGAAAAATGGGTTCGTTGGTTTTAAAGCTGTGAACGTGCAGCTGTAATGGAAAGCCCTGCCCGGATCGCTCGACAGCTCTCGTTTGTACAGCATTCAAAGGGCTTCAGGTACGCCGTTCCAAGCAGCCTTACATTCCATGCTGGCGTAGCCAGGGAGGCATTTGGATTCTACTGAGAAACACCACTGTGCCTCACAAGTGAAACCTGTGGGCTCCCAAATACGTCTCCCTACGGCAGCCTGAAATTACATGTTTAGTTCCAGTATGAAAACAACGGACAGCTTTAGCTGTGACAATGCTGGACTTCTGGGACCATCCAGATTCACCAAGGCCTAACTGTTGCCCGGCGGGGGAATGCTCTTCTGCACGTACAGCACTCACCACGTGAAAACCTTTCTTACCACAAAGAAGCAGTCTTACCCTAGTAGTAGAGAGGTAGGCAGAATCTTCAGATAAACCTGCTGTGTCATCAAGCTTGAAAGTCGGACACCGATGGGAACTTTCATAGTCTCCTGCAATGGAAGCCACTTGCTTTGGGCTTCAAAGCTGCCTGAACAGCCCTAGGGGCCCTACTTCTCTTCACTGCAGGATGCTCGCTGTGGGCCAAGGCTGCGTTCTCTCAAAGGCAATAATGTACTGGCAATTGGTTTCTAAAAACTCATCCAACTGCACTCCAGATTCAGCTCCATACAAATGAAATGTGACCTATGTCCTCAGCGTAAGGTCCAGTGTTTCACATCAGCAGAGTTGAGTGAGCAGTGGTAGCCACTGAGCCGTACTCTGAAAAGGAGTGCCTTAACTCTGCTGTGAGCCTGAGGACACATAGGGCAGTGTATCGTGCACCAGTTTCTCATGATGACCACTGTGTGCTAGAAGAGAGGCCGCTGGCTTCTGAGGAACCCTAGGCGCAGTAGGTGCCGGGGAGCACTCTTCACATTCATAGCAAGGGCAACGTACTCCTTTCTGGGATGCCTAGGTAGAGTGTTCCAATCGTCATAGAGCCTAGCGAAAGCAGCGCCTGGCAGACTCTCTTTGCAAGTGGATCGTCCTCAGTGACAGAAACAGAACTGCAGTGTTACTGCACAATGTGCTTGTGATTCAGTCTGGGACACAGGATAGCACTCTCACAGAATAGAAAGCTAACCTTTGCATCCAGCCTGAAGACCAGTACATTCTTCACACTTCACACTGTTAAGTATGTGCAGGAGCCTTGATCACCGAGGCCTACCTAAGGTACTGAAATACTTACCCATTTCATCCTATGCAGAGGTCCCTGTACCCACAGGAACTCCATGGAAGAGCGCTGTGGGTCCCGTGTGTTTCCTTGAGGTAGTCAGAAAACTGAGGATAACCTTATGAGCTCAAGTTTGAAACCGGGCAACCCTGGCAAAACCTTCATTTCGTCCGTAGTAGGCGAGACAGGTGCGTTTTGAAAGCTGCCTGAAACTCACTCCTGCTGCCCATCTTCTCTTTGCTGCCTGACGGCATCACGAAAGAACTTGAGTTTAATCGTATGAGGCATGCTGGTCTCGGTTCCTTGCTGGGAGCCTCTCCAGGAGCACACTGGAGCATGCCGGGAAAGAACTGGCACCCCTGTGCTCAAGTAAAATGCAGATTTCTCCCAAAGTAAGTTTAGCTATGCCCTAGTGGCGAAGAAGCATGTGTTAAAGGAAGGCTGCAACACTGTTACGTATTTCACGACTCATTGTGCACTCACCTTGGGTGTAACATCTGTGAAAGGGCACTGAATGCCGTCCAAATCTTCTGCTGCGTTTGAGTTCCAGGAAAAATGGGTTCGTTGGTTTTAAAGCTGTGAACGTGCAGCTGTAATGGAAAGCCCTGCCCGGATCGCTCGACAGCTCTCGTTTGTACAGCATTCAAAGGGCTTCAGGAACGCCGTTCCAAGCAGCCTTACATTCCATGCTGGCGTAGCCAGGGAGGCATTTGGATTCTTCTGAGAAACACCACTGTGCCTCACAAGTGAAACCTGTGGGCTCCCAAATACGTCTCCCTACGGCAGCCTGAAATTACATGTTTAGTTCCAGTATGAAAACAACGGACAGCTTTAGCTGTGACAATGCTGGACTTCTGGGACCATCCAGATTCACCAAGGCCTAACTGTTGCCCGGCGGGGGAATGCTCTTCTGCACGTACAGCACTCACCACGTGAAAACCTTTCTTACCACAAGGAAGCAGTCTTACCCTAGTAGTAGAGAGGTAGGCAGAATCTTCAGATAAACCTGCTGTGTCATCAAGCTTGAAAGTCGGACACCGATGGGAACGTTCATAGTCTCCTGCAATGGAAGCCACTTGCTTTGGGCTTCAAAGCTGCCTGAACAGCCCTAGGGGCCCTACTTCTCTTCACTGCAGGATGCTCGCTGTGGGCCAAGGCTGCGTTCTCTCAAAGGCAATAATGTACTGGCAATTGGTTTCTAAAAACTCATCCAACTGCACTCCAGATTCAGCTCCATACAAATGAAATGTGACCTAAGTCCTCAGCGTAAGGTCCAGTGTTTCACATCAGCAGAGTTGAGTGTGCAGTGGTAGCCACGAAGCCATACTCTGAAAAGGAGTGCCTTAACTCTGCTATGCCCCTGAGGACACATAGGGCAGTGTATGGTGCACAAGTTTCTCATGATGACCACTGTGTGCTAGAAGAGAGGCCGCTGGCTTCTGAGGAACCCTAGGCGCAGTAGGTGCCCGGGAGCACTCTTCACATTCATAGCAAGGGCAATGTAGTCCTTTCTGGGATGCCTAGGTAGAGTGCTCCAATCGTCACAGAGCCTAGCGAAAGCAGCGCCTGGCAGACTCTGTTTGCAAGTGGATCGTCCTCAGTGACTGAAACAGAACTGCACTGCTACGGCACAATGTGCTTGTGATTCAGTCTGGGACACAGGATAGCTCTCTCACAGAAGCGAAAGCTAACCATTACATCCAGCCTGAAGACCAGTACATTTTTCCCACTTCACACTGTTAAGTATGTGCAAGAGCCATGGTCACCGAGACCTACCTAAGGTACTGAAATATTTACCCGCTTCATCCTATGCAGAGGTCCCTGTGCCCACAGGAACTGCATGGAAGAGCCTTGTGGGTCCGTGTGTTTCCTTGAGGTAGTCAGAAACTACTGAGGATAACCTTATGAGCTCAAGTTTGAAACCGGGCAACCCTGGCAAAACCTTCATTTCGTCCGTGGTAGGCGAGACAGGCGCAGTTTGAAAGCTGCCTGAAAATCACTCCTGCTGCCCATCTTCTCTTTGCTGCCTGACGGCATCACGAAAGAACTTGAGTCTAATCGTATGAGGCATGCTGGTCTCGGTTCCTTGCTGGGAGCTCCTCTAGGAGCACACTGGAGCCTGCTGGCAAAGAACTGGCACCCCTGTGCTCAAGTAAAATGCAGATTTCTCCCAAAGTAAGTTTAGCTATGCCCTAGTGGCGAAGAAGCATGTGTTAAAGGAAGGCTGCAACACTGTTACGTATTTCACAACTCACTGTGCACTCAACTTGGTTGTAACATCTGTGAAAAGGCACTGAATGCCTCCAAATCTTCTGCTGCGTTTGAGTCCCAGGACGCAAATGGGTTCGTTGGCTTTAAGGCTGTGAACGGGCAGCAGTAATGGCAAAGCCCTGCCCGGATCGCTCCAGAGCTCTCGTTTGTACAGCATTCAAACGGCTTCAGGAAGGCCGTTCCAAGCATCCTTACATTCCAGGCTGTCGTAGCCAGGAAGGCATTTGGATTCTTTTGAGAAACACCACTGTGCCTCACAAGTGAAACCTGCGGGCTCCTAAATACGTCTCCCTACGGCAGCCTGAAACTATATGTTTAGTTCCAGTATGAAAAAAACGGACAGCTTTACTTGAGACAATGCTGGACGTCTGGGACCATCCAGATTCACCAAGGCCTAACTTTTGCCCGGCGGGGGAATGCTCTTCTGCACGTACAGCACTCACCACGTGAAAACCTTTCTTAGCACAAGGAAGCCGTCTTACCCTAGTAGTAGAGAGGTAGGCAGAATCTTCAGATAAACCTGCTGTGTCATCAAGCTTGAAAGTCGGACAGCGATGGGATCTTTCGTATTCCCCTGCAATGGAAGCTTCTTTCTTTGGGCTTCAAAGCTGCCTGAACAGCGCGAGGGGCCAGCTTCTCTTCACTGCAGGATTGTCGCTGTGGGCCAAGGCTGCGTTGTCTCAATGGCAATAATGTGCTAGCAATTGCTTTCTAGTAACTCATCCAACTGCACTCCAGATTCAGCTCCATTCAAATGAAAGGTGACCTAGGTCCTCAGGGTAAGGTCCAGTGTTTCACATCAGCAGAGTTGAGTGTGCAGTGGTAGCCACGAAGCCATACTCTGAAAAGGAGTGCCTTAACTCTGCTGTGAGCCTGAGGACACATAGGGCAGTGTATCGTGCACCAGTTTCTCATGATGACCACTGTGTGCTAGAAGAGAGGCCGCTGGCTTCTGAGGAACCCTAGGGGCAGTAGGTGCCCGGGAGCACTCTTCACATTCATAGCAAGGGCAACGTACTCCTTTCTGGGATGCCTAGGTAGAGTGTTCCAATCGTCATAGAGCCTAGCGAAAGCAGCGCCTGGCAGACTCTCTTTGCAAGTGGATCGTCCTCAGTGACAGAAACAGAACTGCAGTGTCACTGCACAATGTGCTTGTGATTCAGTCTGGGACACAGGATAGCACTCTCACAGAATAGAAAGCTAACCTTTGCATCCAGCCTGAAGACCAGTACATTCTTCACTCTTCACACTGTTAAGTATGTACAGGAGCCTTGATCACCGAGGCCTACCTAAGGTACTGAAATCCTTACCCATTTCATCCTATGCAGAGGTCCCTGTGCCCACAGGAACTCCTTGGAAGAGCCCTGTGGGTCCCGTGTGTTTCCTTGAGGTAGTCAGAAACTACTGAGGATAACCTTATGAGCTCAAGTTTGAAACCGGGCAACCCTGGCAAAACCTTCATTTCGTCCGTGGTAGGCGAGACAGGTGCGGTTTGAAAGCTGCCTGAAACTCACTCCTGCGGCCCACCTTCTCTTTGCTGCCTGACGGCATCACGAAAGAACTTGAGTGTAATCGTATCAGGCCTGCTGGTCTCGGTTCCTTGCTGGGAGCTCCTCCAGGAGCACACTGGAGCCTGCCGGGAAAGAACTGGCACCCCTGTGCTCAAGTAAAATGCAGATTTCTCCCAAAGTAAGTTTAGCTATGCCCTAGTGGCGAAGAAGCATGTGTTAAAGGAAGGCTGCAACACTGTTACGTATTTCACGACTCATTGTGCACTCACCTTGGGTGTAACATCTGTGAAAGGGCACTGAATGCCGTCCAAATCTTCTGCTGCGTTTGAGTTCCAGGAAAAATGGGTTCGTTGGTTTTAAAGCTGTGAACGTGCAGCTGTAATGGAAAGCCCTGCCCGGATCGCTCGACAGCTCTCGTTTGTACAGCATTCAAAGGGCTTCAGGTACGCCGTTCCAAGCAGCCTTACATTCCATGCTGGCGTAGCCAGGGAGGCATTTGGATTCTTCTGAGAAACACCACTGTGCCTCACAAGTGAAACCTGTGGGCTCCCAAATACGTCTCCCTACGGCAGCCTGAAATTACATGTTTAGTTCCAGTATGAAAACAACGGACAGCTTTAGCTGTGACAATGCTGGACTTCTGGGACCATCCAGATTCACCAAGGCCTAACTGTTGCCCGGCGGGGGAATGCTCTTCTGCACGTACAGCACTCACCACGTGAAAACCTTTCTTACCACAAGGAAGCAGTCTTACCCTAGTAGTAGAGAGGTAGGCAGAATCTTCAGATAAACCTGCTGTGTCATCAAGCTTGAAAGTCGGACACCGATGGGAACGTTCATAGTCTCCTGCAATGGAAGCCACTTGCTTTGGGCTTCAAAGCTGCCTGAACAGCCCTAGGGGCCCTACTTCTCTTCACTGCAGGATGCTCGCTGTGGGCCAAGGCTGCGTTCTCTCAAAGGCAATAATGTACTGGCAATTGGTTTCTAAAAACTCATCCAACTGCACTCCAGATTCAGCTCCATACAAATGAAATGTGACCTAAGTCCTCAGCGTAAGGTCCAGTGTTTCACATCAGCAGAGTTGAGTGTGCAGTGGTAGCCACGAAGCCATACTCTGAAAAGGAGTGCCTTAACTCTGCTATGCCCCTGAGGACACATAGGGCAGTGTATGGTGCACAAGTTTCTCATGATGACCACTGTGTGCTAGAAGAGAGGCCGCTGGCTTCTGAGGAACCCTAGGCGCAGTAGGTGCCCGGGAGCACTCTTCACATTCATAGCAAGGGCAATGTAGTCCTTTCTGGGATGCCTAGGTAGAGTGCTCCAATCGTCACAGAGCCTAGCGAAAGCAGCGCCTGGCAGACTCTGTTTGCAAGTGGATCGTCCTCAGTGACTGAAACAGAACTGCACTGCTACGGCACAATGTGCTTGTGATTCAGTCTGGGACACAGGATAGCTCTCTCACAGAAGCGAAAGCTAACCATTACATCCAGCCTGAAGACCAGTACATTTTTCCCACTTCACACTGTTAAGTATGTGCAAGAGCCATGGTCACCGAGACCTACCTAAGGTACTGAAATATTTACCCGCTTCATCCTATGCAGAGGTCCCTGTGCCCACAGGAACTGCATGGAAGAGCCTTGTGGGTCCGTGTGTTTCCTTGAGGTAGTCAGAAACTACTGAGGATAACCTTATGAGCTCAAGTTTGAAACCGGGCAACCCTGGCAAAACCTTCATTTCGTCCGTGGTAGGCGAGACAGGCGCAGTTTGAAAGCTGCCTGAAAATCACTCCTGCTGCCCATCTTCTCTTTGCTGCCTGACGGCATCACGAAAGAACTTGAGTCTAATCGTATGAGGCATGCTGGTCTCGGTTCCTTGCTGGGAGCTCCTCTAGGAGCACACTGGAGCCTGCTGGCAAAGAACTGGCACCCCTGTGCTCAAGTAAAATGCAGATTTCTCCCAAAGTAAGTTTAGCTATGCCCTAGTGGCGAAGAAGCATGTGTTAAAGGAAGGCTGCAACACTGTTACGTATTTCACAACTCACTGTGCACTCAACTTGGTTGTAACATCTGTGAAAAGGCACTGAATGCCTCCAAATCTTCTGCTGCGTTTGAGTCCCAGGACGCAAATGGG
Source organism: Balaenoptera physalus (assembly GCF_965194825.1). Classification (NCBI taxonomy): domain Eukaryota; kingdom Metazoa; phylum Chordata; class Mammalia; order Artiodactyla; family Balaenopteridae; genus Balaenoptera; species Balaenoptera physalus. The sequence continues at coordinate 32,678,343 of NC_138898.1, forward strand.
TTCGTTGGCTTTAAGGCTGTGAACGGGCAGCAGTAATGGCAAAGCCCTGCCCGGATCGCTCCAGAGCTCTCGTTTGTACAGCATTCAAACGGCTTCAGGAAGGCCGTTCCAAGCATCCTTACATTCCAGGCTGTCGTAGCCAGGAAGGCATTTGGATTCTTTTGAGAAACACCACTGTGCCTCACAAGTGAAACCTGCGGGCTCCTAAATACGTCTCCCTACGGCAGCCTGAAACTATATGTTTAGTTCCAGTATGAAAAAAACGGACAGCTTTACTTGAGACAATGCTGGACGTCTGGGACCATCCAGATTCACCAAGGCCTAACTTTTGCCCGGCGGGGGAATGCTCTTCTGCACGTACAGCACTCACCACGTGAAAACCTTTCTTAGCACAAGGAAGCCGTCTTACCCTAGTAGTAGAGAGGTAGGCAGAATCTTCAGATAAACCTGCTGTGTCATCAAGCTTGAAAGTCGGACAGCGATGGGATCTTTCGTATTCCCCTGCAATGGAAGCTTCTTTCTTTGGGCTTCAAAGCTGCCTGAACAGCGCGAGGGGCCAGCTTCTCTTCACTGCAGGATTGTCGCTGTGGGCCAAGGCTGCGTTGTCTCAATGGCAATAATGTGCTAGCAATTGCTTTCTAGTAACTCATCCAACTGCACTCCAGATTCAGCTCCATTCAAATGAAAGGTGACCTAGGTCCTCAGGGTAAGGTCCAGTGTTTCACATCAGCAGAGTTGAGTGTGCAGTGGTAGCCACGAAGCCATACTCTGAAAAGGAGTGCCTTAACTCTGCTGTGAGCCTGAGGACACATAGGGCAGTGTATCGTGCACCAGTTTCTCATGATGACCACTGTGTGCTAGAAGAGAGGCCGCTGGCTTCTGAGGAACCCTAGGGGCAGTAGGTGCCCGGGAGCACTCTTCACATTCATAGCAAGGGCAACGTACTCCTTTCTGGGATGCCTAGGTAGAGTGTTCCAATCGTCATAGAGCCTAGCGAAAGCAGCGCCTGGCAGACTCTCTTTGCAAGTGGATCGTCCTCAGTGACAGAAACAGAACTGCAGTGTCACTGCACAATGTGCTTGTGATTCAGTCTGGGACACAGGATAGCACTCTCACAGAATAGAAAGCTAACCTTTGCATCCAGCCTGAAGACCAGTACATTCTTCACTCTTCACACTGTTAAGTATGTACAGGAGCCTTGATCACCGAGGCCTACCTAAGGTACTGAAATCCTTACCCATTTCATCCTATGCAGAGGTCCCTGTGCCCACAGGAACTCCTTGGAAGAGCCCTGTGGGTCCCGTGTGTTTCCTTGAGGTAGTCAGAAACTACTGAGGATAACCTTATGAGCTCAAGTTTGAAACCGGGCAACCCTGGCAAAACCTTCATTTCGTCCGTGGTAGGCGAGACAGGTGCGGTTTGAAAGCTGCCTGAAACTCACTCCTGCGGCCCACCTTCTCTTTGCTGCCTGACGGCATCACGAAAGAACTTGAGTGTAATCGTATCAGGCCTGCTGGTCTCGGTTCCTTGCTGGGAGCTCCTCCAGGAGCACACTGGAGCCTGCCGGGAAAGAACTGGCACCCCTGTGCTCAAGTAAAATGCAGATTTCTCCCAAAGTAAGTTTAGCTATGCCCTAGTGGCGAAGAAGCATGTGTTAAAGGAAGGCTGCAACACTGTTACGTATTTCACGACTCATTGTGCACTCACCTTGGGTGTAACATCTGTGAAAGGGCACTGAATGCCGTCCAAATCTTCTGCTGCGTTTGAGTTCCAGGAAAAATGGGTTCGTTGGTTTTAAAGCTGTGAACGTGCAGCTGTAATGGAAAGCCCTGCCCGGATCGCTCGACAGCTCTCGTTTGTACAGCATTCAAAGGGCTTCAGGTACGCCGTTCCAAGCAGCCTTACATTCCATGCTGGCGTAGCCAGGGAGGCATTTGGATTCTTCTGAGAAACACCACTGTGCCTCACAAGTGAAACCTGTGGGCTCCCAAATACGTCTCCCTACGGCAGCCTGAAATTACATGTTTAGTTCCAGTATGAAAACAACGGACAGCTTTAGCTGTGACAATGCTGGACTTCTGGGACCATCCAGATTCACCAAGGCCTAACTGTTGCCCGGCGGGGGAATGCTCTTCTGCACGTACAGCACTCACCACGTGAAAACCTTTCTTACCACAAAGAAGCAGTCTTACCCTAGTAGTAGAGAGGTAGGCAGAATCTTCAGATAAACCTGCTGTGTCATCAAGCTTGAAAGTCGGACACCGATGGGAACTTTCATAGTCTCCTGCAATGGAAGCCACTTGCTTTGGGCTTCAAAGCTGCCTGAACAGCCCTAGGGGCCCTACTTCTCTTCACTGCAGGATGCTCGCTGTGGGCCAAGGCTGCGTTCTCTCAAAGGCAATAATGTACTGGCAATTGGTTTCTAAAAACTCATCCAACTGCACTCCAGATTCAGCTCCATACAAATGAAATGTGACCTATGTCCTCAGCGTAAGGTCCAGTGTTTCACATCAGCAGAGTTGAGTGAGCAGTGGTAGCCACTGAGCCGTACTCTGAAAAGGAGTGCCTTAACTCTGCTGTGAGCCTGAGGACACATAGGGCAGTGTATCGTGCACCAGTTTCTCATGATGACCACTGTGTGCTAGAAGAGAGGCCGCTGGCTTCTGAGGAACCCTAGGCGCAGTAGGTGCCGGGGAGCACTCTTCACATTCATAGCAAGGGCAACGTACTCCTTTCTGGGATGCCTAGGTAGAGTGTTCCAATCGTCATAGAGCCTAGCGAAAGCAGCGCCTGGCAGACTCTCTTTGCAAGTGGATCGTCCTCAGTGACAGAAACAGAACTGCAGTGTTACTGCACAATGTGCTTGTGATTCAGTCTGGGACACAGGATAGCACTCTCACAGAATAGAAAGCTAACCTTTGCATCCAGCCTGAAGACCAGTACATTCTTCACACTTCACACTGTTAAGTATGTGCAGGAGCCTTGATCACCGAGGCCTACCTAAGGTACTGAAATACTTACCCATTTCATCCTATGCAGAGGTCCCTGTACCCACAGGAACTCCATGGAAGAGCGCTGTGGGTCCCGTGTGTTTCCTTGAGGTAGTCAGAAAACTGAGGATAACCTTATGAGCTCAAGTTTGAAACCGGGCAACCCTGGCAAAACCTTCATTTCGTCCGTGGTAGGCGAGACAGGTGCGTTTTGAAAGCTGCCTGAAACTCACTCCTGCGGCCCATCTTCTCTTTGCTGCCTGACGGCATCACGAAAGAACTTGAGTTTAATCGTATGAGGCATGCTGGTCTCGGTTCCTTGCTGGGAGCCTCTCCAGGAGCACACTGGAGCATGCCGGGAAAGAACTGGCACCCCTGTGCTCAAGTAAAATGCAGATTTCTCCCAAAGTAAGTTTAGCTATGCCCTAGTGGCGAAGAAGCATGTGTTAAAGGAAGGCTGCAACACTGTTACGTATTTCACGACTCATTGTGCACTCACCTTGGGTGTAACATCTGTGAAAGGGCACTGAATGCCGTCCAAATCTTCTGCTGCGTTTGAGTTGCAGGAAAAATGGGTTCGTTGGTTTTAAAGCTGTGAACGTGCAGCTGTAATGGAAAGCCCTGCCCGGATCGCTCGACAGCTCTCGTTTGTACAGCATTCAAAGGGCTTCAGGAACGCCGTTCCAAGCAGCCTTACATTCCATGCTGGCGTAGCCAGGGAGGCATTTGGATTCTTCTGAGAAACACCACTGTGCCTCACAAGTGAAACCTGTGGGCTCCCAAATACGTCTCCCTACGGCAGCCTGAAATTACATGTTTAGTTCCAGTATGAAAACAACGGACAGCTTTAGCTGTGACAATGCTGGACTTCTGGGACCATCCAGATTCACCAAGGCCTAACTGTTGCCCGGCGGGGGAATGCTCTTCTGCACGTACAGCACTCACCACGTGAAAACCTTTCTTACCACAAGGAAGCAGTCTTACCCTAGTAGTAGAGAGGTAGGCAGAATCTTCAGATAAACCTGCTGTGTCATCAAGCTTGAAAGTCGGACACCGATGGGAACGTTCATAGTCTCCTGCAATGGAAGCCACTTGCTTTGGGCTTCAAAGCTGCCTGAACAGCCCTAGGGGCCCTACTTCTCTTCACTGCAGGATGCTCGCTGTGGGCCAAGGCTGCGTTCTCTCAAAGGCAATAATGTACTGGCAATTGGTTTCTAAAAACTCATCCAACTGCACTCCAGATTCAGCTCCATACAAATGAAATGTGACCTAAGTCCTCAGCGTAAGGTCCAGTGTTTCACATCAGCAGAGTTGAGTGTGCAGTGGTAGCCACGAAGCCATACTCTGAAAAGGAGTGCCTTAACTCTGCTATGCCCCTGAGGACACATAGGGCAGTGTATGGTGCACAAGTTTCTCATGATGACCACTGTGTGCTAGAAGAGAGGCCGCTGGCTTCTGAGGAACCCTAGGCGCAGTAGGTGCCCGGGAGCACTCTTCACATTCATAGCAAGGGCAATGTAGTCCTTTCTGGGATGCCTAGGTAGAGTGCTCCAATCGTCACAGAGCCTAGCGAAAGCAGCGCCTGGCAGACTCTGTTTGCAAGTGGATCGTCCTCAGTGACTGAAACAGAACTGCACTGCTACGGCACAATGTGCTTGTGATTCAGTCTGGGACACAGGATAGCTCTCTCACAGAAGCGAAAGCTAACCATTACATCCAGCCTGAAGACCAGTACATTTTTCCCACTTCACACTGTTAAGTATGTGCAAGAGCCATGGTCACCGAGACCTACCTAAGGTACTGAAATATTTACCCGCTTCATCCTATGCAGAGGTCCCTGTGCCCACAGGAACTGCATGGAAGAGCCCTGTGGGTCCGTGTGTTTCCTTGAGGTAGTCAGAAACTACTGAGGATAACCTTATGAGCTCAAGTTTGAAACCGGGCAACCCTGGCAAAACCTTCATTTCGTCCGTGGTAGGCGAGACAGGCGCAGTTTGAAAGCTGCCTGAAAATCACTCCTGCTGCCCATCTTCTCTTTGCTGCCTGACGGCATCACGAAAGAACTTGAGTGTAATCGTATGAGGCATGCTGGTCTCGGTTCCTTGCTGGGAGCTCCTCTAGGAGCACACTGGAGCCTGCTGGCAAAGAACTGGCACCCCTGTGCTCAAGTAAAATGCAGATTTCTCCCAAAGTAAGTTTAGCTATGCCCTAGTGGCGAAGAAGCATGTGTTAAAGGAAGGCTGCAACACTGTTACGTATTTCACAACTCACTGTGCACTCAACTTGGTTGTAACATCTGTGAAAAGGCACTGAATGCCTCCAAATCTTCTGCTGCGTTTGAGTCCCAGGACGCAAATGGGTTCGTTGGCTTTAAGGCTGTGAACGGGCAGCAGTAATGGCAAAGCCCTGCCCGGATCGCTCCAGAGCTCTCGTTTGTACAGCATTCAAACGGCTTCAGGAAGGCCGTTCCAAGCATCCTTACATTCCAGGCTGTCGTAGCCAGGAAGGCATTTGGATTCTTTTGAGAAACACCACTGTGCCTCACAAGTGAAACCTGCGGGCTCCTAAATACGTCTCCCTACGGCAGCCTGAAACTATATGTTTAGTTCCAGTATGAAAAAAACGGACAGCTTTACTTGAGACAATGCTGGACGTCTGGGACCATCCAGATTCACCAAGGCCTAACTTTTGCCCGGCGGGGGAATGCTCTTCTGCACGTACAGCACTCACCACGTGAAAACCTTTCTTAGCACAAGGAAGCCGTCTTACCCTAGTAGTAGAGAGGTAGGCAGAATCTTCAGATAAACCTGCTGTGTCATCAAGCTTGAAAGTCGGACAGCGATGGGATCTTTCGTATTCCCCTGCAATGGAAGCTTCTTTCTTTGGGCTTCAAAGCTGCCTGAACAGCGCGAGGGGCCAGCTTCTCTTCACTGCAGGATTGTTGCTGTAGGCCAAGGCTGCGTTCTCTGAAAGGCAATAATGTACTGGCAATTGGTTTCTAAAAACTCATCCAACTGCACTCCAGATTCAGCTCCATACAAATGAAATGTGACCTAAGTCCTCAGCGTAAGGTCCAGTGTTTCACATCAGCAGAGTTGAGTGAGCAGTGGTAGCCACTGAGCCGTACTCTGAAAAGGAGTGCCTTAACTCTGCTGTGAGCCTGAGGACACATAGGGCAGTGTATCGTGCCCCAGTTTGTCATGATGACCACTGTGTGCTAGGAGAGAGGCCGCTGGCTTCTGAGGAACCGTAGGCGCAGTAGGTGCCCGGGAGCACTCTTCACATTCATAGCAAGGGCAACGTACTCCTTTCTGGGATGCCTAGGTAGAGTGTTCCAATCGTCATAGAGCCTAGCGAAAGCAGCGCCTGGCAGACTCTCTTTGCAAGTGGATCGTCCTCAGTGACAGAAACAGAACTGCAGTGTCACTGCACAATGTGCTTGTGATTCAGTCTGGGACACAGGATAGCACTCTCACAGAATAGAAAGCTAACCTTTGCATCCAGCCTGAAGACCAGTACATTCTTCACTCTTCACACTGTTAAGTATGTGCAGGAGCCTTGATCACCGAGGCCTACCTAAGGTACTGAAATCCTTACCCATTTCATCCTATGCAGAGGTCCCTGTGCCCACAGGAACTCCTTGGAAGAGCCCTGTGGGTCCCGTGTGTTTCCTTGAGGTAGTCAGAAACTACTGAGGAGCACCTTATGAGCTCAAGTTTGAAACCGGGCAACCCTGGCAAAACCTTCATTTCGTCCGTGGTAGGCGAGACAGGTGCGGTTTGAAAGCTGCCTGAAACTCACTCCTGCGGCCCATCTTCTCTTTGCTGCCTGACGGCATCACGAAAGAACTTGAGTGTAATCGTATGAGGCATGCTGGTCTCGGTTCCTTGCTGGGAGCTCCTCCAGGAGCACACTGGAGCCTGCCGGGAAAGAACTGGCACCCCTGTGCTCAAGTAAAATGCAGATTTCTCCCAAAGTAAGTTTAGCTATGCCCTAGTGGCGAAGAAGCACGTGTTAAAGGAAGGCTGCAACACTGTTACGTATTTCACGACTCATTGTGCACTCACCTTGGGTGTAACATCTGTGAAAGGGCACTGAATGCCGTCCAAATCTTCTGCTGCGTTTGAGTTGCAGGAAAAATGGGTTCGTTGGTTTTAAAGCTGTGAACGTGCAGCTGTAATGGAAAGCCCTGCCCGGATCGCTCGACAGCTCTCGTTTGTACAGCATTCAAAGGGCTTCAGGAACGCCGTTCCAAGCAGCCTTACATTCCATGCTGGCGTAGCCAGGGAGGCATTTGGATTCTTCTGAGAAACACCACTGTGCCTCACAAGTGAAACCTGTGGGCTCCCAAATACGTCTCCCTACGGCAGCCTGAAATTACATGTTTAGTTCCAGTATGAAAACAACGGACAGCTTTAGCTGTGACAATGCTGGACTTCTGGGACCATCCAGATTCACCAAGGCCTAACTGTTGCCCGGCGGGGGAATGCTCTTCTGCACGTACAGCACTCACCACGTGAAAACCTTTCTTACCACAAAGAAGCAGTCTTACCCTAGTAGTAGAGAGGTAGGCAGAATCTTCAGATAAACCTGCTGTGTCATCAAGCTTGAAAGTCGGACACCGATGGGAACGTTCATAGTCTCCTGCAATGGAAGCCACTTGCTTTGGGCTACAAAGCTGCCTGAACAGCCCTAGGGGCCCTACTTCTCTTCACTGCAGGATGCTCGCTGTGGGCCAAGGCTGCGTTCTCTCAAAGGCAATAATGTACTGGCAATTGGTTTCTAAAAACTCATCCAACTGCACTCCAGATTCAGCTCCATACAAATGAAATGTGACCTAAGTCCTCAGCGTAAGGTCCAGTGTTTCACATCAGCAGAGTTGAGTGTGCAGTGGTAGCCACGAAGCCATACTCTGAAAAGGAGTGCCTTAACTCTGCTATGCCCCTGAGGACACATAGGGCAGTGTATGGTGCACCAGTTTCTCATGATGACCACTGTGTGCTAGAAGAGAGGCCGCTGGCTTCTGAGGAACCCTAGGCGCAGTAGGTGCCCGGGAGCACTCTTCACATTCATAGCAAGGGCAATGTAGTCCTTTCTGGGATGCCTAGGTAGAGTGCTCCAATCGTCACAGAGCCTAGCGAAAGCAGCGCCTGGCAGACTCTGTTTGCAAGTGGATCGTCCTCAGTGACTGAAACAGAACTGCACTGCTACGGCACAATGTGCTTGTGATTCAGTCTGGGACACAGGATAGCTCTCTCACAGAAGCGAAAGCTAACCATTACATCCAGCCTGAAGACCAGTACATTTTACCCACTTCACACTGTTAAGTATGTGCAAGAGCCATGGTCACCGAGACCTACCTAAGGTACTGAAATATTTACCCGCTTCATCCTATGCACAGGTCCCTGTGCCCACAGGAACTGCATGGAAGAGCCCTGTGGGTCCGTGTGTTTCCTTGAGGTAGTCAGAAACTACTGAGGATAACCTTATGAGCTCAAGTTTGAAACCGGGCAACCCTGGCAAAACCTTCATTTCGTCCGTGGTAGGCGAGACAGGCGCAGTTTGAAAGCTGCCTGAAAATCACTCCTGCTGCCCATCTTCTCTTTGCTGCCTGACGGCATCACGAAAGAACTTGAGTGTAATCGTATGAGGCATGCTGGTCTCGGTTCCTTGCTGGGAGCTCCTCTAGGAGCACACTGGAGCCTGCTGGCAAAGAACTGGCACCCCTGTGCTCAAGTAAAATGCAGATTTCTCCCAAAGTAAGTTTAGCTATGCCCTAGTGGCGAAGAAGCATGTGTTAAAGGAAGGCTGCAACACTGTTACGTATTTCACAACTCACTGTGCACTCAACTTGGTTGTAACATCTGTGAAAAGGCACTGAATGCCTCCAAATCTTCTGCTGCGTTTGAGTCCCAGGACGCAAATGGGTTCGTTGGCTTTAAGGCTGTGAACGGGCAGCAGTAATGGCAAAGCCCTGCCCGGATCGCTCCAGAGCTCTCGTTTGTACAGCATTCAAACGGCTTCAGGAAGGCCGTTCCAAGCATCCTTACATTCCAGGCTGTCGTAGCCAGGAAGGCATTTGGATTCTTTTGAGAAACACCACTGTGCCTCACAAGTGAAACCTGCGGGCTCCTAAATACGTCTCCCTACGGCAGCCTGAAACTATATGTTTAGTTCCAGTATGAAAAAAACGGACAGCTTTACTTGAGACAATGCAGGACGTCTGGGACCATCCAGATTCACCAAGGCCTAACTTTTGCCCGGCGGGGGAATGCTCTTCTGCACGTACAGCACTCACCACGTGAAAACCTTTCTTAGCACAAGGAAGCAGTCTTACCCTAGTAGTAGAGAGGTAGGCAGAATCTTCAGATAAACCTGCTGTGTCATCAAGCTTGAAAGTCGGACAGCGATGGGATCTTTCGTATTCCCCTGCAATGGAAGCTTCTTTCTTTGGGCTTCAAAGCTGCCTGAACAGCGCGAGGGGCCAGCTTCTCTTCACTGCAGGATTGTTGCTGTAGGCCAAGGCTGCGTTCTCTCAAAGGCAATAATGTACTGGCAATTGGTTTCTAAAAACTCATCCAACTGCACTCCAGATTCAGCTCCATACAAATGAAATGTGACCTAAGTCCTCAGCGTAAGGTCCAGTGTTTCACATCAGCAGAGTTGAGTGAGCAGTGGTAGCCACTGAGCCGTACTCTGAAAAGGAGTGCCTTAACTCTGCTGTGAGCCTGAGGACACATAGGGCAGTGTATCGTGCCCCAGTTTCTCATGATGACCACTGTGTGCTAGGAGAGAGGCCGCTGGCTTCTGAGGAACCCTAGGCGCAGTAGGTGCCTGGGAGCACTCTTCACATTCATAGCAAGGGCAACGTACTCCTTTCTGGGATGCCTAGGTAGAGTGTTCCAATCGTCATAGAGCCTAGCGAAAGCAGCGCCTGGCAGACTCTCTTTGCAAGTGGATCGTCCTCAGTGACAGAAACAGAACTGCAGTGTCACTGCACAATGTGCTTGTGATTCAGTCTGGGACACAGGATAGCACTCTCACAGAATAGAAAGCTAACCTTTGCATCCAGCCTGAAGACCAGTACATTCTTCACTCTTCACACTGTTAAGTATGTGCAGGAGCCTTGATCACCGAGGCCTACCTAAGGTACTGAAATACTTACCCATTTCATCCTATGCAGAGGTCCCTGTGCCCACAGGAACTCCTTGGAAGAGCCCTGTGGGTCCCGTGTGTTTCCTTGAGGTAGTCAGAAACTACTGAGGAGCACCTTATGAGCTCAAGTTTGAAACCGAGCAACCCTGGCAAAACCTTCATTTCGTCCGTGGTAGGCGAGACAGGTGCGGTTTGAAAGCTGCCTGAAACTCACTCCTGCGGCCCATCTTCTCTTTGCTGCCTGACGGCATCACGAAAGAACTTGAGTGTAATCGTATGAGGCATGCTGGTCTAGGTTCCTTGCTGGGAGCTCCTCCAGGAGCACACTGGAGCCTGCCGGGAAAGAACTGGCACCCCTGTGCTCAAGTAAAATGCAGATTTCTCCCAAAGTAAGTTTAGCTATGCCCTAGTGGCGAAGAAGCACGTGTTAAAGGAAGGCTGCAACACTGTTACGTATTTCACGACTCATTGTGCACTCACCTTGGGTGTAACATCTGTGAAAGGGCACTGAATGCCGTCCAAATCTTCTGCTGCGTTTGAGTTGCAGGAAAAATGGGTTCGTTGGTTTTAAAGCTGTGAACGTGCAGCTGTAATGGAAAGCCCTGCCCGGATCGCTCGACAGCTCTCGTTTATACAGCATTCAAAGGGCTTCAGGATCGCCGTTCCAAGCAGCCTTACATTCCATGCTGGCGTAGCCAAGGAGGCATTTGGATTCTTCTGAGAAACACCACTGTGCCTCACAAGTGAAACCTGTGGGCTCCCAAATACGTCTCCCTACGGCAGCCTGAAATTACATGTTTAGTTCCAGTATGAAAACAACGGACAGCTTTAGCTGTGACAATGCTGGACTTCTGGGACCATCCAGATTCACCAAGGCCTAACTGTTGCCCGGCGGGGGAATGCTCTTCTGCACGTACAGCACTCACCACGTGAAAACCTTTCTTACCACAAGGAAGCAGTCTTACCCTAGTAGTAGAGAGGTAGGCAGAATCTTCAGATAAACCTGCTGTGTCATCAAGCTTGAAAGTCGGACACCGATGGGAACGTTCATAGTCTCCTGCAATGGAAGCCACTTGCTTTGGGCTTCAAAGCTGCCTGAACAGCCCTAGGGGCCCTACTTCTCTTCACTGCAGGATGCTCGCTGTGGGCCAAGGCTGCGTTCTCTCAAAGGCAATAATGTACTGGCAATTGGTTTCTAAAAACTCATCCAACTGCACTCCAGATTCAGCTCCATACAAATGAAATGTGACCTAAGTCCTCAGCGTAAGGTCCAGTGTTTCACATCAGCAGAGTTGAGTGTGCAGTGGTAGCCACGAAGCCATACTCTGAAAAGGAGTGCCTTAACTCTGCTATGCCCCTGAGGACACATAGGGCAGTGTATGGTGCACCAGTTTCTCATGATGACCACTGTGTGCTAGAAGAGAGGCCGCTGGCTTCTGAGGAACCCTAGGCGCAGTAGGTGCCCGGGAGCACTCTTCACATTCATAGCAAGGGCAATGTAGTCCTTTCTGGGATGCCTAGGTAGAGTGCTCCAATCGTCACAGAGCCTAGCGAAAGCAGCGCCTGGCAGACTCTGTTTGCAAGTGGATCGTCCTCAGTGACTGAAACAGAACTGCACTGCTACGGCACAATGTGCTTGTGATTCAGTCTGGGACACAGGATAGCTCTCTCACAGAAGCGAAAGCTAACCATTACATCCAGCCTGAAGACCAGTACATTTTACCCACTTCACACTGTTAAGTATGTGCAAGAGCCATGGTCACCGAGACCTACCTAAGGTACTGAAATACCCGCTTCATCCTATGCAGAGGTCCCTGTGCCCACAGGAACTGCATGGAAGAGCCCTGTGGGTCCGTGTGTTTCCTTGAGGTAGTCAGAAACTACTGAGGATAACCTTATGAGCTCAAGTTTGAAACCGGGCAACCCTGGCAAAACCTTCATTTCGTCCGTGGTAGGCGAGACAGGTGCGGTTTGAAAGCTGCCTGAAAATCACTCCTGCTGCCCATCTTCTCTTTGCTGCCTGACGGCATCACGAAAGAACTTGAGTGTAATCGTATGAGGCATGCTGGTCTCGGTTCCTTGCTGGGAGCTCCTCTAGGAGCACACTGGAGCCTGCTGGCAAAGAACTGGCACCCCTGTGCTCAACTAAAATGCTGATTTCTGCCAAAGTAAGTTTAGCTATGCCCTAGTGGCGAAGAAGCATGTGTTAAAGGAAGGCTGCAACACTGTTACGTATTTCACAACTCACTGTGCACTCAACTTGGTTGTAACATCTGTGAAAAGGCACTGAATGCCTCCAAATCTTCTGCTGCGTTTGAGTCCCAGGACGCAAATGGGTTCGTTGGCTTTAAGGCTGTGAACGGGCAGCAGTAATGGCAAAGCCCTGCCCGGATCGCTCCAGAGCTCTCGTTTGTACAGCATTCAAACGGCTTTAGGAAGGCCGTTCCAAGCATCCTTACATTCCAGGCTGTCGTAGCCAGGAAGGCATTTGGATTATTTTGAGAAACACCACTGTGCCTCAAAAGTGAAACCTGCGGGCTCCTAAATACGTCTCCCTACGGCAGCCTGAAACTATATGTTTAGTTCCAGTATGAAAAAAACGGACAGCTTTACTTGAGACAATGCTGGACGTCTGGGACCATCCAGATTCACCAAGGCCTAAGTTTTGCCCGGCGGGGGAATGCTCTTCTGCACGTACAGCACTCACCACGTGAAAACCTTTCTTAGCACAAGGAAGCCGTCTTACCCTAGTAGTAGAGAGGTAGGCAGAATCTTCAGATAAACCTGCTGTGTCATCAAGCTTGAAAGTCGGACAGCGATGGGATCTTTCGTATTCCCCTGAAATGGAAGCTTCTTTCTTTGGGCTTCAAAGCTGCCTGAACAGCGCGAGGGGCCAGCTTCTCTTCACTGCAGGATTGTCGCGGTGGGCCAAGGCTGCGTTCTCTCAATGGCAATAATGTGCTAGCAATTGCTTTCTAGTAACTCATCCAACTGCACTCCAGATTCAGCTCCATTCAAATGAAAGGTGACCTAGGTCCTCAGGGTAAGGTCCAGTGTTTCACATCAGCAGAGTTGAGTGTGCAGTGGTAGCCACGAAGCCATACTCTGAAAAGGAGTGCCTTAACTCTGCTATGCCCCTGAGGACACATAGGGCAGTGTATCGTGCACCAGGTTCTCATGATGACCACTGTGTGCTAGAAGAGAGGCCGCTGGCTTCTGAGGAACCCTAGGCGCAGTAGGTGCCCGGGAGCACTCTTCACATTCATAGCAAGGGCATCGTACTCCTTTCTGGGATGCCTAGGTAGAGTGTTCCAATCGTCATAGAGCCTAGCGAAAGCAGCGCCTGGCAGACTCTATTTCCAAGTGGATAGTCCTCAGTGACAGAAACAGAACTGCAGTGTTACTGCACAATGTGCTTGTGATTCAGTCTGGGACACAGGATAGCACTCTCACAGAATAGAAAGCTAACCTTTGCATCCAGCCTGAAGACCAGTACATTCTTCACTCTTCACACTGTTAGTATGTGCAGGAGCCTTGATCACCGAGGCCTACCTAAGGTACTGAAATACTTACCCATTTCATCCTATGCAGAGGTCCCGGTGCCCACAGGATCTCCTTGGAAGAGCCCTGTGGGTCCCGTGTGTTTCCTTGAGGTAGTCAGAAACTACTGAGGAACACCTTATGAGCTCAAGTTTGAAACCGGGCAACCCTGGCAAAACCTTCATTTCGTCCGTGGTAGGCGAGACAGGTGCGGTTTGAAAGCTGCCTGAAACTCACTCCTGCGGCCCATCTTCTCTTTGCTGCCTGACGGCATCACGAAAGAACTTGAGTGTAATCGTATGAGGCATGCTGGTCTCGGTTCCTTGCTGCGAGCTCCTCCAGGAGCACACTGGAGCCTGCCGGGAAAGAACTGGCACCCCTGTGCTCAAGTAAAATGCAGATTTCTCCCAAAGTAAGTTTAGCTATGCCCTAGTGGCGAAGAAGCATGTGTTAAAGGAAGGCTGCAACACTGTTACGTATTTCACGACTCATTGTGCACTCACCTTGGGTGTAACATCTGTGAAAGGGCACTGAATGCCGTCCAAATCTTCTGCTGCGTTTGAGTTGCAGGAAAAATGGGTTCGTTGGTTTTAAAGCTGTGAACGTGCAGCTGTAATGGAAAGCCCTGCCCGGATCGCTCGACAGCTCTCGTTTGTACAGCATTCAAAGGGCTTCAGGTACGCCGTTCCAAGCAGCCTTACATTCCATGCTGGCGTAGCCAGGGAGGCATTTGGATTCTTCTGAGAAACACCACTGTGCCTCACAAGTGAAACCTGTGGACTCCCAAATAGGTCTCCCTACGGCAGCCTGAAATTACATGTTTAGTTCCAGTATGAAAACAACGGACAGCTTTAGCTGTGACAATGCTGGACTTCTGGGACCATCCAGATTCACCAAGGCCTAACTGTTGCCCGGCGGGGGAATGCTCTTCTGCACGTACAGCACTCACCACGTGAAAACCTTTCTTACCACAAGGAAGCAGTCTTACCCTAGTAGTAGAGAGGTAGGCAGAATCTTCAGATAAACCTGCTGTGTCATCAAGCTTGAAAGTCGGACACCGATGGGAACGTTCATAGTCTCCTGCAATGGAAGCCACTTGCTTTGGGCTTCAAAGCTGCCTGAACAGCGCGAGGGGCCAGCTTCTCCTCACTGCAGGATTGTTGCTGTGGGCCAAGGCTGCGTTCTCACAAAGGCAATAATGTACTGGCAATTGGTTTCTAAAACTCATCCAATTGCACTCCAGATTCAGCTCCATACAAATGAAATGTGACCTAAGTCCTCAGCGTAAGGTCCAGTGTTTCACATCAGCAGAGTTGAGTGTGCAGTGGTAGCCACGAAGCCATACTCTGAAAAGGAGTGCCTTAACTCTGCTATGCCCCTGAGGACACATAGGGCAGTGTATTGTGCACCAGGTTCTCATGATGACCACTGTGTGCTAGAAGAGAGGCCGCTGGCTTCTGAGGAACCCTAGGCGCAGTAGGTGCCCGGGAGCACTCTTCACATTCATAGCAAGGGCAACGTACTCCTTTCTGGGATGCCTAGGTAGAGTGTTCCAATCGTCCTAGAGCCTAGCGAAAGCAGCGCCTGGCAGACTCTCTTTGCAAGTGGATCGTCCTCAGTGACAGAAACAGAACTGCAGTGTTACTGCACAATGTGCTTGTGATTCAGTCGGGGACACAGGATAGCACTCTCACAGAATAGAAAGCTAACCTTTGCATCCAGCCTGAAGACCAGTACATTCTTCACTCTTCACACTGTTAAGTATGTGCAGGAGCATTGATCACCGAGGCCTACCTAAGGTACTGAAATCCTTACCCATTTCATCCTATGCAGAGGTCCCTGTGCCCACAGGAACTCCTTGGAAGAGCCCTGTGGGTCCCGTGTGTTTCCTTGAGGTAGTCAGAAACTACTGAGGATAACCTTATGAGCTCAAGTTTGAAACCGGGCAACCCTGGCAAAACCTTCATTTCGTCCGTGGTAGGCGAGACAGGTGCGGTTTGAAAGCTGCCTGAAAATCACTCCTGCTGCCCATCTTCTCTTTGCTGCCTGACGGCATCACGAAAGAACTTGAGTGTAATCGTATGAGGCATGCTGGTCTCGGTTCCTTGCTGGGAGCTCCTCTAGGAGCACACTGGAGCCTGCTGGCAAAGAACTGGCACCCCTGTGCTCAAGTAAAATGCAGATTTCTCCCAAAGTAAGTTTAGCTATGCCCTAGTGGCGAAGAAGCATGTGTTAAAGGAAGGCTGCAACACTGTTACGTATTTCACAACTCACTGTGCACTCAACTTGGTTGTAACATCTGTGAAAAGGCACTGAATGCCTCCAAATCTTCTGCTGCTTTTGAGTCCCAGGACGCAAATGGGTTCGTTGGCTTTAAGGCTGTGAACGGGCAGCAGTAATGGCAAAGCCCTGCCCGGATCGCTCCAGAGCTCTCGTTTGTACAGCATTCAAACGGCTTCAGGAAGGCCGTTCCAAGCATCCTTACATTCCAGGCTGTCGTAGCCAGGAAGGCATTTGGATTCTTTTGAGAAACACCACTGTGCCTCACAAGTGAAACCTGCGGGCTCCTAAATACGTCTCCCTACGGCAGCCTGAAACTATATGTTTAGTTCCAGTATGAAAAAAACGGACAGCTTTACTTGAGACAATGCTGGACGTCTGGGACCATCCAGATTCACCAAGGCCTAACTTTTGCCCGGCGGGGGAATGCTCTTCTGCACGTATAGCACTCACCACGTGAAAACCTTTCTTAGCACAAGGAAGCCGTCTTACCCTAGTAGTAGAGAGGTAGGCAGAATCTTCAGATAAACCTGCTGTGTCATCAAGCTTGAAAGTCGGACACCGATGGGATCTTTCGTATTCCCCTGCAATGGAAGCTTCTTTCTTTGGGCTTCAAAGCTGCCTGAACAGCGCGAGGGGCCAGCTTCTCTTCACTGCAGGATTGTTGCTGTGGGCCAAGGCTGCGTTCTCACAAAGGCAATAATGTACTGGCAATTGGTTTCTAAAAACTCATCCAACTGCACTCCAGATTCAGCTCCATACAAATGAAATGTGACCTAAGTCCTCAGCGTAAGGTCCAGTGTTTCACATCAGCAGAGTTGAGTGTGCAGTGGTAGCCACGAAGCCATACTCTGAAAAGGAGTGCCTTAACTCTGCTATGCCCCTGAGGACACATAGGGCAGTGTATCGTGCACCAGGTTCTCATGATGACCACTGTGTGCTAGAAGAGAGGCCGCTGGCTTCTGAGGAACCCTAGGCGCAGTAGGTGCCCGGGAGCACTCTTCACATTCATAGCAAGGGCAACGTACTCCTTTCTGGGATGCCTAGGTAGAGTGTTCCAATCGTCATAGAGCCTAGCGAAAGCAGCGCCTGGCAGACTCTCTTTGCAAGTGGATCGTCCTCAGTGACAGAAACAGAACTGCAGTGTTACTGCACAATGTGCTTGTGATTCAGTCTGGGACACAGGATAGCACTCTCACAGAATAGAAAGCTAACCTTTGCATCCAGCCTGAAGACCAGTACATTCTTCACTCTTCACACTGTTAAGTATGTGCAGGAGCCTTGATCACCGAGGCCTACCTAAGGTACTGAAATCCTTACCCATTTCATCCTATGCAGAGGTCCCTGTGCCCACAGGAACTCCTTGGAAGAGCCCTGTGGGTCCCGTGTGTTTCCTTGAGGTAGTCAGAAACTAGTGAGGAACACCTTATGAGCTCAAGTTTGAAACCGGGCAACCCTGGCAAAACCTTCATTTCGTCCGTGGTAGGCGAGACAGGTGCGGTTTGAAAGCTGCCTGAAACTCACTCCTGCGGCCCATCTTCTCTTTGCTGCCTGACGGCATCACGAAAGAACTTGAGTGTAATCGTATGAGGCATGCTGGTCTCGGTTCCTTGCTGCGAGCTCCTCCAGGAGCACACTGGAGCCTGCCGGGAAAGAACTGGCACCCCTGTGCTCAAGTAAAATGCAGATTTCTCCCAAAGTAAGTTTAGCTATGCCCTAGTGGCGAAGAAGCATGTGTTAAAGGAAGGCTGCAACACTGTTACGTATTTCACGACTCATTGTGCACTCACCTTGGGTGTAACATCTGTGAAAGGGCACTGAATGCCGTCCAAATCTTCTGCTGCGTTTGAGTTCCAGGAAAAATGGGTTCGTTGGTTTTAAAGCTGTGGACGTGCGGCTGTAATGGAAAGCCCTGCCCGGATCGCTCGACAGCTCTCGTTTGTACAGCATTCAAAGGGCTTCAGGAACGCCGTTCCAAGCAGCCTTACATTCCATGCTGGCGTAGCCAGGGAGGCATTTGGATTCTTCTGAGAAACACCACTGTGCCTCACAAGTGAAACCTGTGGGCTCCCAAATACGTCTCCCTACGGCAGCCTGAAATTACATGTTTAGTTCCAGTATGAAAACAACGGACAGCTTTAGCTGTGACAATGCTGGACTTCTGGGACCATCCAGATTCACCAAGGCCTAACTGTTGCCCGGCGGGGGAATGCTCTTCTGCACGTACAGCACTCACCACGTGAAAACCTTTCTTACCACAAGGAAGCAGTCTTACCCTAGTAGTAGAGAGGTAGGCAGAATCTTCAGATAAACCTGCTGTGTCATCAAGCTTGAAAGTCGGACACCGATGGGAACGTTCATAGTCTCCTGCAATGGAAGCCACTTGCTTTGGGCTTCAAAGCTGCCTGAACAGCCCTAGGGGCCCTACTTCTCTTCACTGCAGGATGCTCGCTGTGGGCCAAGGCTGCGTTCTCTCAAAGGCAATAATGTACTGGCAATTGGTTTCTAAAAACTCATCCAACTGCACTCCAGATTCAGCTCCATACAAATGAAATGTGACCTAAGTCCTCAGCGTAAGGTCCAGTGTTTCACATCAGCAGAGTTGAGTGTGCAGTGGTAGCCACGAAGCCATACTCTGAAAAGGAGTGCCTTAACTCTGCTATGCCCCTGAGGACACATAGGGCAGTGTATGGTGCACCAGTTTCTCATGATGACCACTGTGTGCTAGAAGAGAGGCCGCTGGCTTCTGAGGAACCCTAGGCGCAGTAGGTGCCCGGGAGCACTCTTCACATTCATAGCAAGGGCAATGTAGTCCTTTCTGGGATGCCTAGGTAGAGTGCTCCAATCGTCACAGAGCCTAGCGAAAGCAGCGCCTGGCAGACTCTGTTTGCAAGTGGATCGTCCTCAGTGACTGAAACAGAACTGCACTGCTACGGCACAATGTGCTTGTGATTCAGTCTGGGACACAGGATAGCTCTCTCACAGAAGCGAAAGCTAACCATTACATCCAGCCTGAAGACCAGTACATTTTACCCACTTCACACTGTTAAGTATGTGCAAGAGCCATGGTCACCGAGACCTACCTAAGGTACTGAAATACCCGCTTCATCCTATGCAGAGGTCCCTGTGCCCACAGGAACTGCATGGAAGAGCCCTGTGGGTCCGTGTGTTTCCTTGAGGTAGTCAGAAACTACTGAGGATAACCTTATGAGCTCAAGTTTGAAACCGGGCAACCCTGGCAAAACCTTCATTTCGTCCGTGGTAGGCGAGACAGGTGCGGTTTGAAAGCTGCCTGAAACTCACTCCTGCTGCCCATCTTCTCTTTGCTGCCTGACGGCATCACGAAAGAACTTGAGTGTAATCGTATGAGGCATGCTGGTCTCGGTTCCTTGCTGGGAGCTCCTCCAGGAGCACACTGGAGCCTGCCGGGAAAGAACTGGCACCCCTGTGCTCAAGTAAAATGCAGATTTCTCCCAAAGTAAGTTTAGCTATGCCCTAGTGGCGAAGAAGCATGTGTTAAAGGAAGGCTGCAACACTGTTACGTATTTCACGACTCATTGTGCACTCACCTTGGGTGTAACATCTGTGAAAGGGCACTGAATGCCGTCCAAATCTTCTGCTGCGTTTGAGTTCCAGGAAAAATGGGTTCGTTGGTTTTAAAGCTGTGGACGTGCGGCTGTAATGGAAAGCCCTGCCCGGATCGCTCGACAGCTCTCGTTTGTACAGCATTCAAAGGGCTTCAGGAACGCCGTTCCAAGCAGCCTTACATTCCATGCTGGCGTAGCCAGGGAGGCATTTGGATTCTTCTGAGAAACACCACTGTGCCTCACAAGTGAAACCTGTGGGCTCCCAAATACGTCTCCCTACGGCAGCCTGAAATTACATGTTTAGTTCCAGTATGAAAACAACGGACAGCTTTAGCTGTGACAATGCTGGACTTCTGGGACCATCCAGATTCACCAAGGCCTAACTGTTGCCCGGCGGGGGAATGCTCTTCTGCACGTACAGCACTCACCACGTGAAAACCTTTCTTACCACAAGGAAGTAGTCTTACCCTAGTAGTAGAGAGGTAGGCAGAATCTTCAGATAAACCTGCTGTGTCATCAAGCTTGAAAGTCGGACACCGATGGGAACGTTCATAGTCTCCTGCAATGGAAGCCACTTGCTTTGGGCTTCAAAGCTGCCTGAACAGCCCTAGGGGCCCTACTTCTCTTCACTGCAGGATGCTCGCTGTGGGCCAAGGCTGCGTTCTCTCAAAGGCAATAATGTACTGGCAATTGGTTTCTAAAAACTCATCCAACTGCACTCCAGATTCAGCTCCATACAAATGAAATGTGACCTAAGTCCTCAGCGTAAGGTCCAGTGTTTCACATCAGCAGAGTTGAGTGTGCAGTGGTAGCCACGAAGCCATACTCTGAAAAGGAGTGCCTTAACTCTGCTATGCCCCTGAGGACACATAGGGCAGTGTATGGTGCACCAGTTTCTCATGATGACCACTGTGTGCTAGAAGAGAGGCCGCTGGCTTCTGAGGAACCCTAGGCGCAGTAGGTGCCCGGGAGCACTCTTCACATTCATAGCAAGGGCAATGTAGTCCTTTCTGGGATGCCTAGGTAGAGTGCTCCAATCGTCACAGAGCCTAGCGAAAGCAGCGCCTGGCAGACTCTGTTTGCAAGTGGATCGTCCTCAGTGACTGAAACAGAACTGCACTGCTACGGCACAATGTGCTTGTGATTCAGTCTGGGACACAGGATAGCTCTCTCACAGAAGCGAAAGCTAACCATTACATCCAGCCTGAAGACCAGTACATTTTACCCACTTCACACTGTTAAGTATGTGCAAGAGCCATGGTCACCGAGACCTACCTAAGGTACTGAAATACCCGCTTCATCCTATGCAGAGGTCCCTGTGCCCACAGGAACTGCATGGAAGAGCCCTGTGGGTCCGTGTGTTTCCTTGAGGTAGTCAGAAACTACTGAGGATAACCTTATGAGCTCAAGTTTGAAACCGGGCAACCCTGGCAAAACCTTCATTTCGTCCGTGGTAGGCGAGACAGGTGCGGTTTGAAAGCTGCCTGAAAATCACTCCTGCTGCCCATCTTCTCTTTGCTGCCTGACGGCATCACGAAAGAACTTGAGTGTAATCGTATGAGGCATGCTGGTCTCGGTTCCTTGCTGGGAGCTCCTCTAGGAGCACACTGGAGCCTGCTGGCAAAGAACTGGCACCCCTGTGCTCAAGTAAAATGCAGATTTCTCCCAAAGTAAGTTTAGCTATGCCCTAGTGGCGAAGAAGCATGTGTTAAAGGAAGGCTGCAACACTGTTACGTATTTCACGACTCATTGTGCACTCACCTTGGGTGTAACATCTGTGAAAGGGCACTGAATGCCGTCCAAATCTTCTGCTGCGTTTGAGTTCCAGGAAAAATGGGTTCGTTGGTTTTAAAGCTGTGAACGTGCAGCTGTAATGGAAAGCCCTGCCCGGATCGCTCGACAGCTCTCGTTTGTACAGCATTCAAAGGGCTTCAGGAACGCCGTTCCAAGCAGCCTTACATTCCATGCTGGCGTAGCCAGGGAGGCATTTGGATTCTTCTGAGAAACACCACTGTGCCTCACAAGTGAAACCTGTGGGCTCCCAAATACGTCTCCCTACGGCAGCCTGAAATTACATGTTTAGTTCCAGTATGAAAACAACGGACAGCTTTAGCTGTGACAATGCTGGACTTCTGGGAACATCCAGATTCACCAAGGCCTAACTGTTGCCCGGCGGGGGAATGCTCTTCTGCACGTACAGCACTCACCACGTGAAAACCTTTCTTACCACAAGGAAGCAGTCTTACCCTAGTAGTAGAGAGGTAGGCAGAATCTTCAGATAAACCTGCTGTGTCATCAAGCTTGAAAGTCGGACACCGATGGGAACGTTCATAGTCTCCTGCAATGGAAGCCACTTGCTTTGGGCTTCAAAGCTGCCTGAACAGCCCTAGGGGCCCTACTTCTCTTCACTGCAGGATGCTCGCTGTGGGCCAAGGCTGCGTTCTCTCAAAGGCAATAATGTACTGGCAATTGGTTTCTAAAAACTCATCCAACTGCACTCCAGATTCAGCTCCATACAAATGAAATGTGACCTAAGTCCTCAGCGTAAGGTCCAGTGTTTCACATCAGCAGAGTTGAGTGTGCAGTGGTAGCCACGAAGCCATACTCTGAAAAGGAGTGCCTTAACTCTGCTATGCCCCTGAGGACACATAGGGCAGTGTATGGTGCACAAGTTTCTCATGATGACCACTGTGTGCTAGAAGAGAGGCCGCTGGCTTCTGAGGAACCCTAGGCGCAGTAGGTGCCCGGGAGCACTCTTCACATTCATAGCAAGGGCAATGTAGTCCTTTCTGGGATGCCTAGGTAGAGTGCTCCAATCGTCACAGAGCCTAGCGAAAGCAGCGCCTGGCAGACTCTGTTTGCAAGTGGATCGTCCTCAGTGACTGAAACAGAACTGCACTGCTACGGCACAATGTGCTTGTGATTCAGTCTGGGACACAGGATAGCTCTCTCACAGAAGCGAAAGCTAACTATTACATCCAGCCTGAAGACCAGTACATTTTACCCACTTCACACTGTTAAGTATGTGCAAGAGCCATGGTCACCGAGACCTACCTAAGGTACTGAAATACCCGCTTCATCCTATGCAGAGGTCCCTGTGCCCACAGGAACTGCATGGAAGAGCCCTGTGGGTCCGTGTGTTTCCTTGAGGTAGTCAGAAACTACTGAGGATAACCTTATGAGCTCAAGTTTGAAACCGGGCAACCCTGGCAAAACCTTCATTTCGTCCGTGGTAGGCGAGACAGGTGCGGTTTGAAAGCTGCCTGAAAATCACTCCTGCTGCCCATCTTCTCTTTGCTGCCTGACGGCATCACGAAAGAACTTGAGTGTAATCGTATGAGGCATGCTGGTCTCGGTTCCTTGCTGGGAGCTCCTCCAGGAGCACACTGGAGCCTGCTGGCAAAGAACTGGCACCCCTGTGCTCAAGTAAAATGCAGATTTCTCCCAAAGTAAGTTTAGCTATGCCCTAGTGGCGAAGAAGCATGTGTTAAAGGAAGGCTGCAACACTGTTACGTATTTCACGACTCATTGTGCACTCACCTTGGGTGTAACATCTGTGAAAGGGCACTGAATGCCGTCCAAATCTTCTGCTGCGTTTGAGTTCCAGGAAAAATGGGTTCGTTGGTTTTAAAGCTGTGAACGTGCAGCTGTAATGGAAAGCCCTGCCCGGATCGCTCGACAGCTCTCGTTTGTACAGCATTCAAAGGGCTTCAGGAACGCCGTTCCAAGCAGCCTTACATTCCATGCTGGCGTAGCCAGGGAGGCATTTGGATTCTTCTGAGAAACACCACTGTGCCTCACAAGTGAAACCTGTGGGCTCCCAAATACGCCCCCCTACGGCAGCCTGAAATTACATGTTTAGTTCCAGTATGAAAACAACGGACAGCTTTAGCTGTGACAATGCTGGACTTCTGGGACCATCCAGATTCACCAAGGCCTAACTGTTGCCCGGCGGGGGAATGCTCTTCTGCACGTACAGCACTCACCACGTGAAAACCTTTCTTACCACAAAGAAGCAGTCTTACCCTAGTAGTAGAGAGGTAGGCAGAATCTTCAGATAAACCTGCTGTGTCATCAAGCTTGAAAGTCGGACACCGATGGGAACGTTCATAGTCTCCTGCAATGGAAGCCACTTGCTTTGGGCTACAAAGCTGCCTGAACAGCCCTAGGGGCCCTACTTCTCTTCACTGCAGGATGCTCGCTGTGGGCCAAGGCTGCGTTCTCTCAAAGGCAATAATGTACTGGCAATTGGTTTCTAAAAACTCATCCAACTGCACTCCAGATTCTGCTCCATACAAATGAAATGTGACCTAAGTCCTCAGCGTAAGGTCCAGTGTTTCACATCAGCAGAGTTGAGTGTGCAGTGGTAGCCACGAAGCCATACTCTGAAAAGGAGTGCCTTAACTCTGCTATGCCCCTGAGGACACATAGGGCAGTGTATGGTGCACCAGTTTCTCATGATGACCACTGTGTGCTAGAAGAGAGGCCGCTGGCTTCTGAGGAACCCTAGGCGCAGTAGGTGCCCGGGAGCACTCTTCACATTCATAGCAAGGGCAATGTAGTCCTTTCTGGGATGCCTAGGTAGAGTGCTCCAATCGTCACAGAGCCTAGCGAAAGCAGCGCCTGGCAGACTCTGTTTGCAAGTGGATCGTCCTCAGTGACTGAAACAGAACTGCACTGCTACGGCACAATGTGCTTGTGATTCAGTCTGGGACACAGGATAGCTCTCTCACAGAAGCGAAAGCTAACCATTACATCCAGCCTGAAGACCAGTACATTTTACCCACTTCACACTGTTAAGTATGTGCAAGAGCCATGGTCACCGAGACCTACCTAAGGTACTGAAATACCCGCTTCATCCTATGCAGAGGTCCCTGTGCCCACAGGAACTGCATGGAAGAGCCCTGTGGGTCCGTGTGTTTCCTTGAGGTAGTCAGAAACTACTGAGGATAACCTTATGAGCTCAAGTTTGAAACCGGGCAACCCTGGCAAAACCTTCATTTCGTCCGTGGTAGGCGAGACAGGTGCGGTTTGAAAGCTGCCTGAAAATCACTCCTGCTGCCCATCTTCTCTTTGCTGCCTGACGGCATCACGAAAGAACTTGAGTGTAATCGTATGAGGCATGCTGGTCTCGGTTCCTTGCTGGGAGCTCCTCTAGGAGCACACTGGAGCCTGCTGGCAAAGAACTGGCACCCCTGTGCTCAAGTAAAATGCAGATTTCTCCCAAAGTAAGTTTAGCTATGCCCTAGTGGCGAAGAAGCATGTGTTAAAGGAAGGCTGCAACACTGTTACGTATTTCACAACTCACTGTGCACTCAACTTGGTTGTAACATCTGTGAAAAGGCACTGAATGCCTCCAAATCTTCTGCTGCGTTTGAGTCCCAGGACGCAAATGGGTTCGTTGGCTTTAAGGCTGTGAACGGGCAGCAGTAATGGCAAAGCCCTGCCCGGATCGCTCCAGAGCTCTCGTTTGTACAGCATTCAAACGGCTTCAGGAAGGCCGTTCCAAGCATCCTTACATTCCAGGCTGTCGTAGCCAGGAAGGCATTTGGATTCTTTTGAGAAACACCACTGTGCCTCACAAGTGAAACCTGCGGGCTCCTAAATACGTCTCCCTACGGCAGCCTGAAACTATATGTTTAGTTCCAGTATGAAAAAAACGGACAGCTTTACTTGAGACAATGCTGGACGTCTGGGACCATCCAGATTCACCAAGGCTTAACTTTTGCCCGGCGGGGGAATGCTCTTCTGCACGTACAGCACTCACCACGTGAAAACCTTTCTTAGCACAAGGAAGCCGTCTTACCCTAGTAGTAGAGAGGTAGGCAGAATCTTCAGATAAACCTGCTGTGTCATCAAGCTTGAAAGTCGGACAGCGATGGGATCTTTCGTATTCCCCTGCAATGGAAGCTTCTTTCTTTGGGCTTCAAAGCTGCCTGAATAGCGCGAGGGGCCAGCTTCTCTTCACTGCAGGATTGTCGCTGTGGGCCAAGGCTGCGTTCTCTCAATGGCAATAATGTGCTAGCAATTGCTTTCTAGTAACTCATCCAACTGCACTCCAGATTCAGCTCCATTCAAATTAAAGGTGACCTAGGTCCTCAGGGTAAGGTCCAGTGTTTCACATCAGCAGAGTTGAGTGTGCAGTGGTAGCCACGAAGCCATACTCTGAAAAGGAGTGCCTTAACTCTGCTGTGAGCCTGAGGACACATAGGGCAGTGTATCGTGCACCAGTTTCTCATGATGACCACTGTGTGCTAGAAGAGAGGCCGCTGGCTTCTGAGGAACCCTAGGCGCAGTAGGTGCCCGGGAGCACTCTTCACATTCATAGCAAGGGCAACGTACTCCTTTCTGGGATGCCTAGGTAGAGTGTTCCAATCGTCATAGAGCCTAGCGAAAGCAGCGCCTGGCAGACTCTCTTTGCAAGTGGATCGTCCTCAGTGACAGAAACAGAACTGCAGTGTTACTGCACAATGTGCTTGTGATTCAGTCTGGGACACAGGATAGCACTCTCACAGAATAGAAAGCTAACCTTTGCATCCAGCCTGAAGACCAGGACATTCTTCACTCTTCACACTGTTAAGTATGTGCAGGAGCCTTGATCACCGAGGCCTACCTAAGGTACTGAAATACTTACCCATTTCATCCTATGCAGAGGTCCCTGTGCCCACAGGAACTCCTTGGAAGAGCCCTGTGGGTCCCGTGTGTTTCCTTGAGGTAGTCAGAAACTACTGAGGATAACCTTATGAGCTCAAGTTTGAAACCGGGCAACCCTGGCAAAACCTTCATTTCGTCCGTGGTAGGCGAGACAGGTGCGGTTTGAAAGCTGCCTGAAACTCACTCCTGCGGCCCATCTTCTCTTTGCTGCCTGACGGCATCACGAAAGAACTTGAGTGTAATCGTATGAGGCATGCTGGTCTCGGTTCCTTGCTGGGAGCTCCTCCAGGAGCACACTGGAGCCTGCCGGGAAAGAACTGGCACCCCTGTGCTCAAGTAAAATGCAGATTTCTCCCAAAGTAAGTTTAGCTATGCCCTAGTGGCGAAGAAGCATGTGTTAAAGGAAGGCTGCAACACTGTTACGTATTTCACGACTCATTGTGCACTCACCTTGGGTGTAACATCTGTGAAAGGGCACTGAATGCCGTCCAAATCTTCTGCTGCGTTTGAGTTCCAGGAAAAATGGGTTCGTTGGTTTTAAAGCTGTGAACGTGCAGCTGTAATGGAAAGCCCTGCCCGGATCGCTCGACAGCTCTCGTTTGTACAGCATTCAAAGGGCTTCAGGAACGCCGTTCCAAGCAGCCTTACATTCCATGCTGGCGTAGCCAGGGAGGCATTTGGATTCTTCTGAGAAACACCACTGTGCCTCACAAGTGAAACCTGTGGGCTCCCAAATACGCCTCCCTACGGCAGCCTGAAATTACATGTTTAGTTCCAGTATGAAAACAACGGACAGCTTTAGCTGTGACAATGCTGGACTTCTGGGACCATCCAGATTCACCAAGGCCTAACTGTTGCCCGGCGGGGGAATGCTCTTCTGCACGTACAGCACTCACCACGTGAAAACCTTTCTTACCACAAGGAAGCAGTCTTACCCTAGTAGTAGAGAGGTAGGCAGAATCTTCAGATAAACCTGCTGTGTCATCAAGCTTGAAAGTCGGACACCGATGGGAACGTTCATAGTCTCCTGCAATGGAAGCCACTTGCTTTGGGCTTCAAAGCTGCCTGAACAGCCCTAGGGGCCCTACTTCTCTTCACTGCAGGATGCTCGCTGTGGGCCAAGGCTGCGTTCTCTCAAAGGCAATAATGTACTGGCAATTGGTTTCTAAAAACTCATCCAACTGCACTCCAGATTCTGCTCCATACAAATGAAATGTGACCTAAGTCCTCAGCGTAAGGTCCAGTGTTTCACATCAGCAGAGTTGAGTGTGCAGTGGTAGCCACGAAGCCATACTCTGAAAAGGAGTGCCTTAACTCTGCTATGCCCCTGAGGACACATAGGGCAGTGTATGGTGCACCAGTTTCTCATGATGACCACTGTGTGCTAGAAGAGAGGCCGCTGGCTTCTGAGGAACCCTAGGCGCAGTAGGTGCCCGGGAGCACTCTTCACATTCATAGCAAGGGCAATGTAGTCCTTTCTGGGATGCCTAGGTAGAGTGCTCCAATCGTCACAGAGCCTAGCGAAAGCAGCGCCTGGCAGACTCTGTTTGCAAGTGGATCGTCCTCAGTGACTGAAACAGAACTGCACTGCTACGGCACAATGTGCTTGTGATTCAGTCTGGGACACAGGATAGCTCTCTCACAGAAGCGAAAGCTAACCATTACATCCAGCCTGAAGACCAGTACATTTTACCCACTTCACACTGTTAAGTATGTGCAAGAGCCATGGTCACCGAGACCTACCTAAGGTACTGAAATACCCGCTTCATCCTATGCAGAGGTCCCTGTGCCCACAGGAACTGCATGGAAGAGCCCTGTGGGTCCGTGTGTTTCCTTGAGGTAGTCAGAAACTACTGAGGATAACCTTATGAGCTCAAGTTTGAAACCGGGCAACCCTGGCAAAACCTTCATTTCGTCCGTGGTAGGCGAGACAGGTGCGGTTTGAAAGCTGCCTGAAAATCACTCCTGCTGCCCATCTTCTCTTTGCTGCCTGACGGCATCACGAAAGAACTTGAGTGTAATCGTATGAGGCATGCTGGTCTCGGTTCCTTGCTGGGAGCTCCTCTAGGAGCACACTGGAGCCTGCTGGCAAAGAACTGGCACCCCTGTGCTCAAGTAAAATGCAGATTTCTCCCAAAGTAAGTTTAGCTATGCCCTAGTGGCGAAGAAGCATGTGTTAAAGGAAGGCTGCAACACTGTTACGTATTTCACAACTCACTGTGCACTCAACTTGGTTGTAACATCTGTGAAAAGGCACTGAATGCCTCCAAATCTTCTGCTGCGTTTGAGTCCCAGGACGCAAATGGGTTCGTTGGCTTTAAGGCTGTGAACGGGCAGCAGTAATGGCAAAGCCCTGCCCGGATCGCTCCAGAGCTCTCGTTTGTACAGCATTCAAACGGCTTCAGGAAGGCCGTTCCAAGCATCCTTACATCCCAGGCTGTCGTAGCCAGGAAAGCATTTGGATTCTTTTGAGAAACACCACTGTGCCTCACAAGTGAAACCTGCGGGCTCCTAAATACGTCTCCCTACGGCAGCCTGAAACTATATGTTTAGTTCCAGTATGAAAAAAACGGACAGCTTTACTTGAGACAATGCTGGACGTCTGGGACCATCCAGATTCACCAAGGCTTAACTTTTGCCCGGCGGGGGAATGCTCTTCTGCACGTACAGCACTCACCACGTGAAAACCTTTCTTAGCACAAGGAAGCCGTCTTACCCTAGTAGTAGAGAGGTAGGCAGAATCTTCAGATAAACCTGCTGTGTCATCAAGCTTGAAAGTCGGACAGCGATGGGATCTTTCGTATTCCCCTGCAATGGAAGCTTCTTTCTTTGGGCTTCAAAGCTGCCTGAACAGCGCGAGGGGCCAGCTTCTCTTCACTGCAGGATTGTCGCTGTGGGCCAAGGCTGCGTTCTCTCAATGGCAATAATGTGCTAGCAATTGCTTTCTGGTAACTCATCCAACTGCACTCCAGATTCAGCTCCATTCAAATGAAAGGTGACCTAGGTCCTCAGGGTAAGGTCCAGTGTTTCACATCAGCAGAGTTGAGTGTGCAGTGGTAGCCACGAAGCCATACTCTGAAAAGGAGTGCCTTAACTCTGCTGTGAGCCTGAGGACACATAGGGCAGTGTATCGTGCACCAGTTTCTCATGATGACCACTGTGTGCTAGAAGAGAGGCCGCTGGCTTCTGAGGAACCCTAGGCGCAGTAGGTGCCCGGGAGCACTCTTCACATTCATAGCAAGGGCAACGTACTCCTTTCTGGGATGCCTAGGTAGAGTGTTCCAATCGTCATAGAGCCTAGCGAAAGCAGCGCCTGGCAGACTCTCTTTGCAAGTGGATCGTCCTCAGTGACAGAAACAGAACTGCAGTGTTACTGCACAATGTGCTTGTGATTCAGTCTGGGACCCAGGATAGCACTCTCACAGAATAGAAAGCTAACCTTTGCATCCAGCCTGAAGACCAGTACATTCTTCACTCTTCACACTGTTAAGTATGTGCAGGAGCCTTGATCACCGAGGCCTACCTAAGGTACTGAAATACTTACCCATTTCATCCTATGCAGAGGTCCCTGTGCCCACAGGAACTCCTTGGAAGAGCCCTGTGGGTCCCGTGTGTTTCCTTGAGGTAGTCAGAAACTACTGAGGAACACCTTATGAGCTCAAGTTTGAAACCGGGCAACCCTGGCAAAACCTTCATTTCGTCCGTGGTAGGCGAGACAGGTGCGGTTTGAAAGCTGCCTGAAACTCACTCCTGCTGCCCATCTTCTCTTTGCTGCCTGACGGCATCACGAAAGAACTTGAGTGTAATCGTATGAGGCATGCTGGTCTCGGTTCCTTGCTGGGAGCTCCTCCAGGAGCACACTGGAGCCTGCCGGGAAAGAACTGGCACCCCTGTGCTCAAGTAAAATGCAGATTTCTCCCAAAGTAAGTTTAGCTATGCCCTAGTGGCGAAGAAGCATGTGTTAAAGGAAGGCTGCAACACTGTTACGTATTTCACGACTCATTGTGCACTCACCTTGGGTGTAACATCTGTGAAAGGGCACTGAATGCCGTCCAAATCTTCTGCTGCGTTTGAGTTCCAGGAAAAATGGGTTCGTTGGTTTTAAAGCTGTGGACGTGCGGCTGTAATGGAAAGCCCTGCCCGGATCGCTCGACAGCTCTCGTTTGTACAGCATTCAAAGGGCTTCAGGAACGCCGTTCCAAGCAGCCTTACATTCCATGCTGGCGTAGCCAGGGAGGCATTTGGATTCTTCTGAGAAACACCACTGTGCCTCACAAGTGAAACCTGTGGGCTCCCAAATACGTCTCCCTACGGCAGCCTGAAATTACATGTTTAGTTCCAGTATGAAAACAACGGACAGCTTTAGCTGTGACAATGCTGGACTTCTGGGACCATCCAGATTCACCAAGGCCTAACTGTTGCCCGGCGGGGGAATGCTCTTCTGCACGTACAGCACTCACCACGTGAAAACCTTTCTTACCACAAGGAAGTAGTCTTACCCTAGTAGTAGAGAGGTAGGCAGAATCTTCAGATAAACCTGCTGTGTCATCAAGCTTGAAAGTCGGACACCGATGGGAACGTTCATAGTCTCCTGCAATGGAAGCCACTTGCTTTGGGCTTCAAAGCTGCCTGAACAGCCCTAGGGGCCCTACTTCTCTTCACTGCAAGATGCTCGCTGTGGGCCAAGGCTGCGTTCTCTCAAAGGCAATAATGTACTGGCAATTGGTTTCTAAAAACTCATCCAACTGCACTCCAGATTCAGCTCCATACAAATGAAATGTGACCTAAGTCCTCAGCGTAAGGTCCAGTGTTTCACATCAGCAGAGTTGAGTGTGCAGTGGTAGCCACGAAGCCATACTCTGAAAAGGAGTGCCTTAACTCTGCTATGCCCCTGAGGACACATAGGGCAGTGTATGGTGCACCAGTTTCTCATGATGACCACTGTGTGCTAGAAGAGAGGCCGCTGGCTTCTGAGGAACCCTAGGCGCAGTAGGTGCCCGGGAGCACTCTTCACATTCATAGCAAGGGCAATGTAGTCCTTTCTGGGATGCCTAGGTAGAGTGCTCCAATCGTCACAGAGCCTAGCGAAAGCAGCGCCTGGCAGACTCTGTTTGCAAGTGGATCGTCCTCAGTGACTGAAACAGAACTGCACTGCTACGGCACAATGTGCTTGTGATTCAGTCTGGGACACAGGATAGCTCTCTCACAGAAGCGAAAGCTAACCATTACATCCAGCCTGAAGACCAGTACATTTTACCCACTTCACACTGTTAAGTATGTGCAAGAGCCATGGTCACCGAGACCTACCTAAGGTACTGAAATACCCGCTTCATCCTATGCAGAGGTCCCTGTGCCCACAGGAACTGCATGGAAGAGCCCTGTGGGTCCGTGTGTTTCCTTGAGGTAGTCAGAAACTACTGAGGATAACCTTATGAGCTCAAGTTTGAAACCGGGCAACCCTGGCAAAACCTTCATTTCGTCCGTGGTAGGCGAGACAGGTGCGGTTTGAAAGCTGCCTGAAAATCACTCCTGCTGCCCATCTTCTCTTTGCTGCCTGACGGCATCACGAAAGAACTTGAGTGTAATCGTATGAGGCATGCTGGTCTCGGTTCCTTGCTGGGAGCTCCTCCAGGAGCACACTGGAGCCTGCCGGGAAAGAACTGGCACCCCTGTGCTCAAGTAAAATGCAGATTTCTCCCAAAGTAAGTTTAGCTATGCCCTAGTGGCGAAGAAGCATGTGTTAAAGGAAGGCTGCAACACTGTTACGTATTTCACGACTCATTGTGCACTCACCTTGGGTGTAACATCTGTGAAAGGGCACTGAATGCCGTCCAAATCTTCTGCTGCGTTTGAGTTCCAGGAAAAATGGGTTCGTTGGTTTTAAAGCTGTGGACGTGCGGCTGTAATGGAAAGCCCTGCCCGGATCGCTCGACAGCTCTCGTTTGTACAGCATTCAAAGGGCTTCAGGAACGCCGTTCCAAGCAGCCTTACATTCCATGCTGGCGTAGCCAGGGAGGCATTTGGATTCTTCTGAGAAACACCACTGTGCCTCACAAGTGAAACCTGTGGGCTCCCAAATACGTCTCCCTACGGCAGCCTGAAATTACATGTTTAGTTCCAGTATGAAAACAACGGACAGCTTTAGCTGTGACAATGCTGGACTTCTGGGACCATCCAGATTCACCAAGGCCTAACTGTTGCCCGGCGGGGGAATGCTCTTCTGCACGTACAGCACTCACCACGTGAAAACCTTTCTTACCACAAGGAAGTAGTCTTACCCTAGTAGTAGAGAGGTAGGCAGAATCTTCAGATAAACCTGCTGTGTCATCAAGCTTGAAAGTCGGACACCGATGGGAACGTTCATAGTCTCCTGCAATGGAAGCCACTTGCTTTGGGCTTCAAAGCTGCCTGAACAGCCCTAGGGGCCCTACTTCTCTTCACTGCAAGATGCTCGCTGTGGGCCAAGGCTGCGTTCTCTCAAAGGCAATAATGTACTGGCAATTGGTTTCTAAAAACTCATCCAACTGCACTCCAGATTCAGCTCCATACAAATGAAATGTGACCTAAGTCCTCAGCGTAAGGTCCAGTGTTTCACATCAGCAGAGTTGAGTGTGCAGTGGTAGCCACGAAGCCATACTCTGAAAAGGAGTGCCTTAACTCTGCTATGCCCCTGAGGACACATAGGGCAGTGTATGGTGCACCAGTTTCTCATGATGACCACTGTGTGCTAGAAGAGAGGCCGCTGGCTTCTGAGGAACCCTAGGCGCAGTAGGTGCCCGGGAGCACTCTTCACATTCATAGCAAGGGCAATGTAGTCCTTTCTGGGATGCCTAGGTAGAGTGCTCCAATCGTCACAGAGCCTAGCGAAAGCAGCGCCTGGCAGACTCTGTTTGCAAGTGGATCGTCCTCAGTGACTGAAACAGAACTGCACTGCTACGGCACAATGTGCTTGTGATTCAGTCTGGGACACAGGATAGCTCTCTCACAGAAGCGAAAGCTAACCATTACATCCAGCCTGAAGACCAGTACATTTTACCCACTTCACACTGTTAAGTATGTGCAAGAGCCATGGTCACCGAGACCTACCTAAGGTACTGAAATACCCGCTTCATCCTATGCAGAGGTCCCTGTGCCCACAGGAACTGCATGGAAGAGCCCTGTGGGTCCGTGTGTTTCCTTGAGGTAGTCAGAAACTACTGAGGATAACCTTATGAGCTCAAGTTTGAAACCGGGCAACCCTGGCAAAACCTTCATTTCGTCCGTGGTAGGCGAGACAGGTGCGGTTTGAAAGCTGCCTGAAAATCACTCCTGCTGCCCATCTTCTCTTTGCTGCCTGACGGCATCACGAAAGAACTTGAGTGTAATCGTATGAGGCATGCTGGTCTCGGTTCCTTGCTGGGAGCTCCTCTAGGAGCACACTGGAGCCTGCTGGCAAAGAACT
The DNA here is from genome assembly GCF_965194825.1 of Balaenoptera physalus. NCBI lineage: Eukaryota > Metazoa > Chordata > Mammalia > Artiodactyla > Balaenopteridae > Balaenoptera > Balaenoptera physalus. The sequence goes on from NC_138898.1 coordinate 32,711,990, forward strand.
GGCACCCCTGTGATCAAGTAAAATGCAGATTTCTCCCAAAGTAAGTTTAGCTATGCCCTAGTGGCGAAGAAGCATGTGTTAAAGGAAGGCTGCAACACTGTTACGTATTTCACAACTCACTGTGCACTCAACTTGCTTGTAACATCTGTGAAAAGGCACTGAATGCCTCCAAATCTTCTGCTGCGTTTGAGTCCCAGGACGCAAATGGGTTCGTTGGCTTTAAGGCTTTGAACGGGCAGCAGTAATGGCAAAGCCCTGCCCGGATCGCTCCAGAGCTCTCGTTTGGACAGCATTCAAACGGCTTCAGGAAGGCCGTTCCAAGCATCCTTACATTCCAGGCTGTCGTAGCCAGGAAGGCATTTGGATTCTTTTGAGAAACACCACTGTGCCTCACAAGTGAAACCTGCGGGCTCCTAAATACGTCTCCCTACGGCAGCCTGAAACTATATGTTTAGTTCCAGTATGAAAAAAACGGACAGCTTTACTTGAGACAATGCTGGACGTCTGGGACCATCCAGATTCACCAAGGCCTAACTTTTGCCCGGCGGGGGAATGCTCTTCTGCACGTACAGCACTCACCACGTGAATACCTTTCTTAGCACAAGGAAGCCGTCTTACCCTAGTAGTAGAGAGGTAGGCAGAATCTTCAGATAAACCTGCTGTGTCATCAAGCTTGAAAGTCGGACACCGATGGGAACGTTCATAGTCTCCTGCAATGGAAGCCACTTGCTTTGGGCTTCAAAGCTGCCTGAACAGCCCTAGGGGCCCTACTTCTCTTCACTGCAGGATGCTCGCTGTGGGCCAAGGCTGCGTTCTCTCAAAGGCAATAATGTACTGGCAATTGGTTTCTAAAAACTCATCCAACTGCACTCCAGATTCAGCTCCATACAAATGAAATGTGACCTAAGTCCTCAGCGTAAGGTCCAGTGTTTCACATCAGCAGAGTTGAGTGTGCAGTGGTAGCCACGAAGCCATACTCTGAAAAGGAGTGCCTTAACTCTGCTATGCCCCTGAGGACACATAGGGCAGTGTATCGTGCACCAGTTTCTCATGATGACCACTGTGTGCTAGAAGAGAGGCCGCTGGCTTCTGAGGAACCCTAGGCGCAGTAGGTGCCCGGGAGCACTCTTCACATTCATAGCAAGGGCAACGTACTCCTTTCTGGGATGCCTAGGTAGAGTGTTCCAATCGTCATAGAGCCTAGCGAAAGCAGCGCCTGGCAGACTCTCTTTCCAAGTGGATCGTCCTCAGTGACAGAAACAGAACTGCAGTGTTACTGCACAATGTGCTTGTGATTCAGTCTGGGACACAGGATAGCACTCTCACAGAATAGAAAGCTAACCTTTGCATCCAGCCTGAAGACCAGTACATTCTTCACTCCTCACACTGTTAGTATGTGCAGGAGCCTTGATCACCGAGGACTACCTAAGGTACTAAAATACTTACCCATTTCATCCTATGCAGAGGTCCCGGTGCCCACAGGAACTCCTTGGAAGAGCCCTGTGGGTCCCGTGTGTTTCCTTGAGGTAGTCAGAAACTACTGAGGAACACCTTATGAGCTCAAGTTTGAAACCGGGCAACCCTGGCAAAACCTTCATTTCGTCCGAGGTAGGCGAGACAGGTGCGGTTTGAAAGCTGCCTGAAACTCACTCCTGCGGCCCATCTTCTCTTTGCTTCCTGACGGCATCACGAAAGAACTTGAGTGTAATCGTATGAGGCATGCTGGTCTCGGTTCCTTGCTGGGAGCTCCTCCAGGAGCACACTGGAGCCTGCCGGGAAAGAACTGGCACCCCTGTGCTCAAGTAAAATGCAGATTTCTCCCAAAGTAAGTTTAGCTATGCCCTAGTGGCGAAGAAGCATGTGTTAAAGGAAGGCTGCAACACTGTTACGTATTTCACGACTCATTGTGCACTCACCTTGGGTGTAACATCTGTGAAAGGGCACTGAATGCCGTCCAAATCTTCTGCTGCGTTTGAGTTCCAGGAAAAATGGGTTCGTTGGTTTTAAAGCTGTGAACGTGCAGCTGTAATGGAAAGCCCTGCCCGGATCGCTCGACAGCTCTCGTTTGTACAGCATTCAAAGGGCTTCAGGAACGCCGTTCCAAGCAGCCTTACATTCCATGCTGGCGTAGCCAGGGAGGCATTTGGATTCTTCTGAGAAACACCACTGTGCCTCACAAGTGAAACCTGTGGGCTCCCAAATACGTCTCCCTACGGCAGCCTGAAATTACATGTTTAGTTCCAGTATGAAAACAACGGACAGCTTTAGCTGTGACAATGCTGGACTTCTGGGACCATCCAGATTCACCAAGGCCTAACTGTTGCCCGGCGGGGGAATGCTCTTCTGCACGTACAGCACTCACCACGTGAAAACCTTTCTTACCACAAAGAAGCAGTCTTACCCTAGTAGTAGAGAGGTAGGCAGAATCTTCAGATAAACCTGCTGTGTCATCAAGCTTGAAAGTCGGACAGCGATGGGATCTTTCGTATTCCCCTGCAATGGAAGCTTCTTTCTTTGGGCTTCAAAGCTGCCTGAACAGCGCGAGGGGCCAGCTTCTCTTCACTGCAGGATTGTCGCTGTGGGCCAAGGCTGCGTTCTCTCAATGGCAATAATGTGCTAGCAATTGCTTTCTAGTAACTCATCCAACTGCACTCCAGATTCAGCTCCATTCAAATGAAAGGTGACCTAGGTCCTCAGGGTAAGGTCCAGTGTTTCACATCAGCAGAGTTGAGTGTGCAGTGGTAGCCACGAAGCCATACTCTGAAAAGGAGTGCCTTAACTCTGCTGTGAGCCTGAGGACACATAGGGCAGTGTATCGTGCACCAGTTTCTCATGATGACCACTGTGTGCTAGAAGAGAGGCCGCTGGCTTCTGAGGAACCCTAGGCGCAGTAGGTGCCCGGGAGCACTCTTCACATTCATAGCAAGGGCAACGTACTCCTTTCTGGGATGCCTAGGTAGAGTGTTCCAATCGTCATAGAGCCTAGCGAAAGCAGCGCCTGGCAGACTCTCTTTGCAAGTGGATCGTCCTCAGTGACAGAAACAGAACTGCAGTGTTACTGCACAATGTGCTTGTGATTCAGTCTGGGACCCAGGATAGCACTCTCACAGAATAGAAAGCTAACCTTTGCATCCAGCCTGAAGACCAGGACATTCTTCACTCTTCACACTGTTAAGTATGTGCAGGAGCCTTGATCACCGAGGCCTACCTAAGGTACTGAAATACTTACCCATTTCATCTTATGCAGAGGTCCCTGTGCCCACAGGAACTCCTTGGAAGAGCCCTGTGGGTCCCGTGTGTTTCCTTGAGGTAGTCAGAAACTACTGAGGATAACCTTATGAGCTCAAGTTTGAAACCGGGCAACCCTGGCAAAACCTTCATTTCGTCCGTGGTAGGCGAGACAGGTGCGGTTTGAAAGCTGCCTGAAACTCACTCCTGCGGCCCATCTTCTCTTTGCTGCCTGACGGCATCACGAAAGAACTTGAGTGTAATCGTATGAGGCATGCTGGTCTCGGTTCCTTGCTGCGAGCTCCTCCAGGAGCACACTGGAGCCTGCCGGGAAAGAACTGGCACCCCTGTGCTCAAGTAAAATGCAGATTTCTCCCAAAGTAAGTTTAGCTATGCCCTAGTGGCGAAGAAGCATGTGTTAAAGGAAGGCTGCAACACTGTTACGTATTTCACGACTCATTGTGCACTCACCTTGGGTGTAACATCTGTGAAAGGGCACTGAATGCCGTCCAAATCTTCTGCTGCGTTTGAGTTCCAGGAAAAATGGGTTCGTTGGTTTTAAAGCTGTGAACGTGCAGCTGTAATGGAAAGCCCTGCCCGGATCGCTCGACAGCTCTCGTTTGTACAGCATTCAAAGGGCTTCAGGAACGCCGTTCCAAGCAGCCTTACATTCCATGCTGGCGTAGGCAGGGAGGCATTTGGATTCTTCTGAGAAACACCACTGTGCCTCACAAGTGAAACCTGTGGGCTCCCAAATACGCCTCCCTACGGCAGCCTGAATTTACATGTTTAGTTCCAGTATGAAAACAACGGACAGCTTTAGCTGTGACAATGCTGGACTTCTGGGACCATCCAGATTCACCAAGGCCTAACTGTTGCCCGGCGGGGGAATGCTCTTCTGCACGTACAGCACTCACCACGTGAAAACCTTTCTTACCACAAAGAAGCAGTCTTACCCTAGTAGTAGAGAGGTAGGCAGAATCTTCAGATAAACCTGCTGTGTCATCAAGCTTGAAAGTCGGACACCGATGGGAACGTTCATAGTCTCCTGCAATGGAAGCCACTTGCTTTGGGCTTCAAAGCTGCCTGAACAGCCCTAGGGGCCCTACTTCTCTTCACTGCAGGATGCTCGCTGTGGGCCAAGGCTGCGTTCTCTCCAAGGCAATAATGTACTGTCAATTGGTTTCTAAAAACTCATCCAACTGCACTCCAGATTCAGCTCCATACAAATGAAATGTGACCTAAGTCCTCAGCGTAAGGTCCAGTGTTTCACATCAGCAGAGTTGAGTGTGCAGTGGTAGCCACGAAGCCATACTCTGAAAAGGAGTGCCTTAACTCTGCTATGCCCCTGAGGACACATAGGGCAGTGTATGGTGCACCAGTTTCTCATGATGACCACTGTGTGCTAGAAGAGAGGCCGCTGGCTTCTGAGGAACCCTAGGCGCAGTAGGTGCCCGGGAGCACTCTTCACATTCATAGCAAGGGCAATGTAGTCCTTTCTGGGATGCCTAGGTAGAGTGCTCCAATCGTCACAGAGCCTAGCGAAAGCAGCGCCTGGCAGACTCTGTTTGCAAGTGGATCGTCCTCAGTGACTGAAACAGAACTGCACTGCTACGGCACAATGTGCTTGTGATTCAGTCTGGGACACAGGATAGCTCTCTCACAGAAGCGAAAGCTAACCATTACATCCAGCCTGAAGACCAGTACATTTTACCCACTTCACACTGTTAAGTATGTGCAAGAGCCATGGTCACCGAGACCTACCTAAGGTACTGAAATACCCGCTTCATCCTATGCAGAGGTCCCTGTGCCCACAGGAACTGCATGGAAGAGCCCTGTGGGTCCGTGTGTTTCCTTGAGGTAGTCAGAAACTACTGAGGATAACCTTATGAGCTCAAGTTTGAAACCGGGCAACCCTGGCAAAACCTTCATTTCGTCCGTGGTAGGCGAGACAGGTGCGGTTTGAAAGCTGCCTGAAAATCACTCCTGCTGCCCATCTTCTCTTTGCTGCCTGACGGCATCACGAAAGAACTTGAGTGTAATCGTATGAGGCATGCTGGTCTCGGTTCCTTGCTGGGAGCTCCTCTAGGAGCACACTGGAGCCTGCTGGCAAAGAACTGGCACCCCTGTGCTCAAGTAAAATGCAGATTTCTCCCAAAGTAAGTTTAGCTATGCCCTAGTGGCGAAGAAGCATGTGTTAAAGGAAGGCTGCAACACTGTTACGTATTTCACGACTCATTGTGCACTCACCTTGGGTGTAACATCTGTGAAAGGGCACTGAATGCCGTCCAAATCTTCTGCTGCGTTTGAGTTCCAGGAAAAATGGGTTCGTTGGTTTTAAAGCTGTGAACGTGCAGCTGTAATGGAAAGCCCTGCCCGGATCGCTCGACAGCTCTCGTTTGTACAGCATTCAAAGGGCTTCAGGAACGCCGTTCCAAGCAGCCTTACATTCCATGCTGGCGTAGCCAGGGAGGCATTTGGATTCTTCTGAGAAACACCACTGTGCCTCACAAGTGAAACCTGTGGGCTCCCAAATACGTCTCCCTACGGCAGCCTGAAATTACATGTTTAGTTCCAGTATGAAAACAACGGACAGCTTTAGCTGTGACAATGCTGGACTTCTGGGAACATCCAGATTCACCAAGGCCTAACTGTTGCCCGGCGGGGGAATGCTCTTCTGCACGTACAGCACTCACCACGTGAAAACCTTTCTTACCACAAGGAAGCAGTCTTACCCTAGTAGTAGAGAGGTAGGCAGAATCTTCAGATAAACCTGCTGTGTCATCAAGCTTGAAAGTCGGACACCGATGGGAACGTTCATAGTCTCCTGCAATGGAAGCCACTTGCTTTGGGCTTCAAAGCTGCCTGAACAGCCCTAGGGGCCCTACTTCTCTTCACTGCAGGATGCTCGCTGTGGGCCAAGGCTGCGTTCTCTCAAAGGCAATAATGTACTGGCAATTGGTTTCTAAAAACTCATCCAACTGCACTCCAGATTCAGCTCCATACAAATGAAATGTGACCTAAGTCCTCAGCGTAAGGTCCAGTGTTTCACATCAGCAGAGTTGAGTGTGCAGTGGTAGCCACGAAGCCATACTCTGAAAAGGAGTGCCTTAACTCTGCTATGCCCCTGAGGACACATAGGGCAGTGTATGGTGCACAAGTTTCTCATGATGACCACTGTGTGCTAGAAGAGAGGCCGCTGGCTTCTGAGGAACCCTAGGCGCAGTAGGTGCCCGGGAGCACTCTTCACATTCATAGCAAGGGCAATGTAGTCCTTTCTGGGATGCCTAGGTAGAGTGCTCCAATCGTCACAGAGCCTAGCGAAAGCAGCGCCTGGCAGACTCTGTTTGCAAGTGGATCGTCCTCAGTGACTGAAACAGAACTGCACTGCTACGGCACAATGTGCTTGTGATTCAGTCTGGGACACAGGATAGCTCTCTCACAGAAGCGAAAGCTAACTATTACATCCAGCCTGAAGACCAGTACATTTTACCCACTTCACACTGTTAAGTATGTGCAAGAGCCATGGTCACCGAGACCTACCTAAGGTACTGAAATACCCGCTTCATCCTATGCAGAGGTCCCTGTGCCCACAGGAACTGCATGGAAGAGCCCTGTGGGTCCGTGTGTTTCCTTGAGGTAGTCAGAAACTACTGAGGATAACCTTATGAGCTCAAGTTTGAAACCGGGCAACCCTGGCAAAACCTTCATTTCGTCCGTGGTAGGCGAGACAGGTGCGGTTTGAAAGCTGCCTGAAAATCACTCCTGCTGCCCATCTTCTCTTTGCTGCCTGACGGCATCACGAAAGAACTTGAGTGTAATCGTATGAGGCATGCTGGTCTCGGTTCCTTGCTGGGAGCTCCTCCAGGAGCACACTGGAGCCTGCTGGCAAAGAACTGGCACCCCTGTGCTCAAGTAAAATGCAGATTTCTCCCAAAGTAAGTTTAGCTATGCCCTAGTGGCGAAGAAGCATGTGTTAAAGGAAGGCTGCAACACTGTTACGTATTTCACGACTCATTGTGCACTCACCTTGGGTGTAACATCTGTGAAAGGGCACTGAATGCCGTCCAAATCTTCTGCTGCGTTTGAGTTCCAGGAAAAATGGGTTCGTTGGTTTTAAAGCTGTGAACGTGCAGCTGTAATGGAAAGCCCTGCCCGGATCGCTCGACAGCTCTCGTTTGTACAGCATTCAAAGGGCTTCAGGAACGCCGTTCCAAGCAGCCTTACATTCCATGCTGGCGTAGCCAGGGAGGCATTTGGATTCTTCTGAGAAACACCACTGTGCCTCACAAGTGAAACCTGTGGGCTCCCAAATACGCCCCCCTACGGCAGCCTGAAATTACATGTTTAGTTCCAGTATGAAAACAACGGACAGCTTTAGCTGTGACAATGCTGGACTTCTGGGACCATCCAGATTCACCAAGGCCTAACTGTTGCCCGGCGGGGGAATGCTCTTCTGCACGTACAGCACTCACCACGTGAAAACCTTTCTTACCACAAAGAAGCAGTCTTACCCTAGTAGTAGAGAGGTAGGCAGAATCTTCAGATAAACCTGCTGTGTCATCAAGCTTGAAAGTCGGACACCGATGGGAACGTTCATAGTCTCCTGCAATGGAAGCCACTTGCTTTGGGCTACAAAGCTGCCTGAACAGCCCTAGGGGCCCTACTTCTCTTCACTGCAGGATGCTCGCTGTGGGCCAAGGCTGCGTTCTCTCAAAGGCAATAATGTACTGGCAATTGGTTTCTAAAAACTCATCCAACTGCACTCCAGATTCTGCTCCATACAAATGAAATGTGACCTAAGTCCTCAGCGTAAGGTCCAGTGTTTCACATCAGCAGAGTTGAGTGTGCAGTGGTAGCCACGAAGCCATACTCTGAAAAGGAGTGCCTTAACTCTGCTATGCCCCTGAGGACACATAGGGCAGTGTATGGTGCACCAGTTTCTCATGATGACCACTGTGTGCTAGAAGAGAGGCCGCTGGCTTCTGAGGAACCCTAGGCGCAGTAGGTGCCCGGGAGCACTCTTCACATTCATAGCAAGGGCAATGTAGTCCTTTCTGGGATGCCTAGGTAGAGTGCTCCAATCGTCACAGAGCCTAGCGAAAGCAGCGCCTGGCAGACTCTGTTTGCAAGTGGATCGTCCTCAGTGACTGAAACAGAACTGCACTGCTACGGCACAATGTGCTTGTGATTCAGTCTGGGACACAGGATAGCTCTCTCACAGAAGCGAAAGCTAACCATTACATCCAGCCTGAAGACCAGTACATTTTACCCACTTCACACTGTTAAGTATGTGCAAGAGCCATGGTCACCGAGACCTACCTAAGGTACTGAAATACCCGCTTCATCCTATGCAGAGGTCCCTGTGCCCACAGGAACTGCATGGAAGAGCCCTGTGGGTCCGTGTGTTTCCTTGAGGTAGTCAGAAACTACTGAGGATAACCTTATGAGCTCAAGTTTGAAACCGGGCAACCCTGGCAAAACCTTCATTTCGTCCGTGGTAGGCGAGACAGGTGCGGTTTGAAAGCTGCCTGAAAATCACTCCTGCTGCCCATCTTCTCTTTGCTGCCTGACGGCATCACGAAAGAACTTGAGTGTAATCGTATGAGGCATGCTGGTCTCGGTTCCTTGCTGGGAGCTCCTCTAGGAGCACACTGGAGCCTGCTGGCAAAGAACTGGCACCCCTGTGCTCAAGTAAAATGCAGATTTCTCCCAAAGTAAGTTTAGCTATGCCCTAGTGGCGAAGAAGCATGTGTTAAAGGAAGGCTGCAACACTGTTACGTATTTCACAACTCACTGTGCACTCAACTTGGTTGTAACATCTGTGAAAAGGCACTGAATGCCTCCAAATCTTCTGCTGCGTTTGAGTCCCAGGACGCAAATGGGTTCGTTGGCTTTAAGGCTGTGAACGGGCAGCAGTAATGGCAAAGCCCTGCCCGGATCGCTCCAGAGCTCTCGTTTGTACAGCATTCAAACGGCTTCAGGAAGGCCGTTCCAAGCATCCTTACATTCCAGGCTGTCGTAGCCAGGAAGGCATTTGGATTCTTTTGAGAAACACCACTGTGCCTCACAAGTGAAACCTGCGGGCTCCTAAATACGTCTCCCTACGGCAGCCTGAAACTATATGTTTAGTTCCAGTATGAAAAAAACGGACAGCTTTACTTGAGACAATGCTGGACGTCTGGGACCATCCAGATTCACCAAGGCTTAACTTTTGCCCGGCGGGGGAATGCTCTTCTGCACGTACAGCACTCACCACGTGAAAACCTTTCTTAGCACAAGGAAGCCGTCTTACCCTAGTAGTAGAGAGGTAGGCAGAATCTTCAGATAAACCTGCTGTGTCATCAAGCTTGAAAGTCGGACAGCGATGGGATCTTTCGTATTCCCCTGCAATGGAAGCTTCTTTCTTTGGGCTTCAAAGCTGCCTGAATAGCGCGAGGGGCCAGCTTCTCTTCACTGCAGGATTGTCGCTGTGGGCCAAGGCTGCGTTCTCTCAATGGCAATAATGTGCTAGCAATTGCTTTCTAGTAACTCATCCAACTGCACTCCAGATTCAGCTCCATTCAAATTAAAGGTGACCTAGGTCCTCAGGGTAAGGTCCAGTGTTTCACATCAGCAGAGTTGAGTGTGCAGTGGTAGCCACGAAGCCATACTCTGAAAAGGAGTGCCTTAACTCTGCTGTGAGCCTGAGGACACATAGGGCAGTGTATCGTGCACCAGTTTCTCATGATGACCACTGTGTGCTAGAAGAGAGGCCGCTGGCTTCTGAGGAACCCTAGGCGCAGTAGGTGCCCGGGAGCACTCTTCACATTCATAGCAAGGGCAACGTACTCCTTTCTGGGATGCCTAGGTAGAGTGTTCCAATCGTCATAGAGCCTAGCGAAAGCAGCGCCTGGCAGACTCTCTTTGCAAGTGGATCGTCCTCAGTGACAGAAACAGAACTGCAGTGTTACTGCACAATGTGCTTGTGATTCAGTCTGGGACACAGGATAGCACTCTCACAGAATAGAAAGCTAACCTTTGCATCCAGCCTGAAGACCAGGACATTCTTCACTCTTCACACTGTTAAGTATGTGCAGGAGCCTTGATCACCGAGGCCTACCTAAGGTACTGAAATACTTACCCATTTCATCCTATGCAGAGGTCCCTGTGCCCACAGGAACTCCTTGGAAGAGCCCTGTGGGTCCCGTGTGTTTCCTTGAGGTAGTCAGAAACTACTGAGGATAACCTTATGAGCTCAAGTTTGAAACCGGGCAACCCTGGCAAAACCTTCATTTCGTCCGTGGTAGGCGAGACAGGTGCGGTTTGAAAGCTGCCTGAAACTCACTCCTGCGGCCCATCTTCTCTTTGCTGCCTGACGGCATCACGAAAGAACTTGAGTGTAATCGTATGAGGCATGCTGGTCTCGGTTCCTTGCTGGGAGCTCCTCCAGGAGCACACTGGAGCCTGCCGGGAAAGAACTGGCACCCCTGTGCTCAAGTAAAATGCAGATTTCTCCCAAAGTAAGTTTAGCTATGCCCTAGTGGCGAAGAAGCATGTGTTAAAGGAAGGCTGCAACACTGTTACGTATTTCACGACTCATTGTGCACTCACCTTGGGTGTAACATCTGTGAAAGGGCACTGAATGCCGTCCAAATCTTCTGCTGCGTTTGAGTTCCAGGAAAAATGGGTTCGTTGGTTTTAAAGCTGTGAACGTGCAGCTGTAATGGAAAGCCCTGCCCGGATCGCTCGACAGCTCTCGTTTGTACAGCATTCAAAGGGCTTCAGGAACGCCGTTCCAAGCAGCCTTACATTCCATGCTGGCGTAGCCAGGGAGGCATTTGGATTCTTCTGAGAAACACCACTGTGCCTCACAAGTGAAACCTGTGGGCTCCCAAATACGCCTCCCTACGGCAGCCTGAAATTACATGTTTAGTTCCAGTATGAAAACAACGGACAGCTTTAGCTGTGACAATGCTGGACTTCTGGGACCATCCAGATTCACCAAGGCCTAACTGTTGCCCGGCGGGGGAATGCTCTTCTGCACGTACAGCACTCACCACGTGAAAACCTTTCTTACCACAAGGAAGCAGTCTTACCCTAGTAGTAGAGAGGTAGGCAGAATCTTCAGATAAACCTGCTGTGTCATCAAGCTTGAAAGTCGGACACCGATGGGAACGTTCATAGTCTCCTGCAATGGAAGCCACTTGCTTTGGGCTTCAAAGCTGCCTGAACAGCCCTAGGGGCCCTACTTCTCTTCACTGCAGGATGCTCGCTGTGGGCCAAGGCTGCGTTCTCTCAAAGGCAATAATGTACTGGCAATTGGTTTCTAAAAACTCATCCAACTGCACTCCAGATTCTGCTCCATACAAATGAAATGTGACCTAAGTCCTCAGCGTAAGGTCCAGTGTTTCACATCAGCAGAGTTGAGTGTGCAGTGGTAGCCACGAAGCCATACTCTGAAAAGGAGTGCCTTAACTCTGCTATGCCCCTGAGGACACATAGGGCAGTGTATGGTGCACCAGTTTCTCATGATGACCACTGTGTGCTAGAAGAGAGGCCGCTGGCTTCTGAGGAACCCTAGGCGCAGTAGGTGCCCGGGAGCACTCTTCACATTCATAGCAAGGGCAATGTAGTCCTTTCTGGGATGCCTAGGTAGAGTGCTCCAATCGTCACAGAGCCTAGCGAAAGCAGCGCCTGGCAGACTCTGTTTGCAAGTGGATCGTCCTCAGTGACTGAAACAGAACTGCACTGCTACGGCACAATGTGCTTGTGATTCAGTCTGGGACACAGGATAGCTCTCTCACAGAAGCGAAAGCTAACCATTACATCCAGCCTGAAGACCAGTACATTTTACCCACTTCACACTGTTAAGTATGTGCAAGAGCCATGGTCACCGAGACCTACCTAAGGTACTGAAATACCCGCTTCATCCTATGCAGAGGTCCCTGTGCCCACAGGAACTGCATGGAAGAGCCCTGTGGGTCCGTGTGTTTCCTTGAGGTAGTCAGAAACTACTGAGGATAACCTTATGAGCTCAAGTTTGAAACCGGGCAACCCTGGCAAAACCTTCATTTCGTCCGTGGTAGGCGAGACAGGTGCGGTTTGAAAGCTGCCTGAAAATCACTCCTGCTGCCCATCTTCTCTTTGCTGCCTGACGGCATCACGAAAGAACTTGAGTGTAATCGTATGAGGCATGCTGGTCTCGGTTCCTTGCTGGGAGCTCCTCTAGGAGCACACTGGAGCCTGCTGGCAAAGAACTGGCACCCCTGTGCTCAAGTAAAATGCAGATTTCTCCCAAAGTAAGTTTAGCTATGCCCTAGTGGCGAAGAAGCATGTGTTAAAGGAAGGCTGCAACACTGTTACGTATTTCACAACTCACTGTGCACTCAACTTGGTTGTAACATCTGTGAAAAGGCACTGAATGCCTCCAAATCTTCTGCTGCGTTTGAGTCCCAGGACGCAAATGGGTTCGTTGGCTTTAAGGCTGTGAACGGGCAGCAGTAATGGCAAAGCCCTGCCCGGATCGCTCCAGAGCTCTCGTTTGTACAGCATTCAAACGGCTTCAGGAAGGCCGTTCCAAGCATCCTTACATCCCAGGCTGTCGTAGCCAGGAAAGCATTTGGATTCTTTTGAGAAACACCACTGTGCCTCACAAGTGAAACCTGCGGGCTCCTAAATACGTCTCCCTACGGCAGCCTGAAACTATATGTTTAGTTCCAGTATGAAAAAAACGGACAGCTTTACTTGAGACAATGCTGGACGTCTGGGACCATCCAGATTCACCAAGGCTTAACTTTTGCCCGGCGGGGGAATGCTCTTCTGCACGTACAGCACTCACCACGTGAAAACCTTTCTTAGCACAAGGAAGCCGTCTTACCCTAGTAGTAGAGAGGTAGGCAGAATCTTCAGATAAACCTGCTGTGTCATCAAGCTTGAAAGTCGGACAGCGATGGGATCTTTCGTATTCCCCTGCAATGGAAGCTTCTTTCTTTGGGCTTCAAAGCTGCCTGAACAGCGCGAGGGGCCAGCTTCTCTTCACTGCAGGATTGTCGCTGTGGGCCAAGGCTGCGTTCTCTCAATGGCAATAATGTGCTAGCAATTGCTTTCTGGTAACTCATCCAACTGCACTCCAGATTCAGCTCCATTCAAATGAAAGGTGACCTAGGTCCTCAGGGTAAGGTCCAGTGTTTCACATCAGCAGAGTTGAGTGTGCAGTGGTAGCCACGAAGCCATACTCTGAAAAGGAGTGCCTTAACTCTGCTGTGAGCCTGAGGACACATAGGGCAGTGTATCGTGCACCAGTTTCTCATGATGACCACTGTGTGCTAGAAGAGAGGCCGCTGGCTTCTGAGGAACCCTAGGCGCAGTAGGTGCCCGGGAGCACTCTTCACATTCATAGCAAGGGCAACGTACTCCTTTCTGGGATGCCTAGGTAGAGTGTTCCAATCGTCATAGAGCCTAGCGAAAGCAGCGCCTGGCAGACTCTCTTTGCAAGTGGATCGTCCTCAGTGACAGAAACAGAACTGCAGTGTTACTGCACAATGTGCTTGTGATTCAGTCTGGGACCCAGGATAGCACTCTCACAGAATAGAAAGCTAACCTTTGCATCCAGCCTGAAGACCAGTACATTCTTCACTCTTCACACTGTTAAGTATGTGCAGGAGCCTTGATCACCGAGGCCTACCTAAGGTACTGAAATACTTACCCATTTCATCCTATGCAGAGGTCCCTGTGCCCACAGGAACTCCTTGGAAGAGCCCTGTGGGTCCCGTGTGTTTCCTTGAGGTAGTCAGAAACTACTGAGGAACACCTTATGAGCTCAAGTTTGAAACCGGGCAACCCTGGCAAAACCTTCATTTCGTCCGTGGTAGGCGAGACAGGTGCGGTTTGAAAGCTGCCTGAAACTCACTCCTGCTGCCCATCTTCTCTTTGCTGCCTGACGGCATCACGAAAGAACTTGAGTGTAATCGTATGAGGCATGCTGGTCTCGGTTCCTTGCTGGGAGCTCCTCCAGGAGCACACTGGAGCCTGCCGGGAAAGAACTGGCACCCCTGTGCTCAAGTAAAATGCAGATTTCTCCCAAAGTAAGTTTAGCTATGCCCTAGTGGCGAAGAAGCATGTGTTAAAGGAAGGCTGCAACACTGTTACGTATTTCACGACTCATTGTGCACTCACCTTGGGTGTAACATCTGTGAAAGGGCACTGAATGCCGTCCAAATCTTCTGCTGCGTTTGAGTTCCAGGAAAAATGGGTTCGTTGGTTTTAAAGCTGTGGACGTGCGGCTGTAATGGAAAGCCCTGCCCGGATCGCTCGACAGCTCTCGTTTGTACAGCATTCAAAGGGCTTCAGGAACGCCGTTCCAAGCAGCCTTACATTCCATGCTGGCGTAGCCAGGGAGGCATTTGGATTCTTCTGAGAAACACCACTGTGCCTCACAAGTGAAACCTGTGGGCTCCCAAATACGTCTCCCTACGGCAGCCTGAAATTACATGTTTAGTTCCAGTATGAAAACAACGGACAGCTTTAGCTGTGACAATGCTGGACTTCTGGGACCATCCAGATTCACCAAGGCCTAACTGTTGCCCGGCGGGGGAATGCTCTTCTGCACGTACAGCACTCACCACGTGAAAACCTTTCTTACCACAAGGAAGTAGTCTTACCCTAGTAGTAGAGAGGTAGGCAGAATCTTCAGATAAACCTGCTGTGTCATCAAGCTTGAAAGTCGGACACCGATGGGAACGTTCATAGTCTCCTGCAATGGAAGCCACTTGCTTTGGGCTTCAAAGCTGCCTGAACAGCCCTAGGGGCCCTACTTCTCTTCACTGCAAGATGCTCGCTGTGGGCCAAGGCTGCGTTCTCTCAAAGGCAATAATGTACTGGCAATTGGTTTCTAAAAACTCATCCAACTGCACTCCAGATTCAGCTCCATACAAATGAAATGTGACCTAAGTCCTCAGCGTAAGGTCCAGTGTTTCACATCAGCAGAGTTGAGTGTGCAGTGGTAGCCACGAAGCCATACTCTGAAAAGGAGTGCCTTAACTCTGCTATGCCCCTGAGGACACATAGGGCAGTGTATGGTGCACCAGTTTCTCATGATGACCACTGTGTGCTAGAAGAGAGGCCGCTGGCTTCTGAGGAACCCTAGGCGCAGTAGGTGCCCGGGAGCACTCTTCACATTCATAGCAAGGGCAATGTAGTCCTTTCTGGGATGCCTAGGTAGAGTGCTCCAATCGTCACAGAGCCTAGCGAAAGCAGCGCCTGGCAGACTCTGTTTGCAAGTGGATCGTCCTCAGTGACTGAAACAGAACTGCACTGCTACGGCACAATGTGCTTGTGATTCAGTCTGGGACACAGGATAGCTCTCTCACAGAAGCGAAAGCTAACCATTACATCCAGCCTGAAGACCAGTACATTTTACCCACTTCACACTGTTAAGTATGTGCAAGAGCCATGGTCACCGAGACCTACCTAAGGTACTGAAATACCCGCTTCATCCTATGCAGAGGTCCCTGTGCCCACAGGAACTGCATGGAAGAGCCCTGTGGGTCCGTGTGTTTCCTTGAGGTAGTCAGAAACTACTGAGGATAACCTTATGAGCTCAAGTTTGAAACCGGGCAACCCTGGCAAAACCTTCATTTCGTCCGTGGTAGGCGAGACAGGTGCGGTTTGAAAGCTGCCTGAAAATCACTCCTGCTGCCCATCTTCTCTTTGCTGCCTGACGGCATCACGAAAGAACTTGAGTGTAATCGTATGAGGCATGCTGGTCTCGGTTCCTTGCTGGGAGCTCCTCCAGGAGCACACTGGAGCCTGCCGGGAAAGAACTGGCACCCCTGTGCTCAAGTAAAATGCAGATTTCTCCCAAAGTAAGTTTAGCTATGCCCTAGTGGCGAAGAAGCATGTGTTAAAGGAAGGCTGCAACACTGTTACGTATTTCACGACTCATTGTGCACTCACCTTGGGTGTAACATCTGTGAAAGGGCACTGAATGCCGTCCAAATCTTCTGCTGCGTTTGAGTTCCAGGAAAAATGGGTTCGTTGGTTTTAAAGCTGTGGACGTGCGGCTGTAATGGAAAGCCCTGCCCGGATCGCTCGACAGCTCTCGTTTGTACAGCATTCAAAGGGCTTCAGGAACGCCGTTCCAAGCAGCCTTACATTCCATGCTGGCGTAGCCAGGGAGGCATTTGGATTCTTCTGAGAAACACCACTGTGCCTCACAAGTGAAACCTGTGGGCTCCCAAATACGTCTCCCTACGGCAGCCTGAAATTACATGTTTAGTTCCAGTATGAAAACAACGGACAGCTTTAGCTGTGACAATGCTGGACTTCTGGGACCATCCAGATTCACCAAGGCCTAACTGTTGCCCGGCGGGGGAATGCTCTTCTGCACGTACAGCACTCACCACGTGAAAACCTTTCTTACCACAAGGAAGTAGTCTTACCCTAGTAGTAGAGAGGTAGGCAGAATCTTCAGATAAACCTGCTGTGTCATCAAGCTTGAAAGTCGGACACCGATGGGAACGTTCATAGTCTCCTGCAATGGAAGCCACTTGCTTTGGGCTTCAAAGCTGCCTGAACAGCCCTAGGGGCCCTACTTCTCTTCACTGCAAGATGCTCGCTGTGGGCCAAGGCTGCGTTCTCTCAAAGGCAATAATGTACTGGCAATTGGTTTCTAAAAACTCATCCAACTGCACTCCAGATTCAGCTCCATACAAATGAAATGTGACCTAAGTCCTCAGCGTAAGGTCCAGTGTTTCACATCAGCAGAGTTGAGTGTGCAGTGGTAGCCACGAAGCCATACTCTGAAAAGGAGTGCCTTAACTCTGCTATGCCCCTGAGGACACATAGGGCAGTGTATGGTGCACCAGTTTCTCATGATGACCACTGTGTGCTAGAAGAGAGGCCGCTGGCTTCTGAGGAACCCTAGGCGCAGTAGGTGCCCGGGAGCACTCTTCACATTCATAGCAAGGGCAATGTAGTCCTTTCTGGGATGCCTAGGTAGAGTGCTCCAATCGTCACAGAGCCTAGCGAAAGCAGCGCCTGGCAGACTCTGTTTGCAAGTGGATCGTCCTCAGTGACTGAAACAGAACTGCACTGCTACGGCACAATGTGCTTGTGATTCAGTCTGGGACACAGGATAGCTCTCTCACAGAAGCGAAAGCTAACCATTACATCCAGCCTGAAGACCAGTACATTTTACCCACTTCACACTGTTAAGTATGTGCAAGAGCCATGGTCACCGAGACCTACCTAAGGTACTGAAATACCCGCTTCATCCTATGCAGAGGTCCCTGTGCCCACAGGAACTGCATGGAAGAGCCCTGTGGGTCCGTGTGTTTCCTTGAGGTAGTCAGAAACTACTGAGGATAACCTTATGAGCTCAAGTTTGAAACCGGGCAACCCTGGCAAAACCTTCATTTCGTCCGTGGTAGGCGAGACAGGTGCGGTTTGAAAGCTGCCTGAAA